>NC_137969.1:142221159-142532854 GCF_963924665.1 Micromys minutus | reverse complement strand
TCTCAGTAATGGGCGTTCAGGATAACATTTGTTGACACCAGCTAGCCTTGTCCATTACATGAGAAATGAAAAGCAGGTACAAGGAAGAGGAAGTAGAGAACAAACGTATTTTAAGCATCCAGAGTTAATGATTAGTGCCTTAATCAGAGATCTATCCCTGGACCAGCTGTGCTTTGGAAATGCACAGGGCTTGCTCGGGCTGCTGTGGAGCTTACCTGCACACCGTTAAGTGAGGCCACCCCCATGTACAGGAACACTCCATACAGAACAGGCATAGGGATGAACTGGGAAGCAAAACAGTGGAAACCGGTTACAAGCAACAGTGAAAGTAATTAGGAAGAGGAATAATTTAAATGAAGGCTAAATCTGGAACTGGAGCACAGCGTAACAGAGCCACCTCAAATTACTGCAATTCACTCATCTGCTGGTAAGGTTCTGAGCGCTGAGGTAGAAATAAATGAAGACAGAGGGAACATCCAAATCAATTTCAGTTTTTTGTCTCTTCTTTATAGAGAATGGGCACACATAACCTCAGTAACACCGTCTTTAGTGGGGAAACTGTTTTGGCTTCCCTTTGCTCTTAAAAGCAGTAGACTATGCAGCCCAGATGTCTGCGTGGGAGAGAGGTACATGCAGAGGTAGCAAATGGCCTCTGGAACCAACATGGTTTTGTAACAGGCTGTTGCTTTTGTCCTTACTAATTTCTGCCAAATGATCTATCAGTTCAGTGTGGAAATGCCTCTTTCAGTAAAGGAAACAGAAAATCACCATCCCTTGTCTTCTCAAATCTCCAAGACTACAACCTAATGAGGGCATGGTTTGGAAGCAGCAAGAAACATCTGGAAATGATTAATTACACATATGGATTAGTGCAAGCCCTTTGAAACTCAGTTAATATTCTATGCATTGTTTAGGGAAACACCCTTTACACCAACAGGAAGTGTTTGAACCATGAAAAGTTCCAATACAATGTGTACGTTTCATTTCCCCTTAGACCTGTGAAATGCAATTCTGATTCTGAGAAGTCTGCCTGGACGACAAAAGGTATCAGTTTTGGGTTTGAAAAGAAGTCCAAGCAACTGAACGACAAAGCCAGAATACTAAAATAGAAAAGTAATTAGGGTCAGCCAGCAAATCCACACACAGAAGACCATTTTTACGAGAAGGCAAAGTATTCCTTAAAGAGTAGGATTTAAAAACCACGGCATGCATTAAATGAAGCACCTTTTCTAGAACCATCTTACTGCAATGGCCTAATGCTGCTGGGCCTCTGATCTTCTGGCCACATTAGAGAACTAGTGAATTCTAAAACAGAGCACCTCTGTTTCCAGTTGGCACTGGTGACTCACAGGAATGCTCAAGTTTCAATAGAGAAAATGCACACGTCTACGAACTGTCCGAGGTTTTTTCAAAAAGGGACTAACAATTTATCGTCACTAATTTTAATCATGAGCTCAGAAAAGACCAACAACTAAAAGGAACTGAAAGCTTGAAGTAGGGCAGGGGGACTGGCAGGAAGCCAGCTTTCTGTAGTACCCAGCTGTGACCACAGAGCAGTAGGCACATACCACACTGGCCATGGTGCTCAGTCACAAGCTCCCATTTCTTGTAGCGTGTGAGTACCCATGTTGCTTACAACAACCCCTTATGTACGTTTCCTATAAGACCAGCGAAGGATCAACTTTACATCCCCGATTCATTTCTAAGGTGTCTATTTCCCTTCAATATGCCATCATTTTATTTCCATTGATTGTTACTTCTGATCATGAGAAGGGGGCACGGGAAGGTATGGTGCGTTCATGGAGAAGCTACTAGGGCTTCCTCAATGCTTTCTCTTTGATCTGGGCAAAGCCTATCTCCAGATTGGGAGTGTCAGAAAGGGTCCATCCTTCCCTGAGTTTGACTGATGATTTTTGTTTCCTAATGCATTTCTACTTCCATAGCAAAAGAATACTGGCCCTGGGGCCTTAGATCCATTCTTTGAAGTATGTTAACAAATTTTGGTCTACAACAAAGAATGGCACGGTGGGTGTGAGGAAGAAAATGACTAGGTATGTGAAGGTGTTTATATGTACATATATACAAACATACACACATGCATTATATCAGCTTCAATATAATACAAATGCTTATGATACTCTCATTTTCTTCACAACAGTACTTAGCAATACAAATCCTAGAATGAAGACTCCTAATCAAACCTGACAGAATTGTTGGGGTAAAGGGTATATTTTATAAAATTTAGTTCACAAATCATATTAGGAGGTCAATGTGTACAAATGAATGGCATTGGAACTACTCAGTAAAACCCAATTCTCAAAGGAAGAAAAGGAATGTGTTTAAAACTGAGAGCCACCCCACATACTCGGTAGCTCATGCTTGTTCTTGTAGCACATAGGAGGCTCAGGCAGGAGGACCGCCATGAGTCTATGAGATTGAAGCCAGCCTAGGCTAGTATGTGACAATCTAAATAAGTAATGAATTCTACAGAAAGTCTCTAGGAATGAGACCCTATTTTAAAGTGACACAGTAACAGCAGGAAGTCATTTCTACAATTTATGTTGGTAGAAATTAAAAATACCCATTTCATGGGCATATCCAGATAGCATAATGGTAAACTGTATAAACAATTATATCATCAGTAATACCCGGGAAGCAAAAGAAAAGAATAATTACAAAGAAGTGTCACATTTAATAAACACTAAAAATAAAAAAGTTAAATAATTGATCCTATGATCGTATGAAACGATGAAAGCGGAGTGAGATCACAATGAGGCTTAATGTCTAAATAAGTCTCCAAGTTTTCAAATTCTCACCAATATATCTCTATAGCTTTCACTTTATCTTCTGGTGATTTGTCAAAAGTCAATTAGTCAACAACAATTAGTCAACACTCCCAGAAGGAAGGATTCGGAAAGGATATTTGATGAAAAGGGGAAAACTATACTTGCCCAACACTGGATAAGAATTCGGTAAGGACTAAAGTCTTTCTCAGTGGTTTTATGGTCAAAGCTAGTGTGTGTGGGTACGCTGTGTATTTGTATTTGTGTGGGTGTGTGTGCCTGTGCCTGAAGCTAAGGGTAAGTTCTGAATTAAGACATGGGTAACAGAAGTTGAACAAACCTGGGCTTGGCTTCTAAGCTGCAGATCAGTGAGACCACAAGTTTGTTTCGTACTCTGAACATTCTTATCTAGCTCCTATGGTAAAGACTACATAACATCTTACCAATTGATTGATAGAGCAGCTAGCAAATGATAAATATGGAGCTTATGCTATCCTTACCATGAACCTGCCTGCAGTTCCCAACCACTGGCCTTTCTATGTCCTTAGTGAGAGGGCTGTGTAGAGGGGTGGCTTGGGGAAGAGATGGCAGGAAGACAAGGGGGGCTAACTCAAGGACTGACTTCACGTGCTGTTTATTTAGTTTTTAACGCATTGCGCTTTCAGCTAACCTGGTTTTGGTAATACATTACTAACACTTATTACATTACTAACACTTATTAATACACTACTAACACTTATTAAGCCTTAAAAGTCTTTGCTGATAAAGAAGCCAGTGGTTGTCAGCCTGAAATGGAGTCAGAAGAGGTTACGTAGTTCTCCCCACGTAGGGAGGATTCCAAATGAGATCTAAGAACCTGGGAAAGACAATGTTATCAGAAAAGAATTTGTTAGAGGCTAAGTACCAATGTTTTATTTTGAAGGACATGCATTATACCAGGTTATAAGATTAGTCTTAGACTGGAACTTCCAGAGTTCAAATCCTGCTGTTACCATCTAAGCTTACTGAAGTCTGGTACTTTTTCATAAATTTCCTATCTTTAGAGTGTAGATAATTATTCATATAGTTATTGTAGGGACTGATGGGTATATTTTGAAGATCTTCAGTGACTCCTCAATCTGAAGCCAAGCTCAACAGACAGCGCTTTTATCCTTACCATTGTCATCTCTGTCATATTTTTCCTGCTTCCATGGGTCAGGTTTGCGTGAGAGATCAACAAGTATCTGCCAGGTACAAATTAAAGGCTCCCTTCTACACTTTAGTGCACTAAACAAATCCTAATGATAACTTGGGGCCACACCTCATGTTAAAGATAAACTACTCCAAGCACAGGCAACAGAAACAGCAGTGACTGTTCCTTGATCTTTGTCATGAGTCTTGCTAGGAAAACAGAGTATCAGGTCAGGGAATGGCCTTACAACTCTGTGACTGCCACTCACAGCACTAGCAGTAACCCGTGGCAGCATTTCCACTGTGGAAACTCTAGGAACGCCACATCGCCAGCCTGGAAAGCCAGTTATCCCTACTTCCCAGAAGTTCCAGGCTAAGCAACTAAATGTTTTGGTGCTTTGAGGCATCATTTACCATAGCTGGTTGGGGTCAGGGGTACCCTCATGAAGTTAAAGCTGGCGAACTATAATTCCTTGCATTCTTCCACATGAAAGACTGATTTCGGCAGAGATCAAAACAGACGCCATAAACTTCATGTTCAAAGTACGCTTGCATAAGTAGGCAACCACCTATGTGGCTTCACACAGGCAAGAAAATTGCTCTGCTCATCTGAGAACATTAAACTTGTAAGGAGAAGGAGATGGACAGGGAAGGCGTTGAACCATTTCATTCTTTTTAAATCATATATATCTCTTGTTCCCATCCATTTGATCTAACTTTCAAAGGCAAAATCTTAAGTAAAACCATTCTCTGAACTTGCCATCTGTTGCTTTAAAAGTAAAAAATGGCACAGTCACATGGAAGTCAACCTGTGACAACACTTTCTGTGTGAATTTGTAGGTTAATTATTAATCATACCCTTTTCTTAGTCGTGGCTTACATTTCGGTTAAATTGTACCCTTAACATCTGCTTCTTCCTGTGTTGACTTTGTAAATGCTAATGAGGCATCTCTGATCCATGCACGAAACTTGCCGAACTTTCAGTGGAGCGGGCACATCTTCTGAAAGGGCCTTATGGGGAGCTGTGCTCCTGAGGCGGGGAAGGACCACCAAACTCAAGGGAGGAAGAGAGGTGCCTGAGCCTGCTTCGTTCCTGTTGCTGTTCTGTAAAGTTTTCCACAGTCCACTGTGAGCTAAACCATCAAAACAATTCCATCTCCTACTCAAAAAAAGTGGCTTAAAAAACGTGTGCTAAATTACTTTTGTCACTAACAGAGGTAATGACTGGGCTGGTACGGGACAGCCCAGTGGGAGTTTCAAGTTCTGCTCATGAATTCTGATCCTGTTCTGTACATACTACAGTGCTTACATACATGTGGTGTAAAAGGGTTCACTGCAAAAACCCAAGGGCTTTTCCTATCAACACTCGGCAGTTCTGTTTGGGTGCAGGGTGAGGAATAGATAGGAAGATCTGTTACCAGGTACGAGTTTGTCAGTCTTTCGAAATGCAAAAATTTACACAGAATTCATTTTCTCTGTCCCTTCTGAACCATACATGATGACTGGAAGGCTCCCCATGATTAAAATCGGTTTTCCTACAATACAAACACTGGCACTTGAGATTCCAATGCCTTTTCTGAAGCAGGATGTTATACTGTTTTAATGAGGACAAGACAAAGTGGAAGGCTGGCTGCTGGTGTGTACATCTGAAAACTGAAAGGATGTCTGCTTGCCAATCTCTCCTTAGAAACTTCTCTCTAGAGGGTTCCATAAAAGCAAGGCTGCATGGTAGCCGTTTAACACATGAGCTCATCTGCAGAGGGCTGAGCTTCCTACAGCCCAGAACTTAACTGCCCATGGTGACCTCTCTACATGTGGCCCCACTGCCTTTGAATCAAAGGTGTCTCTAAGCATCTTCACCAGCATCATTTGCTCGAACCTGCCAGAGGAACAGGAACTCCTATCACTTTTGGCAGAACAGGCAATGCTTCAAGCCCATTAAGCCTTGCCCATAAAGCCTCCTCTGCAGTGTCAGAACTGACCACAGGTTTTCCTCTGTCCCTATAGGACACAGGCCAGAAACAATTTCTCTGATATCATTTTAAACCCGAGTTTGTTCGCAGTTATCCTGAGATGTGCCGTCCTTCATGACTCTGTTTGGAAGTTAACAAGAAAAAGAAAACTGTGGAAACCTATGCAGTTGGATTATCAAGTCTTTAATTCCAGTTATTACGTACCAAATGTAGGCATTAGTCTAACTACTTAAAAGGCAAAGTGAGTCTCCGTATTCAGGTGCTACAGCTCCCTTCTCTATATCTCATTCATTGGCCACTGGTAGAAACCTGCTAATCTGATAGAAACAGAGTGTTTGCTATTCACTATTATACCTGGCCATCATCTGAGTGTTTTAGAGCCATTTGTTATAACTCCATTACTTGTATATCCAAATGATCCAAAAGTCTCTAAAATTACATTTATTTATTTATTTGGTTGGCTGGTTGGTTGGTTGGTTTTGTTTTTTCAAGACAGGTTGTCTCTGTGCAGCCCTGGCTATCCTGGAACCTGCTCTGTAGACCAGGCTAGCCTCAAACCCACTGAGATCCACCTGCCTCTGCCTGCCAAGTGCTGGGGTTAAAGGCTTGTGCTACCACTGCTCAGCAAAATTGTACTGTTTAAAAATAAAATTTCTCAGCTGGAAAAATGCTACTACTAACAGGGGTTGCTCATAGTTGTTGTGTCTGGGTGAAGTTTGTGCTTTACACGGGAGTACAAAGTATAAGATGCAAATTACCAAGAACTGGTCAGGGATGTTTTTGTAATAGAAGAACGAGAGAAAGCCTAGCTTATATCATAAAACCAGAAAGCCTAGTGAGCAAAAGCATTCATTTCTTCTTTGGTTCTTTTTCCTAAAGGAGCCACTGCATGCATGCTGCTCTGTCTACACAGATATCCACCCATCAATCAATCTATGTGCTGACGTGTAACCTTGTAAATGCTCTACTGCTCTTCAGATGAACATGCACAGCATCATCCTTCTACAGGTAAGAAGGGGTTCCGTCCTTCTGCAGGTCAGAAGGGGTTCCGTCCTTCAGGTCAGAAGGAGTTTCGATACTGGGGACATCAGAGAGTTCAAACAAGTAACTGCAAAAATAACAGCAAGGGAAGAAAGTGCAGGAATTGGTTGGGAAACCAGGATGTATATTTTTAAATTCTCTTTCCTGATTAGCCCCTGCTTCTATGCGCTATGGAATCTTGCAAGCATTTCACACGTGTTTCCGGTTTTTTAATGTTCCAAAGAAGAGGAAGCTGTGACTGTTTCGCATCTTTACCTTCAAGATGGGAGCCATGAAGACTGACAGGCCAGTCAGGATAAATACAAGGGTTCCAGTGACTCGTTGTTCCCTGAAACAAAAGACCATCAGTCTAACTTTGGTTTTCATGGACCTTCAGAGAAAGACCATATCAGTGTTGAACTATGGCATCAAAAGTCTTGATATATTTCATGTCAAATCTCAAGAATTTGAATTCAATACAAGTATAAACTTTAAAAATGTTAAAAACTATTACAATAGATGATTGGAACTCATGAAGAAAAAAAAGTGATTCTTCTAAAGCTTTTGCTCTTTCAGAACCAAGAGAGAAGACCACTTGCTCTTGTCCCATGAATGGCTTCTTTGAAGCTCTTGTTTTTCAAACAGCTTGTTCTGTTGTGTAATTATACCTTCATTCGTAGGAGACAGATATTACATTGTCCCACATTTTAATTAACAAACAGCTCAGGGAAGTTTCATGAGCACAATAAGTCTAACCATTCTAATTTTCAAATTTGAAACAACAGAAGTACTTTTTAACAAATATGATCCCCATCCAACACCCCGCAGCCCTAAGAAAGAATTATCCCACTGTTGAGGCTTGGGAAATGAAGACTCTGTTGTGGGAGCTATTCACCCTAGCCCTTGTGAGCAAAGCTTGCTATAACAAAAGACAAAAACAAGAAGCAAAACACAACACTCAATAAGAGGACAAAGGTCCTCTACCACTGACCTTCACAACCATTTCAATAGTTGAAGGTTCTCAAGTTCTTATGGGAACAGAAATGGGTTGGAAAACAAGAATTCCTACGCCTTCAATCATGGAAGACTTAGGGCTTTTACACTTGAGTGAGACTTAGCAGTCAGCTCTATACTGAAGAAAGTTAACCACTTGCTTAGGTTTTTCTGTTGCATTGTTTAATATTACACTGATCAAGAAATTGGACATACTTTAAGAAATGATCTAAAAGTTATCATCTTCCTTATTAAAAATGTCCTTCATGGAGAAGATAATTTAGAAATAAATTAACTGTCACCATTTTATTTTTATCCCCAGATTGTGTCCACCTCCCTATGATTGACACAAAGATGGATACCTGTGAGGATATGTTTTTGAACTATTACTTTTTAGGGTCATTTTCCTGAAACAACATACCTCACTCCCAGAAACTTTGGTTGTTCTCCAGGTGCAGAAGTCTCTGTCTCCATCTTCAGACTGTCGATGTGAGCAATGGAGATGACGGTGGCAGCCACATACCAGGGAAGGGCCATGAAGGAGCACACCACCATGAGGATGGCGACCCAAAACAGATCCAGGTGATATCCAGCTCCCTTCTGCAGAAAGAAGTCACAGAAAGCACTCAAACCTATCACCTAGTTATAGATAGGCACAGGGATTATGTTTGACAAATGAAACTTGTTCTGTTTGATAAAAGTACCTCTTCAGAGTATCTCTTATAAGGAAGCACATTGAGAGAGGACATTCCTTTCCTCAGAATACTGTCCTGGTTTTAGCTTTCTCCTCCAGCACCTATGCAGAGTCTACCCTATTATAATTCTAAACTATTAATTCAGACCTATGTCTGCTACTCTTAGTACCTATTCATTATAAATTAACCTTTCTGCATCAAATTTTGTAACCCCCAAAATGAAGGTAGGGACCTTGTCTGAAGAGTTACTGGGACCATTTGATGAGGTAACCACAACAAAGAACCTTGTAACAATGTCCAGGGGTGTAGCTGTTACATCATGAGTGCTCACTAAGGGAGGCAGTAGTCAGGGTGGCAATGGTTGTGAAGGCAGAAGGACCAGTACTTAGGAAGCATCACACCCTCTTCTCTGTGTGATGGTATTTAACAGAATGCTACTCATCATGATGGTATGGTACTAGGTATATGTAAAGATTCCCCAAACAATCCAGAAGTGTATGCAAATGACCACCACTTGCTTCTCATGGCCTATGAGAACCCGAGAACCATTGTTTAACCACCAATTATTCACCATCACTAAGGTTAAAAAAAAAAAAAAACACTCCCTTAATCAAAACAGATGGATTTCAAACACCACCCTCTGCTCACAATAACATCTACTGACTGGACAGTCAGACAGTACAACAAAAGTTCTAGCTTCTTTATTCACTAAGCAAATACTGTTCATCATGTCCCCGGTGTTTTTTCTGTGGTTATATTTCTCTGCTCTATTTATGAAGAAATCAAAGGCTCATACCCCTGTGGAGCTGGGGAAACTAGAGCTGTCCATTCTCACAGAATGAGGGAACAGTACCAAGAATCAGACTAGGGCTGAGCCAAGAGACTTGAGAAGCTGACTTGGGAAAGTCAGCAGCAACCCAGGGAGTGTTAGCATTCGAATCCTGTTACAGTTTGTCAGAACACTGCTCTTCTCTAACAGAATTGCCAATTTTTAATCCATAGTTTGCACGTGGATCTGTATTCCTAGAGAATGCATAGCAGGCATGGGAGCCCACATGGACGCAAAGGCATGTCCTCATAAAGCTACATTGGACTGGAAACAGACGTCTGCTCGTGAGACAAATGTTATTATACATGTATGAAATCAGTTCACATTAAGAATGCACACTTATGTGAATTAAAAATGAAATAAGGGTAGCGAAGGCAAATGTGGAGTAGGCTAACACTAAAGAAGTAAATTTCAAGATATATGTGGGATCTCTTGTGTTTTTCTCAACAGATCATTCATTTACATCTTAGTACCAGCCAGGATTCCAGCTGCTTCTGACCCTTTTGTGAACAAACAGAAAAGAATCCTGGTCTCATGGTGTCTCCCTCCTACTGTGAGAGACAGTAAGGAACAGCATACATTTTGAAAGTATCTAGCTTCTTACTTGGTAGTAAGTCCCAAGAGGAATCAGAACAACTTGTGTTTGCTTTCGGAGTAAGATGGGATACATTGGAGGACTGTCAGGAGCAGAGTGATCTGATCACTGTGTTCTAAGTACTGTGGCTACTATGTTATGGTCACATTGATTAGAGTCAAGGACAGCAGGCGCCGTTAGGAGGGAGATGCTGCAGTGAGATTATGGTTATGAAGGCAGAGGCGGTCAGATTCTGATTGCAAACTGAGAACTGCCCTCTCCTACCCGTGTGTGTCTGCTGCTGCTGCAGGGCCATTCAGGATGTGGTCCTTGGTAGAAGGGACAGTGCTCACAGCCTCCTCTTTCCTGTGCCCCTGCCTAGAGTTCTATAGCTGTGCCACATGAGATCCTTCAATGCATTTCCCTCACTACTGTCTTCTGTGTCCCTTCTCACACTAGCACACAGCCCACTCTTCTCCTTGGCTCGGTCTCACTTATTGATGGAAATTGGCTTTCTTTTCCCTGGTGGATTACAAACACAGAGCCCAGAGGTGATCAAAGCCCAATGAATTTATTCTGCCAAATGTCAATGTGCAAGGCTTACTGACATGCAACAGTTACTATGTCTAGGTCATTGTCCTACACACACTGAAATTTCAGGATCTACTATTGAAAGGAGTGATGAAAGCTTTGCCCCAAGCTACTGCTATAAACTCTTTGGGAGCCAGCAGTTACCTTAGAGAAGTCGTTCCTACAAATCAGCTATGATATGCATGAAAACAAGTTCTCTTAAAGACATGCCTTAGCCAGAAGTATCTGAATGAATGTTTGGGAATAAAATAAAGTGTGAATAATGGCATCCTCACCTCAGAAGACATAATGTTCACAATAGCACAAGACTCATCCTCTCCTTTCCCTCCTCATTGCTTCTGGCTCTTCTAGACTCTTGGATTCTACAGCAACCTCATTTCATTTAGTTCTGGGAATATTCTTGGGTATCATGAATTGGGAGAAGGAGTGCTACTAGAAACCCTGGATAGAAACCAGACATGGTGACAAGTGGCTCTCAGTACATAGAACAGCCACCACCACCAGGATTGTTCAAGCCAGTACAAATGCTGTGTTGTGTGACCTGAACTGACTACTTCTTTTGACCTCATCTTGACTCACTTGTCCACCTGGCCTGCTCTCTGCTTCTGGATACAACCAGTTCCGTCTCACTCTGGAGCCTTCGTGTGCCATTATTATTGAATAAACATTTATTGAAGACTTATTCTGCACTAGGTGTTTGATTAAAATAAGACAAGCACTCATTCCTAAAGTGGATGCAGTGGATACAGCTGAAGTTGAAGAGGCAAGGAGGTGATCTAAAATACATTCAGGAGACCAGGCACTAAGTAAGACAGGTCAGCTCAAAGCTCTATGTTTCTTTCAGGGAAGAGACCAGATATCGAAACAGTTTTCCCTTCAGCATCCAGCACAAATGTTCAGCATCTAAGAAGCAATCTAAAGCTTTCCTTGATTTCATGGCCCAAAGGAGATCCTATCTTCTGAAACTGCACAGTGGTTTTAGCACAAAACCAGAAACTGTCTCTTTGAAACAGCACAAACAAAAGCAATTTAGGACCAAGTCTACAAAAAATCAAAAATATACAAGAGAAGCCTCATGCTTATATGTGGTACACAGACAATAAGAAAGGAAGCGTTGGGAACAATACAGACATGAAGTACATGTCCATCACACAGGCTATGAGCCTCTAGGACTTGAGTTGCTAAGGTCAGTCCTGCAAAAGGTCTCAATTGGATGTGAGGGCTCAGATCTACATGAAAATTAAACTGAAATCTAAACAGGAATTCACATGAGTTTGGAAAAGATAGCAAAAGCACCGAGAATGAAACATTTGAGTGTGTCTCGTCTAAATATGGCTTTACTTCATTTACGCAGCCATGGGTGGGGAAGCAGGATGGGCTCGAACATTCTTCAGCTATCATCTCTCTCCCATTGCCATAAACACAAGGACCATGTGACCAACATAGTAAAGCATTTCAGGTACATGTTTATTGAGGCTACTGTGGAATTGGGGTGGGCCACATAAAATCTGGAGAAAAGAATAAACCATGGGGCTTACTTTAAAAACATTTTGGCTGAGAAATAGGGATGAAGTAATAATTACACAAAGCACTGTAGGAGCGATCATGTGACCAGTAGCACAGAATAAGATAAATCACTAGGAAAAAAAAAAAAAGCAAGGGCAATAAAAAAATCACATTAGGGGTGAAGGCAGGTGACACTGGAGGTGTTATATTTAGAAACACTTAAAGGATGGAGATATCTGGGTTTTGTGGCTGTATATGGCCCTTGGTCCTGCCAAGGCTTGATGCCCCAGTGTAGGGGAATGTCAGAGAGGGAAGGCAGAGGAGGTGAGTGGGTGAAGGAGCACCTCCATTGAAGTAGGGGGAGGAGGGATGGGATAGGGGATTTATGGAAGGAAAACTTGGAAAGGGAATAACATTTGAAATGTAAATAATGTATATCCAATAATAATAATAATAATAATAATAATAATAATAATAATAATAATAATAATAATAATAATAATAATAATAATATGAAGATGGTCTGGTGAAAAGCAATAACTGAAGAGTAAGGAGAGGATCTCAGTCCCAGCACCAACAGAACTGTGAAAAGAAGCCAAAAGGCCATTTAAGCAGAATATTTCTTGGCACTTCACCAGTGTTTTAAAGCCAGGTTGCTGTTCTTCCACAAGATTCTTTAAATGTCATGGTGGGAGATACAGACTGCTAGGGTCCAATTGCTCAGATGGCCAAGGCACTTTGGAAGTAGGACCAATGTGTGAGAACAATGCCTTAAAAACAACAAGTGTGCAGTTGAAGTGAAGCGAGAAAGGTGGTTATTATGTCTGACTGGCTAAACTATTACACAAATCTAGCCTGAAATAAAGGTACTAGATCCAAGATTATGATCATAAGGACAGAGATGAAAAATATAGAGCAAGGTAGAGTTTGGGGGTTATTTTTTAATTAAAAATAAGCAGTGAAAATATAGTTAAATTAAACGTTTGGTTGCTAGGTACATCTTAGGGAAATGGTTGCCAGGACTGTCTGACATCCGCTTCCATGTGTTCATCCTGAATGATTTCTGCTTCCTGCACTTGACTCTTGAAGTCACTGCTTTGGGAGAAACACCTCTGGCTTTGCAGTGTGAAGCTGTCTCTGCCCAGCTCTGAGGGCGACTCAGGAAATGACCTTGGAGAAGAACTTGACCCTGATGAGCCGGGTTTGCATTTGAGCTGGTAGGATGAAGGCCATAACTAATCAAAATGGCCCTGTAAAGCCAAGGGGTTGGTACTATTACATCATTGTGGGGGTTGTTCAGCAAGATGGAAAGGTGGATGCCATCGCAGCAGAGCAGACAGCCAGAGCACATGTCACTCCAAGCTTGCTGCTCACACTATGGTGCCTTTATCTCTGCCTCAGGTTTGTTTCTTGAATCAAGCTCATAGCATTTTGTGTCTTCTATAATATTAGGCAGAATCATGCGTTTGTGTACCACATAGCTCTCCCTAGCCAAGTAAGAAAAAAACAATTTTGAGAGCCTTTGATGCATGAAGAAATGCCCATTGGTGACATTACATGTCTGACAAATGACTGACATGCTGCCATCTCTATGAAAAAAAATAGTTTCAAATAAACAGTTTGAAAGTGGACAGAAGCGTTTTGCATACCCTTCTCTCATTTTCAGGGCAAAGACTAACACTCAGTTTTTTAATGTTTCCTACACAGGGGAAATAAAATGCTTCTCTGTTTTATCAATCCTAAATATATTTAATTCTAAATTTGGAATCTATCAGTACGAAAATTTGAGGAGCATTAAAAGAATAGAGGCTCGCCTCCCAATGTACACAGCAAATTTTTGCCAGCAACAAATTAAAATTCAGCATTTTTTCAGATTTAAAAATTGCATTAGTCAAAAACTATGTTTAGGCTTTCCATAAACTAAACCAACACTCAGACCCCTCCTAAAACTAAACAGAGCCAATGGGGAGCCTCGTCTCTCTTAGTCTTGCCAATGAGTGTGATGCCAGATGAAAAGGACACTCTTAAGCATAAGCCTGAAACTGGCTTTGTAAGTGGAATTCACATTACCTATGTGTCTTGGAAAATCCCACGCTAAAATTAGAGATTCAGATGGCTGTGCTTCTATTCTTTGCCCCACCCCATTCCTCCCTCACAGGTATATATGTATGTATATTTGTTGAGGACTGAAATACTGAGACAGAGAGAAATGGATGGTTCATATGCTCCTCCTGTTTTTGTATTTAATGTGGTGTGTGAATGTATGTGCACCTTATGTGTGTAAGGATGCTCATGCAAGCCAGAGAGAGCAACCTCGAGTGTCACTGTGCCCACCTTGGTTTGTTTGTTTGTTTGTTTGTTTGTTTGTTTGTTTGTTTTTGAGACAAGTCTATTGGTTGCCTAAATTAACCCAGCAAGAATAGACTGGCTTGTTAACACTCCACAGGGATCAGCTGTCCTTGCTCCCACAATCCTGAGCTTGTAAGCACATGATAAGTACTCACCACCATGTCTTTCCCATGTTCATTCTGGGGATCTGACTTTATTTAACAGAGAACAGGCAGTGCTTTAATTAAATCTTTGGCCACCATGTCTTTATAAAGGGTGGTTGTCACATTCAAATCCAAAGAAGGAAGACTGCTGCACACATCCATCTCTGGATAGTAATGCAGATATAAGGAGAAACTTTTTCCTATTTAAGAGATGTTACCCAGAAGACCTTATGGTGACGCTTGGATGACTTTGCATTAGAGTGTAACTCTGAATGAGGCTCGCTTGCTTTTACATTAACAGATACTATCAAGAACTAGGAAGACTGTAGGAGGCAGTGATATGCCTTTTCATGGGCACGTACCTTGAGCTTATGTTCTTTCCTGTTGACAATCACAGCTGTGATTTGCTGGTCCATGAAAATCAGGATGGTGACTAGCAACGCAGGGATAGCAGCAGCGAGACACACCCACCAGGGGTTTCCTCCAAAGGGTGGCACAAACCAACCTCGGTTAGGACTTGTTGGCTTAAAGCAAAGAAAGAAACTTTTTCAGAACAGTTTATGCTACATCGTTTAAAAGATTTTTAATTGTTGGAGGGTTAACAGTTTTTAAAGAGTAGAAACAATCATACTGTGGAGAAAAAGAATATTTAATAGAAGCCTTCCCAAAAGATGCTATTTTTGAGGTGATTGCTAAAAGGAGAAAGGGGGGATGTAAAATACAGGCTATTGAAAAGAAAGTGAGGGATGTTTAGAATAAGTGAAATTATTTGACACAAGGTATCAGACAAAAAACAGAAAAATTTAACATTAAGGGGCACAGAAATAAACCTCAGATGTAATATTTTAAGAAGAGGTAACAAAAAAACCATTACAAAGCCACCACAGATTTGTTTGAATTTCAGTAGTTAACAATAGTTGTTTCTACTCCTGCCAAATACATGGCTTCATAGCACATCAAGAGCTACTTTACATATTATGCCTGAACTAAGTACTCAGATCTCTCATTTCACAGAGGAAAACTATCCAGAAGTCATTAGATACCCAAAACTGTGTCAGAAAATCAGAAAAGTTCTTATTCTCCAACTGTCAGGAGATCATACATGTCCATTACAGAATGAGAACGTTCTCTGCTATTTCTTACCTTACAAAAGCAAATAGATGTAAATATAATACTATTTATAAGTTTGGTCTCTCTCTCTCTCTCTCTCTCTCTCTCTCTCTCTCTCTCTCTCTCTCTCTCTCTCTCTCCCTCCCTCCCTCCCTCCCTCCCCCCCTCTCTCTGGTGGTTTTTGTTTCTTTGTTTCTTTTTAGGAGACAGGTTCTTATTCTATAGCTTAGGCTGGCCTCAAACTCCCTAAGTAACTCAGACTGGCCTTAAACTTGTAGAAATCCTCCTGCCTCCATGTCCTGAGTGCTGAGCTGGTAGGCGTAAGCCACAAACCCTGGATGAATGCTTCCACTCAGTTTGCTCAAAACTGCATCATCAAACAAAACCCGTCCTCATGTGACAGGGCATCACACATGGTAAGCTTGTAAGGCAAAATATTTAATCTTGCTCATTAAAGCATTTCAACCTCCACCCTGCAGGACAGAGACCGCCTCCAAGCAAAATTTAGAAAAAAAATAGTGATTTAAATGGATCAGTGATCGAGTCAACTAGAATCTACCTTTGCTAGTGAATATGAATGACATTATGGCAGAGACATTCTTTACTTCCACATATGTGCATGCATACCCCTCAGTTATATGACACTGCAATCAGCCTAGTAGTGTTTGACACTATTGTCTCAACAGAGAAGAGAACAGAGGAAGGATTTTTCTAGAAAATACGTTAAATTTTTTTCAATTAAAAAAACCTCCACAAATATATAACTACTAATGAATGACATGTAAGTTTTATACATTACATCTATGTACATATTTAGTCCAGAAAATACATAATTCTTTTGATCTCTTTGAACAATTAAGCTTCATATTATAAGTGTTCCTGGCAGGCAATTTGGTAGGTGGGAAATAAAACCACTAAGTTTGGCCTTGAAGGCTTAAATTCTATCTTCATAGCCTGCTAACACTAGTTAGGAAGTAATAGACCTTTGCCTGACCTTTATGAACACTAGTGGATTATAAAACAAGCAATGTTTTCCATGTGTGCGCTTCTCATGAATCAGGATGACTAGGTCTATCAGAATGTTTGAATTATTCTAGGATATATAAGGCAGAGTTCACCAATACTATGTGCTATATGAATACCAAAGTCACTAAAACCCAAATCCTGAGTTTGATCCCAACTGTGGCATTTAATTTACGGAGGAAATTTGACTATCTGGAAATGAGCCTGACAGGGGATTGATTTGAGGGAAAATGGGTAATTGCGCAACACTGACTGAAGACCCAGAATAAACTACAATACAGGAAAAGAAAAAGTCTGAACAATAAGCAAAAGAGACACTTGCTCACCTTGAACTCACTTGGCACAATTAGCTTTGGAGTGTCCACACCAACGAGGGCGTCTATTACACAGAACATCAGAATGGACAGGATAATGGCAAAATCACTGATCAGTTTTCTTGCCTTAAAAAAAGGGGGGGGGGGTAGACTATTTAGTACCATATATACTGGTGCCTATGTTTGAAGTGCAAAAAATTTTCATATTTACTAAGAATTTATCAACAAATCATCCTCTGGATATAGGAGAGATCACTCAAACAGTATATATTACTTTTCCTATGTGCAGCATGAAAGGTATTTAGATAAAAATAAAATCTAAGCACACATTACACATTGAAATAGAACTCAGTTTATCTGAAATCAGTGCTGTAAATAATGAATAAAGCAACAGAGTATTAGTCACTGTCCTATTGCTGTTAAGAAATTCCAGGACCAAGGCAATCACTGTAAAACAAAAGCATTTAACTGGGGGCTTATTGTTTCAGAGATTAGTCTATTATCATCATAGTGATACAAAGACATGGTACTGAAGGAGGAGCTGAGAATTCCACAACTTGATTTGAAGGCAGAGAGAACGTAGAGTGACCTTTTGAAACCTCAAAGCTCAACCCCCAATGACACACTTCTTCCAATAGGCCACACCTTCTCCAGCATAGCCACACCCCCTTAATCCTTCTAATCTTTTCAAACAGTTCATTTCCTGATGACTAAGCATTCAGATGTGAACCTATGGAGACCATTCTTATAACCACTAATGGAATCCCATTAAGCAGTCTGAAGATGACACAAATCTATCAGAAGATTCTAAGTTCCAGGCCATTGAGCAATGTCGGTATCAAGATCCACAGTGAAGTCCAGAGATGGTAGACAGAAACAGATAGCTGCACAGTCTTAGTCTATGAAACCACCCCTTGTTGCGCTAATATTGCAATATTCCTTGATGTAAGAAATCTCTTCATTGCTAAAGTGTGATCAACATTGTTTGGGCACCCAATAGTCTAAGCGCCTTCTCTAGTCAGGGCGAGGTCTGAGCATTAAACCCTGTGCTTTCTCATGAAGAGGTGCAGGATGGCTATTTAAAGTCATTGGAGGCGGGGCACAAGTCATTTTGGTTATAATAGGGATTCTCTGTAGTTGCTAGAGACACCATTCAAGGCCTAATAGCTTGACTAGAGCAGACACTCTTAGGAAGGATTACAGTAGTGTGTCACTGGATTGTTCATTAAGAGCTATTCAGTTCCTAATATTTTATTTTGTGATAACATCTTAGTGAGTAAAAAAGATATAATCCATATCTTCTTGAAGCACCAAGCCATGTTCCAACAAAGATGTCTCCTAGGTAAAATTGGGGTTGATTCCAACATCAATCTCTCTCAAAGAGAGTGGTCAGCTTTCTGATGCTGCTGGATCGCAAAGGTGGGCAAAGAAAGTATATGGCTTAAGATGAATAGGAAGTGAAACTATCTCCATGTTTCGGTAGGAGCCAAAGCAAGAAACGGATGTTGTATGATGCTGCAGCATGCTCTAAGGAGCACAGGGATTCATTCTTAGACTTTCCCAGGTGTTAGGAACTATAGTCCTAGTGAGCAATAGGATCAAAAATGCTTCTGGCTGTGAATTCTTTGCCTTCCAAAGGGCCAGGTTCTGTTAGTTCTAGTTTGCTTAGCATGTCATGGAAGAGGAGACCAGCCAACTGAAATGAGTTCACTTCAATTGCATGCAACAATGTCAAAAGCAAACAGACGAGAGGACTCGAACAAAGGAAACATAGGACAACAGTTATGATCACAGCTGATATAGGGAGATGATATGGACTGGACTTTCACTCTCATTATTCACAATAAAAAATGCAAAGCCTTTAATAACTTCAATTGCTTCATCTCTCAAAAGAGAATGAGAATTTTAGCAGAATCAAGTATGATTGACCATGAAAGTACTCAACATAATATCTGGATAAATTACTATTGTTATTTTGTGTTGCAGCAGGCCTCTTGACTGCAAAAAACAAAACAAAACAAAACAAAACAAAAAAAACACTCAAATAATTAGATTATCTACTTCAAAGAAGTCTGAGATGGATCTTTAATTCCAAGGCAGTGGGAGGAGGAGGACAAAGTTCAGCAATCCTATGGAACTTCTATGCAGAGACTATTTTGGTTGGAAATACCTAGAATTAATGCTTCCCAGGGCCTCAGTTCTGGATGAAACTTATTTCTCAAGTTTTATGCAAGTAGTGTTGACAATAACAGTTCAGAATAGCCTGGCAAAGGTTAGCTCTAAGGTAGTTTCAGTGCTATGTAAGGGTGTTACAAACATCCCCCTTCAACCAAAGTTTACTCAAGTCCAGTAGTTCTTACTAAAATGTATGATGTCTCTAATACCTACCCACCAAAGACTAGCCATGTAATCCAAATATCCTATAACTCATTCAAAGAGTGGGAACAGTTATTTTAAAACATGGTTTACTCCCCTTTCTGTACTAGAGAAGGATGCTAATGCAATTCCATGGTCCCAGTTCCCCAGAGCTCTGTCCAGCTGAGGCATCCTCTGCACTGCAGTCACTACTGGCCTCTGACAGAGAAGACACCATAACTTGGGTCTACTGTGAGTTGAGTACCCTGCCAGTCCAACATGGCGGGCTGGAGGTCAGCACTGAGTTTACTTGTGGAGCTTCTAACTTGGCCCTTGTTATGCTTTAGACTAGAAATGCTTCCCTCAGGCTTATGTGCGTTTCACCTGTTTTCCAGATGATAATATTGTTTCGGAAGATTTGAGGTCTGTCTGGAGAGGGAGTGGAACTCTGAAGTGGCTCCTTGTAGTGGTGGCATTTTTCTGATTCTAGTTAGTTGCCATTTGGAAAGCACAACCTCATGGTCCTGCAGAAAGAGACATCGATGGTGCAGCAACCATGTCCGTCCAGTTGTGAGGGACCATATGCCTGAACTACAACCAAACCCATCCTCCATTAAGGGCCGGTAAAAGTAACCGATATGAGCCACATGGGCCTGAGCACTCTGGAAGAGAGACCAAAGCCCAAGATGGAAACTACCATGAGAAAAACATTGCTCTAAAATGCTTAGAAAATATTTGATGTCTTTCTATATGAAAAAAATGATTTGTCATAACAAATTACAACTATATTTTAAATATGAGATACTCAATATTTTCTAAAACTTGTTGAACTATGAAACTTTGAATACTTTGCTATGAAAATCACACCTCATTTTCTTCTTCCTTCCTTCCTTTGCTCCTTCTTTTCTCTCTTCCTTCCTTCCTCCCTCCCCTCCTCCTTCCATTGTTTCCTCCCTCCATCCCTTCCCTCCTTCCTATTTTTCCGAGACAGAGCCTCTCCACATAGCCTTGGCAATCCTGAAGTTCATTATGTAGACAATGGTGGCTTCAAACTCACAAGATCCACCCCCCTCTGACTTCCAAGTGCCAGAATTAAAGGCATGAACCACCAAACTTAGCTAAATAACTCAATTTAAAATATGCCTCTACCCTCAAAAAGCCTCCAAATCCAATTTCAAATCTAAATCAGTAATGTCTTCCAACTGTTTTATTGGGAATTATACTACTATTTCGGTGGAGTTGCCATTTTTCAAATAATCTTAAAATCCCTTATGCTTTTATTATTAAGTGGATGGATATTTGCTGGATTACACATATTAACCATCATGCATTTGTCTGAAATATCCGTGACTCTTTCTTATTCAAATTTAATTGTTTTATTTTTCCCACTTTAAAAAGTGATATGTGGTCCTTTTAGAATATTTAGGAAAAAAAATCTAAAAGTATTTCTCAATTCCTTTCCAGAGAAATAAACCCTAATATCTGAAATATATAAGAAAATATACTTCTCTCGTATAAAAGGTCATTCATAGGTATGTGGACATATAATCTTTGCATGTTTTGTTGTTGTTGTAGTAGTTGTTATTGTTGTTTTGAAATAAGATCTCACTTTGGGGTTCCAGGTTGGCCTCAAAGATTTGATCTTTCCGTGTCAGCCCCACAAGCGCTAGAATTAGAGGCATGAGCTTCTGTATTTGGCTCACATTCAGTTTTGTGTGTCTCTTCCACAGTTTTTCCTATTTCCCTTGATCTTTTCTATAACAGCAACCTTAATGTTGTTAAAGCATTATGCTGAACAGATATACAAAGATTATTTATTCCTAATATCCTAGTATTTGGATTGCTCCCAACTTTTCTAGACAATGAAAAAAAAATAAAGAAACATTTGCAAATACTTGGGGCTATTTACTTGGAATAAATTACTATGAGCAGAATTGTCCTGTCAATGTGTATATGAAAATTTAAGGCTTTGGGAATATAATGCCAAATTACCATCCAGAATGTAATATTGATTTGCCAATTTCACTCTACCTAACATACAAATGACTCTGGCTAATGAAAAAGGCTAAATCCATACTCAAAGGGAAAACAATTTGCCGCCATTGACAATAATCAAAAGAAATTAAACTAGCCAAACCTCCTAAAGCTGTCCTTTTGTGTGACTTAGTAAACAACTGCATCTCTTGTTCCCTTCTGATGCGTGTGCTCCACAGTTCTTATATAAATGTGTTACCCTTTAAAATGACATTAATATTTATTCTCTGAAGTATCTATTCGATGGTATAAAGCCAGCACTACGCAGATAGAAAGCAAAGAGAATTCTAAGTGATTTGGAGCCTCCTTCCAAGATCAGAGTGCTTGCTCGGGAAACAACCCAGACAACCAAGGTTATATTTCAGTTTTCCTGTTTTGATCTAGGAATGCCAGAGCATTCTTGGAGACATTTTGGAAACTGAATCTAGAAGACCTCCCAGGCTGGTTACAGCCAGACTTGTCTGCTGGATTCTTGGCGGCTCCTCCCACCTCTTCATGTTCTTGCTTCTGTTTAATGCTCTTTGCCATAATGATTTTCTTCAGTCGCATACTTAAGAGTTGATCTCTTTGAGACTGATCATGCCTTTCCCAGAACCATCTATCTAACTGATGTTTCTACTTGGAAGTACTTCTTAGGATGCAGGATGTTTGGCCATGCTTGCCCCAAGCTGTCACAGGGCAGGTGTTGCATTGTCAGGCTCTCGGACACCTAGGAGCCACTGGATGCTGAGAATGGAGTGGGCCCTTGGGCTTGATCTAGCCTAGGACGGAGGGGCAAATAGGGGATGCTCTGGCTGGTCCTGCAGGGAATGAGTCCTTGGCTTTCATGGTTGGCTTGAGCTTGGGTTTGAACTTGGTGGCAGCCATGACAGGGAGCACAGAGAAGCCTTCTATGGGAGAGTAGACAGTGGTTCTGTAGGTGAAGGCCTACACTATGGTTCCCCAAGGTAGATCCTAATGAAAGGACACACGGTTCATAGTTTTAAGACATTTATTGTCATGGCAGAAAGTGGATGAGTAAAACCGTACCCCACTTCTCAAGATGGGGCTGAGGTTAAATACCATTTTTAGGAAAGAGTGTCTGAGAAGGAAAGTCTATTGGCTATGCCTCCAGGCTTTTAGGTACCTCATGAAAAAGGAAATCTGTCTTGAGTCTACCTGACCTGTGGTCATGTCCTCTACCTGTGGAGGGGTTTGGGGTGTTGCCTTTACATATATGACTGATGGCCATAAATCTATGGCGGGCTAGTGAGAGGGGCCTGAGGCCCAGGAGTCAGGCGAAATAGCTACTGTCCGTTCAGAGTCACTGGGGCTTCTAGCCTTAGCTCAACCAGGAACCAGGCTGCTTTTGATGGTTTCATAGAACTAATGTCCTCTGGCTCATCTTCCCCAGCCCAGGCTGCCTGACCACTACTGCCCAGGCCCTCTCTTTAACCTGTGTTTTCTATTTCACTTGATGGCAGCTTAATTTACACTATTGTTAAGGATAAAAGAAAAATCTTGCCAACCCACTAACAATATCCTGCATTTAGCCAGTTAACAATTATCTTGAAAATATGCAGAGGATCATAGATTATTGGTCTTCTATTTTAGCATCTTTTATGGTTCCTCTGCTTCACATCTGTCTGTCTCAGGTACCTCTGTCACAGATTGCCATGAATCCAGAGCAAGTCTGGATAGAGAGCAAGTTCCAGGCCAACCTAGGCTATAACGCAAGTCAAAGTGTTAAGGTGTAAGGAAGTTTAAGCAGCCATTACTAGCCTTAAAGTTGAATGAAGAAGCCCAAGTGCCTATGACCACAGACAACGCTTAGATAAAGCCAGGAAATGCATCGCCCCCTAGAGGCTCTAGAGGGACACAGTTCTTAACTGAGACCAGTTTCACTCTTCTTACCTCCATTGTTTTAATTTGAACCTTCAGAGCTTCGTCTTAGATCCGATATTTTATTATTCTAAGCTACTATGCTTATGTAAATTTGATAAGATAAATTAATAAGTACTGGGAATGTGGACACACACCTATATGCATTATATATGTGCATGTTTACACACATACATGTGCACACATATTGATTCTGGTAGGATTTCTGGGGCAAGGGACATTTGGTTAAATGTGGCACTATCATCACATGGGTACAAAAGTTGCTGAAAAGACAAATCCTAACAAATGCCAGAGTTATAGTTCTTAAAATTCACAGAGGACCAAAAGCAACCCTATCAATGGTGCTAAACCTCACTAAATATCTCAGGCAGGACTATGGCATTCTCTGAAACATATTACCTTGTAGTTACCCTCCTTCCTGTTAAATCCTATAATATTTATTTGGGGGCTTCAGAAATCACTCCTAGGGGTGTTTTTGGTTAGGTAATTGATGTCAAAGATGCAGGATCCAGATTTAACATTCATGTCGAAGATATTGTCTTTCCCCAGATCAAGTCTATATTTAATATTAAATCTAATATGGGAAGGTGGGTGGGGCGCTATGTTAGCAGGGTAGTCAGGACTTACTAAAATTAACTTGGAAAACTGACTCAAGAATCCAGAATGCATCTAAAGATGTCAAGTCAACTAGATAACACTGAGTCTAAGGCCTGTGGGTAAGCATCATTGGGTCTGGTTTGAAGACAGTAAGTTTCTTTCTTTGGGTCCCTTTCACATTTCCAAACACATTTAGAAAAAGAAAAGCATATTATTTTCATTTATTGTTTTCTCTTTCAAAACAAGATTTATGTAATTCAACCCATTAGTAAAAATAAGCCTAGAAATTCATATTTTGCAATTCTCTAATAATGACTATCCATGATAATTAACCATAGATGGATAAATGCTTTCATGAGAAAACTATGATTTAAAAACAAAAACAAAAACGGGATGTTATGCCCAAGGAACTTAGTCTTAGTGGATGGACACTTAACAACTATCCATCTAAATCCAGTACTAAGTATCTTCAGAATAGCCTTCAATGTCTTATATATATAAATTATCCCAATCTGAGAAAAAAATGACTGAAAATAATTCACAGAAAGCAATTCTCTAATATTTTTAAATAATTGCTTGTCATGGTACATGGACATGCTCCATGTGATGGTGTAACTTATGAAAGAGAAGCATATCTAAAATATGACTGTAATGATCTCTGTGTACTATGACTAGTTTTTACATTTCTTTGCTATTTTTGTTAGTAAAAATAAATTGTAAAATATTTTCTATCCTCTGCAAAATAAATTAGAAAATATCTCAGTTACTCTTAGCATGCTGCAACCACATTAAATATTTAAACTCCCAAAGTAAAGAAGAAATTAAGTGGATGATAAAGACAATCCCAATAATCATATGCTGTTCTTTTATTCTTGAACAAAAACAACCTTATAAATCTATTATAAATGCACTTTTTATGAAGGATGATTCCATATTAATTATTGAGGGAGTCATAGTCATGGAGATACCAACAGCGAAAGCTAGTTAATTTACAGGGGGAAAAAATAAATTTGGTTCCTAGGAAGCCCCAGAGGACATTCAGTTTTCACTTTGCAAGGACCGCAGCTGCTCTTAGATGAACTGGGGCTTGGGTGGGTGCGGTGAGCCTGTGGAGCAGTTCTCAATGGATGGAGCTGCTAGCAAGAGACAAGTCCAGCAGCAGCAGGCACCCTGTGGGCTCACAGTAAATATTAATCTGTGGTGTCAAGTTCTCTAATGAGACTGTGCCTGCAAGTTCCAAACAATAGTGTAAAAAAAGCATTTGTTCTAGAAGAAAAAAGTCCCCAAGACAAATATGTGCCTTTTGGCAGTCACAGGCACAGCACGGCACGATCATTTTGAAATTTAATCTCCCTAGTAGTCAATACTGTCAAGCTTGTTGCTTTTTTATAAAAGCATTAATGTTACTTATGGTAGTGATCTTAACTCACTGTGTTTTGATTCAGTGATGTACACTATATTCCAAATCCAATAAAAGAAAAGCCTGGTTTGGACTGTACAGTTTTAACTCTATAAACTTCAAGTCAGGGGTATTTCGGGGAAATGGGAAGTAGGCAGGATAATTTTCCAGGGTTGGAGTAACACCTGCCAGTGGAACCTTCCTCAGCAGGCCTAGTGAAGTGGTCCAGTGAGGAGACTTGGAATAGAGTAACCAGTAGCAGAGCATTGCTTCCATCCTGTCTCAGAACTGGGTGGAAGGACAAGAAGCCAAACAAGCACAAAACAAATATTCCCAGAAACAACCAGACTCCATGGGAAAATGTCATCCAATCTTTACCTTTGATTAGGGAAACCAGAAAAATCTTAGGCTGTTTTTTTGTTTGTTTGTTTGTTTTCTTTTCTTTTCTTTTTTCTTGAACTTCACACAGTCTGTGAGTTGTTTCTGGGGCAGTCCGAGCCTCTGGGGTTATGACTGCATATTATGTCTGTTCTTTTAAAAAAGACATTATGCTCAATCCTTACACACCAAGAAAACATTGACTAATTACGGGTTACATCCTGTTTTACATGTACTTTTTGCTCATTGTAACTAGTAAGACCTTAATGCAGAGCATCAAACCTTAAAAAAAAAAAAAAAAAAAAAAGCCAAGCACTGACAAAAATGTATTTGAATACATTTATGCAAAAATGTTTAAATTTTTTTTCCTTTTATATTTGTTTTGTAAAATTAAGTTTAAAAAAAAAGAAACTGGGAAGTATATTTTGGCTGCTAGCTAGTGATACTTATGACCTGTTGTTATGCTATCGGGATTTCAAAAAATAGATTCATATTTGTTTATCAAAATGATGGCATTGAAGTCTAGAGTGAAGGCTGGAGTGAAGGCTGGAGTGGAGGCTGGAGTGAAGGCTGGAGTGAAGGCTGGAGTGGAGGCTGGAGTCTGGAGTGGAGGCTGGAGTCTGGAGTAGAGGCTGGAACAGGTATGATGCTTGCTGTTTCAGGATGAGGACTTGAGTTCAAATTCCCAACACCCCCCCCAAAGTTGTGTGTGGTGCACACATCTGTAACACCCATGTTAAGAGCAGAGATTGCATTTCCCAGGAAGTTGCTGGCCAGCAAGACTACCATAAACAGCAAGTCCCAGCTTCAATTAGAGGACCCAGGTCCTGTTTCAACCAATAATGTGGAGAACAAAATAATACCACCATCAGTGCTGATCTCCATGTGTGCATGCATGGGCAAGTGCACCCACATACACATGTGCATGCACACATAGAACCACACATGCAACACACATGCAATAAGGCCAAATAATGGAAAATTAGTTGTAATAATAATAATAAATAATCTAAAAAAAAAGAAAAAAGAAAAGAAAAATCTTAGGCTGATAAAGAGAAAGGTAACCGGAGGAGTCAGGACTTACGGGACCTATCACAAGAAGAATGTTGATTTTTTCCCCAGCTTCCCTGAAAAGCTGTGGTGAGAATATCTTACAACATTCCAAGTCTGTGGTACAGGAGGAAACCGAAACTTACCTGTGCAAGCCCTGGGAGTGGGAGCAGACACTGTGGACAGGGGATGTGGAAGGGAAAAAGCATATTTGCATCTGATCAGGACTGGCTATGGGACACTGAGTTTTTGTTCCAGAGACTCTCAAACATCTTGAAGACCATAGCTTTTCAGAAACGTAGAGGCAAGTTTAAACTCACTTGGTAGCGCTCGAACTGAACATGAAACTTCAGCAATATCCTACAGCCCAACACTTTTCTAATGTCTTCTTGAATATAACTCAAACCATTAGAATAAAGGGTTTGGAATCTAATAAAGAAAATCAATCTAAGGATGTATATTAAAATGCAAGAATTTAGATTTGCATGAGTAATTGGTCATTTGACAGCCTAGAAACAAGAAGTTCTTGTTTTCCTGCACAGATCTCAAGGCTGTTGTTGGCTCTCCTATGATAGAAGAGTTAAAACTCAATGTGCTTCAAACCAGAAAATCCTGTGTTGGGAGGGCCTGGCTTCTTCCATCTGCAGCCTGACTCTGTAAGAAGACCTCTCCCAACACTGTGGCCAAACATGACTCTGAACTTAATTCTAATTGAGGCTCAATTCAAACTAAGTGCAATTTTTTTTGTCATCTATCTCTAAGAGCTGACATATTTGCAGTGCGTGTAAAAATGTATAACAAACTGAATTGTATTTATAACTTTGTCATTATTTGTGAAATAAATATGAAAAAAAGCAAATTTGACTTTCAAAATGACTTTCCTAGGTATAAAATATCAAAACGGACTGGGGAAAAATCTGATATGTTCAGTGACAGAAAAATCATATTTTAATTAACTTCAATGATGGAATATGGCTTGATATTTTGAACTTTAGAAATGTCACTCAGTTTTATCAACATCAGATCACAACAAAAGAACATAAACCTACTATTTCTTATTCACTTTTAATGTTGGTTGTTTTAGTTTGACAGTTTTTAGCTTTCAACAAGAATATTCTAGAGAAAAAAAAATGGAAGAAGAATGTCACCTGCCTTTAGAAAGAACTGCTTACAAAATACATAGCCCTTAACTCTAAACACAACCAATTTCAGTCGGCCAGTGATGGCCACGCTGTCAGACAAGAATCATGATTTGAGAAACTTAACTGCCTGTGGAACCGCAAATTTTCCTGTGGTTTATGAGTGTAAAAATAAAATGTCTTACATAGCTAAAATGCCCATTATGTTTTCATTTAAATTCTGGAGTGCTACACTTTGTTTTCATTCCTAATGCCGCTTCCTTAAGATCTACGATCACCATAAGCTGTAACGGCTCTAAAATGGAATCTCTCTGGAGAGCTTTACTATGAGTGGAGAGAATGACAAGACAAAAGTATCCTCATGTGGGAGGACAAAAGTACAGCTTATTTAACAATAAATTAAATGTAAGCACCTACTGTGTGCCTGGTTTTGAATTATGTGTCTCTGTGTCCTTCATGCAGTCTAATGTGAAGCAAATATTCAAATAACCGGTATTTTGTTCCATATGAGATGAATATAGCAATTAATAAGATATACAATAGTAGTATTGGCAAAGCGTTTGCACCACCTACACATAATGTGGAAAGTAATGTAGCTATTGATAGTATCTGGGGTAGGGTTTATTATTTGTATAACTGGGTTATATATGTAGTAGTAGACTATGAGTACCCTAAATTTAGGTCTGACTCTCCTCTATGAGTAATCACTGGAGGAAGGCACCCATGTGCTTACTGCACATATGAGCCAGCCACATGGAATATGACCTTATCAAGGACCAACAGTTTGGCCTAATTCATAGTATTCTATGGCTTTCTAACTCCTCCTGCCACGATCTGATCCTGCTGTATTTTTAAGGCTCACTTTTCTTCTGCTCTAAGTATGCAGCAACAGCAGCATTGTTCCATGCTGGCAAAAACCATTTGCTGGTGTGGGACTCCTGAAGAACATTCATGTGAATGCCTCGAGCCATCTGCCACAGACAATCACACATTATGCTGTGATGTTCCTCTGAGAAGTTTGACGCTAAAAGATTCTGACTTTGAGGCTGATCTAATAGACCAGTCATAGTACAGGATAGAGGACTGATGTGTCTCTCTGTAAAGAATGGGGAACACCAGGCACCAGTGGAATTCTGGCATTCTAGCCATGGTCCATCACGTGTCGGAGGCTCTAGCAGGCCTGACATACCAATTATGTAATCAGGCTAGCAAAGTGAATCTGCTTCATTCAAAGTGTTTACACTGATGAATTGCTATTGCGCCCATGAGATCCTGAAGGGGAGTGAGTCATTGACCTTATCTAGTCAAAGTGGAGACCACACAGAGGGACACCTAAGGTTGGTGGAAAGGAAAGGAGTAGAACAACCAAGCCACCTATAGTAAGCTTGATATGAAAATGAAAAGCTTGGAACAAAGCACGGAATGGGCATCTTAGTTTGCCACACTGGCTCATCATCTACCCCTCTGTACCGATGAGCTTCTTTGATTTCTGGATTCCACCTGAGTCTAGGCAGAAATGGTGCAGGAAGAGAAAGAGAGAAATAGAAGGGGATGGAGGGAAGAGAAATGGGGGTGGAAGAGGGTATGGAGAGGAGAGAAGGGCTAGTATAGATAGATAGATAGATAGATAGATAGATAGATAGACAGACAGACAGACAGACAGACAGACAGACAGACAGACAGGGTATTGATTGTGCTAGCTGGTTCCTTATAAGGTGACTTGACAGACACACTGACTCCTCAAGGCTACATTCACATCATTTCTCAGGATCTTTCTCTGCTTCAGTTCCTCTGGGCCCAGAATACTAGCAATTTCATTGTCACTAGCACTAGGATACCATAGTGTCTGTGTTTTCTCCAAACTCTGCCTCTACTATCCTCTTAACTCCCGTCTCCAGGCCCTGAATAAACTATTCTATATATACCATACAGCTGGTCCCTCAGGGGGAAAGGAATGTCCTAACATGGGCCCTCAGAGGCATCCTCCTTTCCCCACACCTCACCATACCTCCATACAACATATCCCCTCTTTTTATCGTTTTATAAACACAACACCAGGAAAATGAGTATAAAGACCAGATGAACTCCCATGACCTCAGCCTCTAGTTGAGTACAAAGGACTGTGCAGAGCTAGTCTGGTCCAGCAGTCCAAGGTTCTGTAACTTCACCACAGCTCAGTCTCTTACCTATTCCACACTAGAATAGCCTCAGAGTCTTGGGTACAAACTCCCCTAGTACCAGGTCAGGAACAATGGACTCAGCCCCTATGATATCTTGACCTCTAGGCCTACTCAGCTCCAGGTTAGGCTCTGTGTCCACAGACTACAGGCTCCCTTAAGTCCCAGTCCATACCAGGACTAAACAGCATTCAAGTAGGAAAGGAAGTTAGGATATAGACAAGGTTGTCTTACTGAGCGAAAACTCTAGATATGCCACCAAAATAAAACAAAAAAAAAATTCATTACTTATTAAATTCAGTAAAATTAAGGATATAAAATTAATAGACAAAAACTCTTTTATTTCCCTATGCATTATTGTTATCACAAACTCCCCAAAACAAAATCAAGGTCACAATCCTTAGATGAGGATCTACAGGTAGACATTAGCTGTTAAAGGGGGTCAAATTTTTTCTTCAGGGGTGAGCTCCCTGATAGGTTGTCCAATAATAAACGGGCAGTCTGAAACACGTATGTATATAGGTGTATGATTATATACATGTGTGTAAAATACAAAATAAAATTATAGAAGAGGCCATGAATCCAAGAGGGGATTGTTATAAGGGACAATGGAGAGAAAATAAGACACCTCAGTGATTGATGTTAAGAAGGCAGGATATTCTTAACAGAAGGAGAGACACAGATTACCCCACACATGCAAAAATCAACTCAGAACTGATGACTTAACTGAAGACCCGAAACCATACAAATATTAAAAGGTGTTACCCTGAGCTTGACAAAGTTTATTCTCCAATTAAAAAAAAAATCTAACATCACACTTAATTTTATTACAGGAGTTGACTCCAAAAAAAATCACGGGAAGAAATGCTAAATTGTCAGACTGAATCAAACACAAATTTTTCTGCTCAGCAAGAGACGTAATGAGCAGAATAACCAGGCAAGTACAACGTGGGCACATGTTCACCAACAACTCACCTGACAAGAAGAGAATGTCAGGAGTGCATAAGGGGCTCAAGGGTAAAGTAGATACGGCCCACTTAGAAATGGAGAGCAAACCTGATAGGCTTAGAAGACTAAAGGCGATGAGATGTGAAAACTTGCCCAATGGCACACTAGTCAGAGAGATGAAGTTCAACCCACAGTGAGTTGTGAAGCCACATAGGCTAAAGATCACCATTACCAAGAAGTCAAATGTTTGGCACAGATCTGAGGAACGAAAACCCTTGCAGTCTATTGTTAGAAATGGAACTTGGTGTAGCTTGTTACGGAAAATGGGAGAAGGGTCCTCCAAACGATTAAGAGAACAGACATATGATACAACAGCCCTATCATTCATCATATAATGAAAGAAAATAAAATTATTGTACCACAGACTGTAACACATCATAGTAACAATGGAAATGTTATCCATGGATGAATTTAATTTTCAATACTGCTATATAATTATATGTGCAATTGGGATGTAATTTGGAATTTTAAAGGGAGAAAATCCTATTATTTGAAACAAAATGAGTGAACCCGAAGGGCATCTTTGAAAAGTAAAACGAGTCAGACTAGAAGAGAGATACTGCACGATTTGACTTACATGTGGAAACTTAGGAAGTGAGGCTCACAGGCCAAGATAACAGGGAGCAAATGGACAGAGAGGATGGAGGCCTGATCATGCCAAGTTTCATTTCACTGAAGGAGTAGGTTCCTGAGATGCATTGTAGAGCATGCTGAGTATGTTCAAAATTGCCAAGACTAGAATTGTTCTCATTGCAGAAACGACTTGACCATGTGAAATTACAGATATGTTAATCAGATTAATGTAACCATTCACCATGTAAATGTAAGCTAAAATATCACATTGTGTTCCATAAAATTTATATCATTATTTGTCAATTAAAAGATAGAAAAGATAGTTAGTCTTTTTGCCCAGTTTTCCAAATTACAACATGTAAGAGTTTTACAAATTTTCCACAGTTCTACTGATTATGCTCAAAACCCATTAAACTTTTACAAGAAGTAATGATCTGCAAAACACATCACGGTGCAACAAAACAAACAAAACCTTAGATCCCATGAACTGGTGATTACAAGGGAAAAGCCACGATTCAATTCCGTGTGTGTGTGTGTGTGTGTGTGTGTGTGTGTGTGTGTGTGTGTGTGTGTGTGTCTGTGTGTGTGTGTGTGTGTGTGTGTGTGTGTGCATGTGTGTGTGTATACATCTGTTACTGCATTGTGTGCTTAAACAAAGACTGGCTCTGAGCCTGCCAAACACCAGTATATGAAGTCTATTTTTGCCATGGCACTGGGGTGGAAAGGGTGATTAGAAGCAAGTGCATCTTCGTGAAGACAAGTGGAGGGGGAGGAGGGAAGGGAGCAGGGTGGGGGAAGGGGATAACATTTCAAATGTAAGTACAGAGAGTATCTAATAAAAATAAATAAAAATAGAAGTTTTATTAAAATAATCACAGTAAGTAAACTCTTCCCTTATTTCTCTTCATGGAAAATGCTCATTTCTTGAGCTATTCACTTTTAGACATCCCACTAGCTCTTTCCTTATTCCTTGTTTTATAAGAAGGAATCAGAAAGCCCACAATTTCCCATGTGACAGTGGATATATAAAATTTCATTTTTATGGGATAAAAGAGGCTCTTGTCTACTAACATCTCCTCTACAACACATGGTGAAGCAGTTTCGTTAGGTCAACAGTCACTGATATAAATCATGTTTAATGCATCATATTACCTGGGACCATTGACCTCCTAAACAGCATGAAAACAGGAGTCATTCGGTTTCATTTGCCAGCTCTAAAAAATTGGCATTTAATAGCTAAATACTCTCAAAGAACAGTAGCTGTGAATGTAAGTCTCTCAAGCACACTAGTGTGGTAGAGGAAATCTATATAACCCAGTTACACTCTAGGTATTACAGCATTCAGTATTATGGGAAGCAAAGTTTGGCTCAAATGGCGACCATACCTTACACCAACCCTAGAGTATGACATACTTTTAGTCTATGCCCATAGACTGCATTCAAGAATTAAAATACACATATGGTCAATGACTGAGAAATTCTTCACCATCAAAACTCCTGGCAGATATAGAAAGTTTTTGTTTATAAACTCACACATGATGGATCTATGATCGAATTATGAAAGCAAATCTTTGGGAGGTTTCTTGAGGCAGGACCACCATCATATTAAATGTGCACGCACATGAGCAAGGATGAGAATGTAGTATTCAAACCTACAAAGTACTATCGGACACATTGAACTGCAGTCACCTTTTGTGTTTCATTTTGTAAAACTGCACTAGAGATGATACAGGGCAAATCTGACGAATGTTGTTTATCCGCACGTTACTTACGGTGGTTGGGAAATAGCGGCTGGTTTTGAATTTTTTCATAGCCATAGAGGAGGTGTAAGTGCCAAGGAAGAGGATGAAGGACATGAGAGTGATATCAGGCACAAAATCACAGTTGTTTCCCACAAGCCTTCCTCCGTATTTCATACACTCCTTCTTTGATAAATAGGCCCAGTCAAAGGTAGCATTATGGTACTGAAAAGAAAAGACGAACAGGTTTTGTTGTTGTTGGCTTTGTAGAGACTATTGACATCATCTAAAGCAGCTTTTCATACTTGATAAGCTCCAAATGGACTGCTCACAGAGCCACCTATAAAACAGTCCGAGATAACCGCTGCAGGATGTAACCTGACCAGGCCTTACTAGAGTAACAGAGGATAAAGAGGCCAGATTATGAAGAACACAATGAGAGGAGGTGGTGTGTTACACCGTTTGCTCCTCTACCTTAACAATCCTCCATTGTCCAACAGAGACAAACCACAGAGTCCTTCTTTCCTGCTGGCCTTCCTGTGGGTCAGCGGAGATATATTAATACCCTAAATCTCAAAATGGGAGACTTGAGAAACACCTTCATGGTTCGGAAAGTACTTGCTTGTGTTTGCTTCTAGACATGCTCACCTACCTTATGGCGCCACCAGTGCTTTGAAAGTTGTTGGAAGGTAACTAACCCTGACTTTCATAAGTAGGTAATGTCTTATCTTAATAAGTACATGCTACTGATGGAAGAAACACTATTATCAAAGTATGCATAGTCTCAGACTTCTCAGTGGCAAACCTAATACACCATGGTTTTTGTCTTGTCGACTACAGGTCAGCAGTAGGAACACTCTTGAGTAGGATGGCTGTGATGTCTTCATGCCCAGGCAGTCATGTGAGAGATCTACAGTCCCGTGTTCTATGATCTGAAGCACACAGGTTAGTTTTATGTGTGCTGCTGTCCTATTGTAGAGATTGAGCTTCTTCCTGGCAACCCCTCCTATTTTCTTTATCCAACACACAGCACATCTTCTTGCTAGTGACATGAGTAAACCCATGCACCCACACCCAGCTCCTACCCAGCCACAGCTGGCTACATTTTTGCAAGCCACCTTTTGTCATCTTACAGCCACTAAACAGTTACTGCATAGCATTAGCTACCTGCTTCTGCTCAAAAAGGGAACATCCCTGTGGGCCAAATTATATTTCAGAATTCTATACGAATCAGGTTGAGGCTAAATTTAGGTGAGACACATCTTCGTTCAGTTTCCCTGTCCTCAACTCTCTCTCTTACACTGTTTAAGACCACCCTCTTGACTAGTGACACGTGCCTGGATTGGAATCTGTTTCTAAAACAGTCAGCTTACTTTCCTTGTAGGATAACTGAAATTAATGGCCTCTAAGTTAAGAACCTCTTGCTAGAATGTAAGAATGTAGTCTGAAACCCTGAGTGATTTGAGCAGTTTCTCACCCTTAGTATCCAAGAGTACAGGAATGAAGGCTCCTCCTCTGCTTAATGGTTTTCTGTGACGAAGTTACTTGGTAACCCATCTCCTTATGTAAGAGGATTCCTATTTAGGCATTTCTTATGTTTAAGCTTTTTTCAGTAAAAATATGTTGGCTTTGCTGTACAAAGAGCATTTGTGGATACCGTGACAGAAATGACTGGTCCCTGAACATACATTTCCAGAACCTTCTCTGCCTAAATGAATGTCAATGGGATTAGTGGAAATGACTGGGTGTCTGAGAAAGTTTCTAAATACCTCATAGCTTGTGTCTTCGTGGGTTCCAACCTAAGAGGACATTGTATGATAATGAAAATTATTTGCAAATATCTTGCAAAGAAGTATGGGATGGTAGATTTCTCTTGCCCTTTGCAGGAAAGAGTTCTATGACACACCAAATAAACCAACCTCTTTTATATGCTGGAAATTCTCTTGGTATCTGTGGTCCAATCTGGCCAGAAAGGGAGGAGGTATTCATTGAGCTCAAAAGGTAATATCACTTGCAATATTTCCTGTTACCTCCAATTGTATACACTTGACCTGCTTAGCTGTTCTCTTATTGAACTCTGCAGGACGATTAATCACATCTTGGGTTGTTTTTCAGATTTCCACATATGGATGTGTTCAGGAGAATAGAGCTAACTTTAGACGTCATAATTGGTAATATGTTTCTTTGCTTTAAAATCACCAAAACAATCCCCTAATTTCAGATCAGCAATATAACATCAGCAGAGTCCTTCCCAATAGTTGGAATTTCCCCAGGGATGTAGGATACCCTGGAACAACTCCAACAGGAGTTTTTAACCATATCCTCACAAAGATTAATGTTCTGGCGAAAGTGGCACAGAGACAGACGTAAAAATAGGCAGCTTCGATTGCATCTATTCATTCAAAATGTCAATGCCAGCACGTTAAAAGTCTGTTATTGTTATCTGAAAATGACTAGCCACCAAACCCCACCTACAACCAAGGTCTCACCTATTAAAACTTTAGGTAGCTAGCATATATCTTCAAATAGGTAATCTTCCAAAAATAAAAAAGGTAAAGGTTATGGCTTTCCTAAAGCTTAAACTGTAGCTGACAACCAGTTTTCCTTAAACATGATAGAAAACCACATCTATATGTTTTGTGTTACTTCATATAAGCTGATGTTAAGTGAAGGTTACTTTCTTAAGACTCCAGATAGACTCCACATCATGAAGAATCCAGAGCCACTTTTACCTCCTGAGTTCAAGTCAGCATAGTCCCCTGTGGGTTAATTCAGGTGACCCAGGACTTCACTGCCACTATCTTTTCTCTTTGTGGTTTTATGATTTTGATCCTCATTTCTTATGCAAAATACTCTCTGGTCTTTGGGAACAGGGCAAATGGGAATATACTCTTGGAGATCTTAGCATTCTCATATTACTTCTTTTTCCTAAGATGATTATAACTCTGCATTAGTCATTACACTGCGGGCCGCCCTCCATGTTTAGTGCTCTGGGTTTGAAAGTCCTCCAAATGTTGTCTGAATCTAGGAGAGATGTCAAGGTTGAAGACATGAGCTACAAACTGCTGACTTGGGAGTAACAGCTCCACACAATTACAAATGTGCAGAGGGAAAATTTGTAGAGCAGCCAATGTGCCCACAGAGAGGTAGGAGACCACAAAAGGCTGTGGATGAGTGAGGAGGACCACTGAAAGAAACCATGACGGGTTGAGAAAAGCTACTACAGCAAGGACAGACATTTCAAAGGAATATATAGTAGCAAGGGATATTCTAGAAGACAAGTGCATTACAAGGTTGACAGGAGTCTCTCAGGGATAGTAAATGCAAGAGCAGTTCATGAGGGATAAGACAATAAATCCCACCAAACTCAACTACTTGTAGAGATAAAAAGAAAGGGGAATACTGGGAAAAGAAAAGTCATAAGAAGGACAAGGGAGACACAATACTGACTCTGAACTGAGGCTGCGTAAAAGCTTCAAGTGATGTTATAGAGACAGAGGACTTATAACAGGACAGTACACACAACAACATCAAGAAACAACAGAGTTCATGTTAAGGTATGGCGGGCACCACGGAGGTCTTCTTAACTGATTGACTGAATAAAAGCCTTCATCAAGTCTAGAATATATTATATATTAAAAGACGAATTGTGTCACTTGTCAACCCTCTGTCCAGAGGACAATGTTAAACTAAGCTTTCAATTTAAAATGACCAGGTAAAATGCCAGGTCCTCAGTTAACAGGCACGCTTAACAATGACTATTTTTAGTGATAGGACATTCTGTGCAATATTCAGAACATACACTAAAAATTATTCAATATTCATCTGGCATTCAAATGCAACTGAATATTCCATATATTGTTTGTTAGATCTGGCAAAGCGATTTCATTTAGTTTTGTGATATTTGAATAACAATGGCCAGTGGAAAATTAAAATAAGCTCCCATAGGGAAATCGAGAGTGCACTGGTTCCAAACATGTGAATGAACTTAGGTAAGTTTTAAAGGAGTAAAAAAAGATTAAAGAAATAGCAACAATATTTACAAGTTTTCTTAGAGAACTAAAGTGTTTGCTCAGAAATTACTTAGTAACACAAGGTGAGAAAGAACATGTAAGCACGCGGTTCAGATAGCAGGAGGGGAGGCAGTCTACTTCACTGGGTACAGAGAAATTCACACTGAGCCTGAGAGCAGTGCTTCCATCTCCAAGGGAAGGAAGGAAAACAGAACAAGGAAGCTAAGAAATAACAGGGAACAAAGCCAGTGGGTGACCAATTGGATGAGGTAAACGACATCATACAAAGAGGTAGTGAGATAAAGGTTTAAAGAAAAGAACAAGCAGCGGAAGATGTCAAAAAAGAACATCTCCTAAAAAGAGATGTGGGCTCATCTTTCTGCATCTCATTTTCAAGAGATTTACCCTGCTTATACTATGTGGATTTGCCTGCAATTCTTAAAAATATAAGAATTTGCTTAAAAAAATAAGCACTGTGCTATCTCCTCTCCAGAGAATGGGAAACGTGAGATAGAATAGACAAAGGTAGGAAATCATTGAGCCCAGGTGAGCTGCACATGGTGGCCCAGGTGGAATGCACATGGTGGCCCAGGTGGGATGCACATGGTGGTCCAGGTGGGATGCACATGGTGGCCCAGGTGACATGTACATGGTGGCCCAAGTGGCATTCACATGGTGGCCCAGGTGGGATGCACATGGTGGTCCAGGTGGGATGCACATGGTGGCCCAGGTGACATGCACATGGTGGCCCAGGTGACATGCACATGGAAGTCCGCTTTGTTCTTTGACTTTGGTGCATATCTGAAATTTTCTACAACATATTTTTAAAGTTGGAACATGTGCCTCTTTAAACATACTTAAGGACAGGATTTTTTTTCATCTGAACTATATGACTGCAATGGATCTTATTCCTGTGATTAACAGAATCTTCAGTGTAGAGATTGGTAATTCCACCAGGGAGTAGAACAAGTAACAAGTAAATAAATAATAAACATCTTCATCAGTGGGTCTCAGTCTGTGGGTTGTGACCTTTCTGGGGGTTGAACAACCCTTTCACTGGGTTGCCTAAGACCACCAAAAGACACAGAACTGTGATTCATAACAGTAGCAAAATTACAGTTATGAAGTAACAATAATAATAATTTTAGTTGGGATCAACATAACATGAGGAACTGCATTAAAGGGTTTCAGCAATAGAAAGGCTGAGAACTACTGGTCTACCCTCTTCTTCAATACACAAAGACTGGCAAAATATGTGCTTTTGATTGACAGAGCTACTATAGTTACAAGTTTAAGGAGAAGAAGCTGATCTCACTTAGGGCTTTTCTCACCTGGGCAAGTTATGTTTGTCTATTTTCAAATCTCACTTTATCATACACAGCATATATATAGTTCCTGTTTTTACAAAATGGTGAAGTTTAATGGTTATTCTGCTTGTGACTAAGAATGTATTTCTGAAAAGTTGAGACCACCGCTCCCAGACTGACATGAAAGCAAGCTGGGTAATTTGCAGAATCAGAGAGTTTAAAATCCACCAAAGATGAGGATGTTAAGAAATTTAAATAGACTAAACTCTGACATATTACAGGTACCTCATAGTAAAAGAGGCCCATGAGCAGCAGGTGCCCACTGAATTCTGTGACTTCTACAAAGACTAAGACATTTGCCCTCTGAAGGGCAGAATAACAGAAAAGCAACTGGTGATCTTTCTTGGCTCAGGAAGCTTGGATGTGAACAAGACAACAAACTACCCCATGGGTCTTTCTGAGACACAGGAAATGTTCTATGTCTTGAGAGTACATGCAAGACGCTGCTGCAAATCCCACCAAAATTACCACTTCAGAACTATGTATCAAAAGGATCCCTCTCCTGAACAAGGAAAGAGAGGAAGGTCTTGTGTAAGGAGCAAATGCTAAGCGATCCTTTCGGATACCTCTCAGGGATACTGATGTAAGATTTTGACATTGGACTCCTGCATCTTGATGCTGGAAGCCAGAGATCTGAGCACATTGAGGTAGTGTTCATCAGCTATGGTGCCTCTCAAAGCCCCCTTTCAATGACTACGTAAAGAATTTGTTTGCCAGGTGGAGAGAGAAACAACCAGCGATGTAAATGCAGCAGGAGAGAGGGTGATTCCAGTAACAAATGAGAGACTTGGAAATACTTCTCTTATCGTTAGGAAAGCCTTGGCAGTTCCTAGAATGGCCCCTGCCTGCTCTTTCACCTGAGTCATGCCTACTACAGAGGAGGAGAGCTTGCCTTCCTGCTAATGAGGATGAAGGGGCCCTAGGAGAGGAAGGCTCCCTGGACAGGGACTGCATGTCACCTTACTTACTGGACCTTCTGTCATAACTTAACCATGGATGAAAGAAAGAGGGAAATTAAGTCTCGGTGACTGTGTGTCCCAGAAAAAAGTCCAAGGGAGTAGAAACAGTGTGGCTCTGCAGAGAACTTGTGCTTCTCAGAAGCAATAGCTATCAATTTTATGCTTCTTGTCCCAGTAACAGGGGAACACGGGCCAGTGGGGATCAGATCTGGAGACAGTAACACTGGCTGTAAGCAGCTACTCTGTTCCTTGCTAGTTCTCTGCTGAACTGGCCCCCTGTTGTATCTCTGAGAGTAGGGAGCAATGTAAAAGTGAATGTACTTAATTTTTTCTTTTGTTTCAAATGAACTTAGGTTTTAATTGGCTTCCTTTTAAAGAACAAAAAGAATTTTAATTAAAAAATTTTAAAGCCTAGAAGGAAGCATTTCCTCATCTGTTTTAGGCAAGTCCTTCTGGGTTGGCTGGCAAAGAAATTAAACTGAATTCTTCCATAGTGATTTTCAACATGTGGATATGTTCTTACCTGATACCCCCTACATACACACAGAGCGAGCAAGAGGACAGACACACACACATGCAAACAGATACATACACACAAAGTATGAAACATAAAGAAGTAAAGACATAATGTTTGAAAATTCTAGTGGTAAGGATTGAAGTCAAAAAGTCTGAGAATACAAGAGCAAGAGAGAGATGGGGTGGGAGTGAAGGGTGTCGTGTGAGAACTGCCCAGGAACAACACAAACAGCATCTCTTTCAGAGATGCTGTGGGCACTGGCTGCATAATATCTGCAGAAGTGTTCTGGTCTCCTGAGAGATGGGCACTCTCTCAATACAAGGTATTATGCTTTCTGTCTTTGTAAATGAGAGATTGATATTCTTTGGTCAGCTTCCATATTTGGCATTGAAGGAACAATCAGAAGCCTGAGACAGCGTTTTCCTCATTTTCTTCAGTATAAAAGTTGTCTTCCAGCCTGTGACTATCCATGCAAAATGGCTCATTTTAAAAACTTGATTCCAGGACCTTAAAAGTCTCTGGTTACAAGCCATGGGAAAGAATGCTGTGTGGTGGGTACTCAGTCCTTTCTAAGTAATGGGGGAAGTGGCCTGGTCCGAGCGCCCTAAGTGAAGACAGTGCCATCCCTTCAGCCAGACAAGACCCTAGCCAGGACCGAGGCAGACAACTCTGGCTCTTGTTTTCCAACACTCTCTTGCCCTTGTGGAAACATTGCAAGGTCACAATACATAGCAGTTAGGTTTAAGAAGGTCTGAAAAGAACGAACGCTATGTGAATAAAGGCTGCTTTCACATTTCTTAAAGCAGATGAAACACTAAAACCTGGTGTCCTTTTTGTTACCTATATGGGCAACGGTGCTCAGCATTGCTAAATGAAGACCACATAGCAGCTTGCACACACTACAAACCGTGCAGGTAGTTTAAAGATCAAGTCACTTACCATGTCAGTAGAAGAAATGGTTGGCAGGTCCTCTGGGCCCAGTGTGGTATCATTAGATACGGAGAGATTAACTGTAAGAAAAGGACAATTTCTTAATATAAAAAATGAAATAGAAATAAAGTAAATACATAACAGCTTCTAAAACACAGAAGGGGTGAGAAAAATTTCACAACAGTGTGAGTATTGCAAGCATGTTCTTAGATGCTTGTTCTTAAATATGTTCTTAATAAAACAAACATGTTCTTAAATAAAACAAACCCTTCAGCAGATTTGTACGGCAGATATTAAAGAGATGACATTAAATTTTGATTGTGTTCACTGGTTTATCTCCAAGAAAAAGGAGAAGTGCAAGAAGTCTAACTGGAGAGAAAAGACACAGAGCCCAATCTTGGGAGCAGGTAATAAAACTCAGCATTTTATACTATCATTCCGTATCTAGTACATATTCAATATATATGCGTCTAAGGGCAATATTTACTGTCAATTATTAAGATGTTTCCTGAATTCAGGTACCATGAAGATTAACTAAGTATTAAGTGATTTAGAATGTTTAGAAAACTGAACTGTGCATGATAAAAATCTTTGCAAAATGTGTGAAAAAGTACTAAATGAACGACATAAACATAATGAGGATGAATATATATATATATATATATATATATATATACATAAACACATATATACACACATATATATACATATATATACACACATATGTATACACATATATAAACACACATATATACACATGCATACTCATATATATACACACACACATATATATATACACACAAATATATATAATCTTTAAAACATTTTCTTATAATGAGGCATCATATGTGGATTTAAGATGTGCCCTGCTGAATTTACTTTAGAAATGTTTCATTAGTTATTTTATGGGTCTAAAACTTAAAACTTAATATTTTAATTGAAACATTTCATTTTATCAGATAAACTCTTTTTTTCCCACACTGGCAGAAAGATTTGCCTCTTAAACTATTATGCAGAGAATATACATAATTAATGGCAATGTGAAAGAACACCTATTAAGCTTTTAACTGGGAATCATATTATTTATCCAACATTCAATTGAAAAATTGCTCTTTGGGCCTCCCCCATCCAGTGAAACACCAAACTATCATTTGGCTTCTGTACTTTAGAGCTTGTCTACGTGACCCTCTAAGGAGACGTGCACGGCTGTGTTTGAGAGTTGAAATATAGGATGGGAGACCCATGAGGACAGAGGCCCACAGGTTTTCACCATGTATCCCGGGCTTTACAATGTCTGAGTCTTAGCTCACAGGCACTTAAAGTGGTGATCCTCAGCCAAATAACTATGCTGGGGAAAAGGTGTTTCCCACTGCAAATGATTGACAGTAAATGCAGACAAAGAAAATTGACAGGAAAAAGACAAAGAAACTAAAGAAGAGGAAGACTGGTCCAGGTTCTAGTTTGGCTCAACAATAAAATCTATTCTGACCACTAAAGGCTGGGCTTGATGAGACTATTAGCCAGAAAGTGGCACCTACCACAGCTTCCCTAACATAAGCACATGGTATGTTTTCTTTTTTGTTTCATTACAAATCCCAGAGAGTCCAAGTAGGCTATAGAATGCTTGGCCTAAGCAAAACTAAAAGAGTCCTTAAAAAAATAATAGTGCAGTACTATTAACAAAGCTTGGTTTATAGCACCATTTTATTCTTGAAATAACAAATAACATCTTCGTACCCAGTTTGAATAGGTATGACCCCCATAGACTCTTGTGTTTGAATGCTTAGTTCATCGGGAGTGGCACTATTAGGAGGTGCGGCCTTGTTGGAGTAGGTATAGCCTTGTTGAAGGAAGTGTGTCACTGTATAGGTGGGTTTTTGTATTTGCATATAAGCTCAAGCTATACCCAGAGACACAGTTTCCTTCTGTTGCCTGTGAATCAAGACGTAGAACTCTTGGCTCCTCCAGCACCTGTCTCCCTACTGGCTGCCATGCTTCCTGTCATGATGATAATACACTGAACTTCTCAAACTGTAAGCCAGTCCTAATAACAGCCTTTATAACAGTTGCCTAGGTCATGGAGCCTCTTCGAAGCGCTGGACACCATAATTGAGACATCTTATAGTTAGTTCGTTCATCTTTAAAGCATGGTATAGGTCTCCCGACTGTCATATTAGAGTCGGTAGAGCATCTGTCTACCAAGTATAGATGCTGGATTTCAACTTCGGTGGTAGTTAAAGAACCAAAGTAGAAGGTGGTATATTGGAGGCAGAAGATCAGAAATCCAAGGTCATTGTACTGGCTGGTTTTGTGTCAACATGACACATACTGGAGTTACCACAAAGAAAGGAGCCTCAGTTGAGGAAATGCCTCCATGAGATCCAGCTGTAAGGCATTACTTAAACTAGTGATCAAGGGTGGAGGGCCCAGCCCATTGTGGGTGGTGCCATCCCTGGGCTGGTAGACCTGGGTTCTATAAGAAAGCAGGCTGAGCAAGCCAGGGGAAGCAAGCCAGTAAGTAACATCCTTCCATGGCCTCTGCATCAGCTCCTGCTTCCTGACCTGTTTGAGTTCCAGTCCTGACTTCCTCTGGTGATGAACAGCAATGTGGAAATGTAAGCTGAATAAACCCTTTCCTCCCCAACTTGTTTCTTGGTCATGATGTTTGTGCAGGAATAGAAACCCTGACTAAGACAGTCATTCTTGGCTATGTAGCAAATTTGAGGCCAGTCTGGGCTACACAAGGCTGTTTCAAACAATAGATAATAAATGAATGGATAAACAATAGATAATAAATAAATAAATAAATAAATAAATAAATAAATAAATAAATAAATAAATCGTTCTAGAACACTCCATAGGTAACCTTCCTCACATGATTTGAATATTGGGTAAGGCAAGCCACCTGAGAGATGTCTTCTCTAACTGCGCAGTCAGGAGGATCACCGGGATTTGGACCTTATTAGAGTCTGTATTCTTTTCCTTTCTACCAGCATTCCTACTCATCAATATCTAGCCATGATGCTAATGGACCGGGTACTCAAGGTAGGCAGGAAATCTCAGGCACTGTCCAATGTCTGGAAGGCTGCTGTTCCTCAGCTACCTTCTCAGTGCAGCATCACCAGCTTCCCAGGATGGGATGTTGAGAGTCTCTTTGCAACACACATCTCTGTGTTAACCAACAATGGTTAAAGAGTTGGGGGAAGAAATGTAAGACTATGTAAGACTCTAACTCTGTGGAATAATTATAAATAACACTGAAATGGAGCATCTGAACTTTCAGTAACTGCTCCCAAGTATCGGAAATATATAAACTCCACTCAATTATATTTCTTTATATTTTCAGTGTCTATCTGAGATAAACTAGTAAAGTCCTCTGCCTCTAGATGTCCTAGAAGGGTAGTATCTAGAGAACAGGATCTCTCTGCTTATTTTAACAATCATATATATATATATATGCATGTCTATAAATATACATTGGCAGGATTTGGTAGAATCCATAAATGAGATTAAAAGTAAATTTCTTTAGGCTCACTGATGAGAAAATGATCGATTACAGCTGGGCTCCTGATCTACAAGGGCCATTGGGCACCATTTAGATCCAGACAGAGTCTAAACACTTTGGCATCCAGTTGCAGACTGATCCATTTATAAGGCATCTGCAATATCCTTAATTAGGATTCTGAAAAGGTCAAAAGGAAAAGCCCAGACATGCTGCACTCTGTCTTCACTCTCAGCTCAGCATCCAGGCCTGGGGGGGTGGTTGCCGGGGGGGGGGGGTAGAGCAGGAAGGAAGAGTGCAGGGGGGTGTGCAGGCGGGGGGCGGGGGTGAGTACAACTCTTTGAGAGCCTGGCTAACTAAGGTCCAGCCAGTCACCGCCTGGTCAATCCATTCTACCCTATGCAGCCTCACAGGTTTACAGTTTTCCATTATTTGGATTTTCACGTTTTAGTCTTCCTTATCTCCTAATGTATCCAAGTTGAGCTGATCCTCTGGGACGGCTGTTAGAAAAAGACGTTTTAAAAGTGTGTCTGTCAGTTTTCAGTCTCAAGCTGGTTCTTTTTTCTCAGTGCTTCTGAAGCTGTCCAGAAAAAGAACCAGGAGCTACAGTGGCTTTGGCTGCAGGAAGGGACACTTGTCATTGTCAGCACACCTCCCACACAAGGTGACCCTCTTTATTCACGACAGGCCAGTGCCAAGGATCCACATGACCCTTCTTTATACACTATAGGGAATTACAGCAGGAAGAAGAGGAACAAGCTCAGGAGAGGCCATGTGGTCAGATGTGAGCAACAGCTGGTTACTGAGGGCAGGTCAGCTATTCGGGGCAACACAAAATCATACCAGAGAGGAGTGAAGCAGTCCCAGCCTAAATTTTCACTGTGCCATGTTCTGTTTTTTTTCCAATTTTATTGGATATTCTCTGTATTTACATTTCAAATGTTATACCTCCCCCCCCCCACCAACTCCCTTCCCTTCTCCCCCTCAACTTGCTTCCATGAAGCTGCTCCCTCTCCCAATCACCCTCCTGCCTCAGTCCCTTGGGTGGTTGATGTTGTTCTTCCCATGAAAGTGCAAACCTTTCAGCTCTTTTAGTCCTTTCTTTAGCTCCTTCTTTGGGGTCCCCATGTTTGGTCTGATGGTTAGCTGCAAACATCCTCCTCTGTATCTGTGTGACTCTGGGAGAGCCTCTGAGGAGACATCCATATCTGGTTCCTGCCAGTAAGCACTTCTTGACATCAGCAATAGTGTGTGGGTTTGGTGGCTGCATATGAGGTGGATCCCCAGGTGAGGCAGCTTCTGAATGATCTTTTCTTCAATCCCTGCTCCTCTATTTCCTAAGTACTTTTATCAAACCCTGGGCTTGAGCTTTCCTGTGACTAGCAAGTTAGTTAGCCTGACATCAGCAGCAAACACTCTTCCCACAAGTTTTCCTGAGATGCTGTGCTCCTTATTAAAGGGCAGAGTTACAGTGGATGTCCTCAGTGGAACACTTATCACTGTTTTTATCACTGTTTTATCACTGTTTCCAGAAAATGTCTCCTCCATGCCTACCCAGCATCGCATGCCCAATGTGCCACAGGCATTTGTCTAGAAAAACTTGTCCAAATACATGATGTATATACACACAAAGCTAGCTAGCGACTGTTCTCAGGTCTCAGCTAATCCAAACTCATCCCTGCCCTCTTCTCAGTCTCTACAAGCATCATGGGGAAGGAGCCTGGAAAGATAGCATTCTGGGCACCTGTGGCTTTCAAAGGAGCCACCATGAAAAGCCAGGTCATCAACTGTGCTGGTGAAGCACTGTTCCAAGAGCAAGTCCCAGGAAACCTGCAATGTAACTTAATCTTTCACGGTTTGCAATTACTTTATGATTTAAACCGACTTCATAAAAACAAAACAACAAAAAAAAAAAGGAATGACCTACAATAAAAGAGAAATCGCATTTAATATGGCACCATTCATGAAAGGTAAATGAGGATAACACTTCATTTCCTCGTTTTCTATACCTGGACTATGAGACACATACGGAGCACACCATTGGCCCACAGGACTCGCACGGAACTGTGTTCTTTTCAATAAACCCGTCTATTAGGCTAAAGCGAAGTTATGCTAAAAAATAAGAGTGAAATTTTGTCTTGGTGACAAGTACATCAGAGCATTCAGATGTCTCTTCATGCATGACTAAAATAAAGGCTAGGGAATAGAAAACACAGCTAATTCAGTGACTTGGCTTGGTCATATATTTTCACACCGGGAAAGAGGCCATTGTTTATACTGAGAGATTACAGACATCGATGCGTTCGATGTCTGAGAAAGAAATTTCTCCTCTTAATCACTATCCATTATTAAGGACGTTCTCTCTGGAACAGTTAACAACGAATCAATAAAATATAGCCCGTCTGCTAGCAACACAGTGTCTGGCCCCTGAGGCTATTTTTCTTGCTTTTATAATTTATTATTTTTAGCAAAGCTTCTTTCTCCTCTAGATAAAGAACCAACACCTGGTCAGAAAATTCATTTTGACCTTTTCTAACTATTAACACACCCTTGAGCATGTATGCATCATAAACTTTCCAAGTTAAGCAAATGAAGAGAGGGACTAGAGTTAAAAACTTATTTCTAAAGTCTAGGTCAAATGAAACTGGACCCCTGGCCATTTGAAACTAATTAATGCTATTTATAATATAACACTTCTTTGCTTTTTCAAAAGTGATCAGAGCATGCTGTTGAAAATTGTCTTCTATTAAAAAAAAACAATGTATGTATATATGTACACAATCCATATCGTTTTAAGGAACATAATTCTGAAAAATCAATGAAGTAGATTCCCTGTACCTTTCTTATGATTGATAAAGGAGAAAGAAAAAGTTTGGAAGGAGAATTGAAAGTGAGTTTAAGGAGATATCCATGTTTGCTTCCAAATTTAAAAATCCTATCACTCATGTTTCTAGATGAATTATATAGATTCTCTTGAGGTATGAACTGAATATCTTCCCCCTAACACTTGAAAGCCCTTTGTTTCATGACTATGGACATAGTACATGATATTCTTAAGGCTTTGGACTCAGTAGAATAGTAATACATACCCCACATGTACTGGAAGAAATCTACTTTTCTTCTCTTAGATATGGGTACAAGTGTGTTTTATTTGTCTATAATAACACACTGGTTATCAATGGCTCTCCATACTCAGCTTGCAATGAAAGCTTGGGGAGGGCATTTAAAGTTCTTTAAAGATTACTATATTATTGAATGGGGTTTCTCATGTAAGACAATGGGAATTGAGAAAAACAGATACTGTGATTCAGTGTTGCCTCGTGGCAAGCAGTTATATATACATTGTGCCATTTAATGTTAATAACAAACCTTTCCATCACAACAGGGATGCAGTTGGCAGATTATGGAGCAAAGAGATGAATAATTAGTCTATTTCATGGTCATACTGCTGTGTGGTGTCTGTTTTAGCCCACTGATGACAAGAAGAAGGGTAATGGGATGTGGTGAACTATTTCCAACTAACCACATTTATTTCAATTTGGTCTTCTGAACACTCCTCTTTCTTATGTACTTATGTGGGGCAGCCATCAAGGCATGCTGGGAAGCAGATCTATTATCCTAACATCAATCAGCATCATGTCTGAGAGAAGAAAATGCTAGTATACATCCCATGTGTCTACACATGAAGGTCAAACTTTCTGACTAATTTTAATTTTTTAATTCTTCAGTGAAACAAAACCTATATTTTGAGTTACTAACCCATAGCAGAAGCTAAACAAAAGGAACAAGTCTTCCTAAAGAACACTACAGTCAGGAAGTGATGAGATTTAACAGAAACTTTCAAGAACAAGAAGGATCAGGAAGGGGCCCTGAGAGACTAAGGCTCAGAAGCCAAAAGCACTTGCTGGTCTTGTAGAGGACCCAGGTTTCTGAAAAGGCACATGGTGGCTCACAACTGCAATTCCAGAGGACTTTTGTGGACACTAGGTACACATGTAGTACACACATATACCTCTAGCTAAAACACTCCTATACATTAAAAAATGAACAACTCTTTAAAAAAAGAACCAGGAAAAAAGAAGGTAGAAGTGTCTTCCTAAAAGCAAAATTTCACAAATGTCATAAAGGCTAGAGGGATGTGGGAAAGGAGAAACAAACACGTGACTTGGCAAAAATTAAGATTTGTGAAGAAACCTTGTAGGAACCTCCTAGATCACAAGTTAGTTTAAAAATACTTTAAGGCCAGGCACTAATCATGCATGCCTTTAGTTCCAGTACTTAGGAGGCAAACATAAGTTACTGTCATCTAAGTTCTTTGTCAGAGAGGCAACAAAAGCAACCACACAATATTGGCTCTCACTATTGATCTTGGTTGCAGTGATGGGAAGAGCCTATTTCTGAAGACACTTCAGGACATAGAGTAAGCAGTCTAGGGATGATGGATATTTCTCTTCCCAACACCTAGCTTTCACTGTACCTAGAGGTGCTATGCAGGCTAGAGAGAGCAAGTGAACTCACCCAGTACGGAACTTTGCATGTTACAATACAGACACACCAGGAAAGATTTAACCACTCGGGCAATAGTTACATATCTGTTACTAGGAACAACAGCTTTCTGATTAGGTTCAAGGCCTGCCTGATAGGAAGGAGATCAAGCCTAGTCAAAAACCCACAGCTAGGGAAGTTACAGGTGGCAGAGGCAAATCTATGGTTATTGTTTTGCTGAATGGTCACATTGTCAAACTCCCTTCTAAATACTTATTTCTATACAATGCATAATATCATTGATATATGCATCAATATACAGAAGCTGTGGCTACCCACACAAGACTAAGCCAGTCAAGATTCTAGCATGGATAAACAGGGAGCACAACAGCTGAGGATCTATCAGTAGATAGAAAAGTCTGTTTCCATCTGGGATGTGACCTCTGTAGACTGTTGACACTCCAGTGGATTGTTTTACAGACATGTGAAATATTCATTGTACTCAGTGGGTAATAGGAAGAAGACAAGAAGTTGTCAGGACTAGATAGAATAGTCTCAAAGAAGTTGGGGCAGGGAAGCTTGTAGATATCAAACTACATTTTATTTATGTCTTATGAAATTCTTGAAGAATAGAGAATTATACATGGATGAACTATTCAAAAAAATTTAAACATTTAAAAGGCCATAAAATATTGTGGGGATGAATAGAGTATTCTTAGAGAATATTGACCTCTATTTCCATTTCTGTAAAATCTCCACAATTTGCAGGATCCCAGCTCCATCTGTGTAGTTGCTGGCTTGTTGTTACATACTGCCCCAGTGTTGAAAAACAAGCCATCCGCCAGTTTAAATATTATTGACTCCTTGATTGAATTCTTTTACTAGGAGTGCATGTTGTGATAAAAGACCAGCCTTTTGTTATTCTTCCAGCTCTTACTTGGGCTGTGTGTGCAACTCTCCCTAACACCCTTTTCCCTCAACACCCCTTCATTTTGCTCTTCAGAAGAAATGCATTTATGATGAGTCTTTGAAGTTTGCTATCACAGCTATAAAGGTTATGGGAAAGTTGGCCAAGTGTTGAATAGTAACTATATAGTCATGTAGTTCTTTTCTTTCATTCTTATTCTTCCTTCCTTCCTTCTTTTCTTTCTCCCTTCTTCCCTCCCTCCCTCCCTTCCTTCATTCTTCCTTTTTTTTAAGTAGGATATTACTGTGTAGCTCTGCCTAGCCTTGAATTAACTATATATACCAGACTGGCCCTGAACACACAGAGGTCCGGCTGCCTGGATCTCCCAAGTGCTGGGATTAAAAGTGTGTTCCTTCATACCCAGCCTATAGTTATTAATTTTATAAAGCTTGAAAAACACATAAAATTAACAAAAATGCATATATCTTGTGATTTGAATAAGAATGATATATATAGTTGAATGTTTAGTCATGGGGGTGGCACTATTTGAAAAGGATTAAGACATGTAGCCTTACTGGAGGAAGTGTGTCACTTGGGTTGGGCGTTGAAGTTTCAAAAGCCCAGGCCAAGTCAAATGTCATCCTTTCAGCCTACATATCAGGGTGTATCTTAGCTACTTCCCCAGTACCTCATTATCTGCCAAGATGCTCCTTGTCAATATGACAATGGACTGAGCCTCTGAATCTATGAGCCACTCCCCAAATAAAACCTTTCTTTTGTGAGAGTTTCCTTGGTCATGGTGTTTTATCACAGCAATAGAATAGTTCATAGCAAAAGGATAGTGACTAAGGAATGTCTATATGACTTTTTCCAAACCACAAACAGGATTAAACTCCACAGGCTTAGACCATCATCATTTCACAAGTCACACCACCACAAAAGTAAGTGTAACCAACAATGTTGAATCAGAAAAGCCCAACTACCCAATGGTCTCTGAGGAGAAGGAAAAATGATACATGTTAGCTTCTTTGGGCAGTTGCTCATACCAAAGGTTAAATTGTAATGAACAATAGCAACAGTAACAAAGCAGGTGGGGGTGTTTATTACTTATTACATGCTAGGAAACATTCTAAGCAGTTATCTACATTAATTTATTAGAGAAGGAGGCAATACAAGGTTAATATTAGACAGTCCAGGCTAGCTTAGAGCTTGAAATCCTCCTGCCTCAGCCTCCCAAGTTCTGGATTCTAGGCATGCAACACTATCTCTGCCTTTTAAAGACAGTTCTAAAAGGTACTATTATTAACCACATCGTATAATCACGTAGAGGAAGATGAGATCAAGCTATGTGGTGAGGAGGAACTTGCTCCAGTCGTTGGCATTTGTCACTGGTACTTAAGCAGCAGATCTACAGCAGTGCAACCTAGAAAAGGGGAACCTGGATGTTCTGAGAGCAATTCAGGCCTGGGGCATCACAGAACCCAGGGAACACAGTTAGAAGGAAGCTATAATCCTGCAACTTGTCCCTGCACTTTATATGTGATGCTGGCTCAACGCCCAGGGCCAACTTCTCATACAAAGTTCCCTCATTGAAGGAGAGCTTCAAAGAAATGCCCTCCTATCTCTCTATTCCCATCCTTTCTTTCTTTCTCTTCTCCTTCTCTCTCTCTATCTTTCCATCTCTGCCCCCCTCACCTCATTCTCAACCAGAACACATTCACTGATTCTTTCTTTAGACCTATATTAACCTGTCTGCCATCATCCAATTAGAGGAAATAATGAAGTTTCCATTAGCCACAGATAGAATAAGGCCAAGACCAGATCTTTCTTTTGTGCACAACAGTGGTACTGACAAAGCCCTTGTCCAGTTTCACAAACACCTCAGACCACAAAACATTGAGGGACAATTCATTTTGTTTAGAAAACTTGCTGAATGTATACTCAGACTTGTATAACAAGTCAGTTCAGAGTTTTGCATAAATACCTAAATGTTTGTATGTATATGTACACAAATAAATGGAAGAGAATGTTCAAACTCCTATTGTCAATATGCTTCTGAATTTCTTTTTTTTTTTTAAGTATTAAGGATTGACCCCAACATTATAATATACCAGGCAAGCACCTACATTTAGAAGTAACTAAAACACAAGTGTCTGGGTACACCTGTGAGGGTTTCTTTTTAACTAAATCATTTGAAGTGGAAAGACTAAGATTTAATCCATATCTTTTGAGGTGGGAAGATCCATATGTAATCTGGGCCACACCTTCCGATGGCAGCCTCTCCATACAGAACATGAAAGAAAGAAACTCTTTTTCTCAGCCTGTTTGCCCTTAATCTCACTGCTAAGTCATTCCTTTACTGGAATTTGAACCAACTGTCCTGGGATTTTAGTGTATAGTGAAGATTAGCAGAGACATCTAGCCTCATGGACTGAATACCTACCGGGTTCATAGATTTCCACTGGAAGGTAGCCATTGTTAAACTAGAGAGACCATTTAATAAATCTCATTTTATATATATATATATATATATATATATATATATATATATATATATATATGTGTGTGTGTGTGTGTGTGTGTGTGTGTGTGTGTGTGTGTGTGTGTATACTTTATATGTAATATATACTTTATATGTAATGAATATATTAATTCTGCTTCTCTAGAGAATCCTGATTCATAGGCATACACTACTATATACTACACAAGCCCCTTTTTAATATGTGAGATATTTCATATACTACCACTTCAAGCCTGCTAAAACAATGCAAATCTCATCTGAATAGTGAAATCTCAATCTTATATTACACTACCTTGCTTTTAGGTATAGGCTTTATACTAATGTGTGTTTATCATCCTTAAACTAGACAAGAAGAGTTGCAGTTGTGAAGTCCTAGATAACCAGTCTTCCCATCAGTACTATGGCCAGTTACCCATGAGGTGCTACTTTGTTTCTCCTCCATGCAAATGATAATCAATATTCTCAGTCTCTCAAAGGATGAGTTACACCACCAGCTTACCTGGAAGTCATTGCCCACAGCCTCCCACAGCACACAGAAAAGAAAACCCTTTAATTTTAAATTTATATGCATTTTGTATCTGACCTACAGTGCAATTCCATTTGCTTTACTATGAATAGAAAAGGCTGAACCTCAGAATTCAGAAGTGAGAGCAGATATTCCATGAATATACTTTACATCCTTGTGTATCCAACTTCAGGATTCTATTGGATTCAACCCACTAGGTATAATTCAAAAAGTGTGAAATGTGTACCAATTTTTACTCTAGGTAACACCAACCTATAGCTAACTGTAGAGCATGGTATCTATAATACTATTGTCATTAAATTGTATGATACAAACACCAATCCATTAGTCTATTAGAGAAATCTAGAGTATCTTGCTCAGAGTGAATTCTTATAGCCTTGTTCTCTATAATCAATGAGGAATTATTCTAAAAATATTATTGTGACTTTGAACACATTTATTCTAAAAAACATATTGATTTAAATTTGAATAGATATTAAATTATTAAGATCAATATTAAATTATAAGTTATCATATTACTCACTCAAATGTTACGTTATTCTCTTCTGATCTCACAATTAGTGTGTATGTGTATACATGTATATGTATATATGTATATATACATACATACTAGTAGCAGATTTATATATATACATAATCATGTAAACATTTTATATGTATATAGTATATGTATGTATATGTGTATATATGTATGTATGTATCTATATATATGCATATATACATGCACACATGGCCACTTGCTTTTCTTTCTTCTCACCTTCTCCTTGGCCTTTCCCTCCTTACTGACATTACATACCAGAATTAAACTAAAAGGTCCCAGTTATTCATTAAATGTCTCAAATTTGAACTTCCTTTTTTAATTCCATGACGCAACTTATAAAAAATGAATTAGTATTCTCCCCCATGGTTTAAGATAATCTACTTAAACATCATTTAAAGGAAGAGATTCTCATAGCAATCACGAAACAGTAAAATGCAAAATAGAAATTCAGAGAATTGGGTTCATTTGATCTTTAGACTCATTATACACATGCCTGAGCCTCCCCAATTACCTCATAAAATAAAAATCATGTTGACATCCGTTCCTTGTAAATGCTGCAGAGTTTGAGGTAATCACAAGCACTGACCTGGCTTCATTCCCATCCTAGGGATCCTGAAGTCATTGTCTCATTTAATGCCATGCCTAGGTACCTGATATGTCAAGTTTCATACTATGACCCCTTAAAGAAAACCAGGTAAGATCCTTTCAGAGAAACATTATACTATACTGGAACTTTGCAAGCTTCCTACAGAGCGTAAGTGCAAGTTCTACCCAAGGCTTCCTTACCTGGGTCAGGTGGCAGGCAAGCACAGGAAAAGTGAGTGTTGTAACCCACTTTGAAGTCAGAGTTGATAGGATAGTAATCTGCTAGCTTGATCATCTTCTTGAAAGCATCATAGATGAAGATGAAGCTGATCAGAGAGGAGAACCCTTCTTCTGTAAAACGGGTGAAGTACTGGACCAGGAAGCTGGCATCAGTGGCCACCAAGATGAGACACAAAAAGGCTGACCACAGGCCAATCCAAAGACGAAACTCTAAGTAGTCAAAATTATGGTCCCTGGGAAGGAAAAGCAAACGAGCAAAATCAAACAGGTATGTTGACTGTTCCTTCAAGAGATATATGCAGAATCTAAACCAAATAACATTCCTATAAAATGGTTGCTAAAAACACAAGATCACTTTCAGGCAAAACTAACACAAAGCTAAATTTTTATCCAGAAAATTTTAAGGATTTAGGTTCAAGATATTATTACACTACCTTTAGGAATTACTCTAAAAGGTTTGGTGGGGTGTCACTAAAATTGCTTTCAAAAATTAACTTTTGAGGTGGAAGCTTCCCCCTGCTAGCTGGCTTTCATAGAATCAAAGGGTAATATGCAGGCAGGCTGCTGAGTAAGAAACTGTATCCACACCCCTTACTCAGCATTGAACCCTATAAACTACAATACCAACTTAAAAAGATACACACACACACACACACACACAGAGAGAGAGAGAGTGGTTTAACAGTGGTCTGACTGTTTCAGATGAAACCAATTACTTTCTGATTGAAGTTGAGGGCTTCTATAGCAGAGGAAACCTATGCCTGGTAATATAAATCTGCTAAAGAACCGTGACTGGGGAGGTCACAGGGCCAAGGCAGGAATTTAATATTGCTGTTTAGTTAGACAGATAAAAAAATGCCTACTGAATATTAATGTTTACAGACAAATGCTACCTCTACTTAAATCAGAAAGCCCCTCTTCCTACGGAATGCCTTGGAAACCGTTGATGATAACTGATGATTGACTGCTCAGCCCTACACAGATACCATACTTATTTCTTGATACCTGTCTCTTGCAATGCTTAGGGAGTTCTGCAGCAAAGGAGCCACAAAGGACATAAGAGATAAAAGACATCCATACTATCTCTGAGGGAAGACAAAAATGACAATCACAAACTTCTACCGGGCACAGTTTATTATATTCAGTTGGTTAAAAGAAAATGAGATCAACAACAGGCAGGCATTGTTAGGGAACAAGTTCACAGAGTCCTGTAACTCGTGGATTTCCTGTTAGCTGCACGTAGACTCTGGCAGACAGTGAGTTATTGCCTTCACTGGCCTACCTACTCACAAACCCACAAGACTTCAATGAAAAATATCAAGTATGGTTGCACAGATGACCCTGGTTGAACAAGGTGAGTCACAAAACACTAAAATGGATTATCAGTCTTAGAAAAGTACTTTTAGGGGATGAAAAAATGGTTCATAGGGATGAGGGAGAGGTAAGAGAGGGTGGGGTGAGCATAACCATGGTGCATGTATGGAATTGTTAAAGAATGAGCTTGAATTTAAAAAAAATCATTGTTTAAAAATAGGTATTCATGAAGTATACAGACCAGAACTTAAAAGCATTGATAGCAGGTGTGTAAGGGATAATGTAGTGGTTAATGTCCTGAGTAATGACAACAACAGTAACATCAGTCTGTAGTGTGTGCTCAAACTAAGGTCTGTCTTCCACTAAAGGAGACAAAATGATAATGACAATTATAATATAAAATGCTAAGTGATGGTGTCACTAGAGAAGAGGGTAAGTTACCCTGGGAGGAAATGGAGTTGCAGAAAGGACATCAAGGTGTTTGGGAATATGTATGAAGAAACATTCCAGACTGAGTAGGAAGAGTCGAGTCAGAGAGTAGAAGAGTAGTCTAAAAGATACGTGGTTCCCTAAAATGTGCACTCTGCACAGAGTATCAATAAGAACAGGAACAGGAGGATAAACACTGGTCGTTATCAGATAAAGAGAGGTTGCCCTGCCATAATGAAGCCAAACACTGCTGGTTCTCATATGAGTGCCCATGACAGGATAACCTTTCCTCATACTGTGTGAGAAGTATCTTGTCTACCTTGCTCTGCCTGGGCTTGTTCCATAGAAGTCTTACAATGGACCATCATCATCTAAAGTAGGCTACTGTCTTTCAATGCTCTGCCCATTTCTTCTAGGTCAAAATTGATAGAAAATGATGGGCCAAGTATTGGTGTTTCATGACCACATAGTGGTTATCTTTATTAAGGTATAGAGGAAGTGTTTTTTAATGATTGTTAATTCATAATTCATCATTTTATTCCATAATGTGATGAAAGAGGAGATAGAACCTAAGAACCAAGGATCCTGCCTACTTGACCATAGCCTTGTTTCTAGACAACGGGTTTCTGATACCAGACACTGTTTGAACACTTTCCCAAGTCATCATATTGCCTTGTTCCCTATCATTCACTCACTTTGAGCAACTATATCTTTGCCTGACAAAAACCTTTAAACTCCTTTATTTACTGATATTTATGCTTGGCCTACTCAAAACAATTTTCTACACCAGAAATCTTTTAAGTGATAATCATACATCTCAGCTAAAACCTTCCAATGACTTCCCAACTGTTCATAGAACAAAATTCTACTCCTCCACCAAGAACAATACTTTGCTCATTCAAAGGTGACTAATATATTATATACTAATATATTCATAATAGACGAAGGAGAACATGCCTATACCTCATGTCTTGACTAAGACAGTGACTAGCAGTGGCCTCTAAGATACTACATAGAGCTAGGAAATAATTATAAGAATGTTGGTTTTAAAGTTTCTTACACACAGGTATAGTTAATTTTATGTCAACATATATAGGGTATACAAATATATGGCAAACCATTATTCTGTATTTCCACAAGTCTGTTTCTGGAGAGATTAACATTTAAATGCATGGAGTTTGGGTAAATGTGAAATAGGCTGCATCCTGTTAGGTGGATAGTAGAATAGAGAAAACATGGAAATTATGAACTTTAGTATGATTTATGTTTTGTAGCTCTTCGGAGATATTTCAACAACAGCTTTACCTTCTATCCCAGTTCTGTGTGTATCTACATCTCTACTGCTTTGGTTTTCTGTTTTGCTTTTGAGATAGGGGCTCACTCAATAGTTCAGGCTTGCATGGAACTCAGTATACAACCAGGGCTGGCTTTGAAGTTATAGTACTTCCTCTACCTATCTTTCACATACTAAAATCATAGGCCACCATGCCCAGACTGAACGCTAGCACACTCAAGATTTGTTCCAAGTATGCTAGAAGTTCTTACAGAATTGATGTCTGCAAGCAAGTATAAAGAGACAAATCCATTCATTGTTAAGCAATTAAAACATCATGGGTTTGGATACAAAGGACAAATGCATATACAAACTTAAATCTTAGAACCTAAACAGTATACACCAGACTTGATATTCTGAAAGACTTTCAAACAGTTCAGTGAGAATGAACTCAAATAAAATCACTGACTAAAACAACAGCTCTGCTATGAATCCACAGCGTTTATGTTTTCAAGAACTGGAAGATGAGAATCTTAGTCACAAACCAATTGGTTATATGTGATAACTACCCCGACCCTGCAAAACAAGGACTCAACTACAGCTTCTGAAAGGGAAAAATACGCTGGGGCAAAGCTGGGCAAGATGAACTAATAGTCGCTCGACTGGGCAGCCATCTTGATTCTTTGGTGTACGGAAAAGAAAAGGACCAAATGGAGACTGGAGCACTGTACATCCAAGGAACACAGGAAGCTTTGCTCTAGGAAGCATCTGAAGCCTGATAATGAGTCAAAGCAACTTTGGGAAACAGTGTACTCGAAGTACTTTGTCTCCAGAGGAAAGACCAGCATTACTGGGATTCTAAGAGAAGTAAATGAATAAATTCACAGCACTGTGCATAAAAGTACCATTTGTCACATAATAAGGCGATGTTGGGTTTAAGGCAGTTTTGCAAATGTTTCTCATTGCTTTACAACTGTTTTCAAATAAATTGCTGGGAACTATGTAACAGAACCAATTATGATGAAACAGAAGGGAAAGTGAGAAAGGAACTCGCTTGTGGAAGGAAATACTCTGTAGCTTACAATAAGTAAAACAAACCAAGGCACAAACATTTTCTGTAGATTCAGACTCTGATCACATTGCATCCAATAAATCTCCTTGCAAGTCTCTGTCTGTTTGTTCCTGTTTATAACACACACTTGTTTAATCTTCCCATGAAGCCTTTCTGGTCTCACAAAATGTTTTCTTAAACATATAAAAACTGTTTGACTCTCTCTATAAACTGACAAGAATAAAATTCTTTCCATGTCCTTCACAGAATTATGGTGGAGGAGAAATCTGTAATAAGGATCTACAGAAAAGTCACAATTCTATTTAAACATTGCAACTTCAAGCGCTCAGAGGACTTTCACTGATGTTCTCTGCCCAGATTTTAAAAAAAAAAGTTTCAGAAGGCTGAGGCTGGCTGGAATAAGAGGTTAGCTTTGAGGTTGTATGCCCTGGCCCCATTTCCTGATCTTTCTCAACCTCCCAACAGCCACGCCCCCTCACACCTCTTTCACTCTGCTTTCCTTGCAGGGAACTGTACATCAGTGCAAACCCTTTCTCCTCTAAGTTACAGCTTGTCGGGTTAGCCTAGAACAGCAACAGAGAAGGTACGGATACAGTTACTGTGTAGACACTGGCTATTCTAAAATTAAAATCCTGCACTTCGCTGCAATACAGAATATGGAAATTCTGCAAAGGAATGTTCACAAGACACAACATCAGCACTGAGAGCATCCAGTAAGGCAAGCCTGTTCTAGAGGTGCAGCAAGCACAGCAGAGAGACAAGGATACACAATTTTACTGTCAACCTATTCATGTGCTAAAATAACAATTTAAACAATATCCTCGTCTCAATCACCCTCCTCCCTTATTTAAAATGACCCATCAGTTTCTAAAAGAAAATATTGGCATTGCTTCTTTCTGCCTGGGCACTGGATGCTATCTATAGTGAAGAACAGGAGAGCCATGGGTTAAGAACATTCTGTTTCTTTTACTAATGAACCATATAACCTGGCACAAGTCATTTGGTTTCTTCACTGTTTCAGTATCATGACAGAAAAGGGCATTTTAAAGTGGGACTCGAGGAAAATAAAATAAACAGGCAATTCACAAAACCCTAACTCCCCCTCCCCTTAAAATGGCGATTCGGATCCACTCAGAGCTAACTAGAGCAGGGAGCCATTATCAATCTTGGGCTTTTAAAGGTCACACAAGGAATGGAGTTACAAGAGCCTGGTGAGCTAAAACTAGGCTAGACAGGCCACCCGACAGAGGCCAGTGTCAGGAAGCAAGCCAGGCTGCTGTGCTGAAAGCAGGGGATGATGGGAGAATGTGACATCCTAAAACTTTGCTCTCTCTTCATTATCTAAACCAGCAGGAAGCTCTGGAGGGCAAAGGAATCTGAGGCTTTTAGTCCCTGGGAGTCAGCCCTCGAGGCATGAAACAAGGCAACAGAGAAGAGAATTATTACTGAAGGAGCAGAAAGCACAAGAGATAGGCCTCTTGAAATGACTGTAAACCAAGCTCCGAACAACTTAATCCTTAAGGCTCTTTTGACTTCCAAATCTTATCACTCCAGTATTTTTGGCAGCTTCTTGGATCTATTTCACTGCTATTCTGTGCCTTGTCCAAATGAAACAACATAGGAGATCAAGTAACCAGACAGACAGACGGACAAGCAGGCAGACAGACAGACAGATACATACTTGCTGAAGTTGAAAAGAAGCCTCTCAAACACCAAGACAGGTCCCGTGCTGCTCAAGATGGTGAGTGGTTGACCCGCAAAAAGGCAAAAGATAGCTCCAGAGACGGCGGTACCCAGGAAGCTCTCCAACACGCCCTAAAAGAAAGAACATTCGGGTGGTCAAGCAAAAGCAAATGGAAGGGCCCACATCTGTACTTCCTGTGATGTCAGCCAAAGAACGAAGCTGTGTATGTCATAATGAGCGCCCTAGCCAACAAGACAAGAGTACGTGAAAGACCACCGCAGCTCTTCGTACACACCTAAGTCTTCCCTACTGCAAGGGCTGATTGCTCCACGATGCGCCAGTGACTGAGATATTGGGTATCCAGGAGGGAATGGCCTCTCTGACCGTCGCTTAAAAATGTATTGAGGGTTCCGTCAAGAAAAAAATATATTCTATAAACCCAAAATGACAATTGATTCAAATTTTTTAAATCTGTTTTTCTCGTTGTGATTTTTCAGAGTTTGTTTTGGAACAATTACACCTTGTGTGTAGTAGGTACTTTTAGTAGCCACAATTCAAGCATGAGGCCTTTTTTTTTTTTTTTCCTGATGGAGAAGATTTGAAAGGGGGCAGGTGAGAACAAAGGGGACAAAAGCAGTGAGGCCATTTGAACAGTTATTTCATGTCTGCTTTAATTTCACACGTGTATACGCACATTTTATGTATGTTTTCATTTCATACATGTATACGTGCATTTCAATTATATCAATCCTATTCACCATACTAAATCACTCCTAGACAGCAACTTCCAAACACCTCTCAACTTAATATCCCCTCTTTACTTTTTCTCTTCGAAACTGACTCTGTCCTCTAAGTGTTAAGCATGTGTGCCTGAATCAAGGGCTATCCGCTGAAATATGAGCAACCTGCAGAGGTCACATTTCTGAGGAAAATTGGTTCTTCCTCCCCCAGCAACCATTAACTGCCAATAGCTCTCCATTGGCTATTTGCAATTTTTAAGCCACCAATTGTACAAAAAAAAAAAAAAAAAAAAAAAAGCTGCTGCTGCTGCTGATGTTGATGATGTTGATGATAGCAAGGATGATGATGATAATGATGACCAACAAAGATGATTCTCATTCCATACTAACACACATTCCGATGCATGAAAACTTCAAGGAACTTTACAATCCGAGAAAATAAATGTGCGGAGACATCAAGAGCTAAAGCTTTTGTTGATGTCTCTGAACATCAACTCGTTCTATTTCCTTAGCATGGAAGCAACATGCAAAAGAATCTTACAAAACGACCTTCCTTAATCACGTTGTTTCCACAAGTTTGAATCAAGCAAGAGGGACACACAGAGTCCCACTTATATATATATGTGAGGGCCAAGGAATAGCTGGAAAGCATCATTCATTTTTTTTTAATAGGGAAGAATTTAAGCAGGACAACCTAACCAAGATGCACTTTGATGGACAAACCCAAAAGGACCCCCCTGAACTCCCTATATAATAATGTCTTATTTATTTATTTATTCATTCGTTTGTTTGTTTGTTTATTTATTTAATAGTTAAGCTGAAAGCTGACTATTTAAATGCCCCAACTGACCAGATGGTACATTTACCTGGTAGTATAAAATGTGCCATTTATGACCTACTCTAAGCATATTTAATAGGCAAAGAGACTGTCATTTTCCACCAAACACCAAAGAGTGCCTATGTCATATCTTTACATAGGACAAAAACGTGGCTCAGACTGGGCATAAGGCAGAGTGTAAAATCAGAAAGGAGGAACTTGAGATTTCGGATTTTGAGCTTGGCTTGCTGTAGCCATCAATCTCTGGGAGGGCAGGAACAAGGTCTTCCTTCATCTTGTGTCTCTCCTCCCCTGCCTACCATCCCTCCACGAGCTTTGCAGGTTCTCAGCTAGTGCTGAAGGAGCGGAAGACATGCCCAATTGACACCCTAGGTCTCCTTATCAAAGGTCAAGAGCCCTGGCTGCTCGTTCAGTGAAGACAGCAACCAGTTTCTTCCAGAAAACTACGGTGATTTATGGAAGCCACGTGATGACTCAAAGGCAGATTATTTTTATTGCAATACTTGATCCCTTTGTAAGTGCTAGTTTTCCATTCTGTGGCTGACAATTATGAAGCAAAGACAGGTGATTTATTACACACACTGCACTGGAAACTTGCTTAAGCCGAGAGAGGGCTTCCAGCATTTCTGAGAAAAGAACCATTTTCACCACATTTTGACATGTTCTTCTTCACAACCCAGAAAAAAAAAATGGTAAAATAATCTGAGGCAATGAATAATGCTAACTGTAACTGGGGTTCAATGTAACTTACAAAACGAATCATTGTAAACACCCTTTTTGATTGATCCTATCCAGTGTTCACCAGCATTGGGTTTGAAAAGAAACCTTCTTTGAGTCATGTCCTGTCAACAGCCATGAGTCTTAAAGATACATCTACATCTGACTTCCAGAAGGAAAATAATTTCCTAGCACTTCACAAAGGTGCAGTTGGCTACGATTGAGGGCTTGGTACATGAGGGGACACAGAGTATCCTGACACTCTTGGTTGGCCTTCCTCCTTATTCTCTTGGTGTCAGAGGTTTTCTACAAGGAACCAGTAGTAGAAGCAGCCAGCCAACAATCCGGAAATCCAGAGTCTAGACTGTTCCGCCACAAGAGACCCGACGATCTTCAGAATCTCACCTTCCTTCTTTCAAGTAATAAAACAAAAGGTGCCCCAGTAAAGAAATGGCTTCTTTATTCAGTCTCCAGGTGTGGTAGAGGTCTTACTGTGGTCATAGTGTAACCTCGAATCTGCATGTTAGATCAGACAGAATATGGGCCATGCCTCCATAGACTATTCTATACTTTTTTTTTTTTAATAGCAGCAACTTCTCATATGCAACATGCTTACTTGGATATGAGATAAAGAGGTGGGTCTTGATGAGCTTGCTACGGACTCAGCCAGATGCTACTGGGGCAAACCTTGCAGACAGGGTTCTGGGAACCTACATCAGCTCCACCAGTTACTGCCCTAGAGCCAAACATCTCTCTGCCAAACCTATGGCTACCTCCAAGTGGTTCTTAACTTTCCTGATGCTGCAACCTTTTAATACATGAAGTGAGAAACCGCTGCCCAACCATAAAATTATCTTGTTGCTACTTCAGAACTGTAATGTTGCTACTGTTATAAATTGTAGTGGATACACCGGGTATCCGATATGCAGGATATCTGATACACAACCCCAAAGGGGTCATGACCCATAGGCTGAGAACTGCTAGATTAAATGAAGAACTCAGAGCACAGTGGAACTCAAAGTAGAGATGTAAGATTAGGTCTCTTCCCTCCTGCCTGCTCCTCCCCTTCACCACAACTAGGAATTATTATTTCTTTTACCTTCAAAACAGGAAGAATGTGGAACATTGTAAAAAAGGGTGCTTAAATAGAAATTAGTCCTTAGAAGGAAGGGGCGGGGCCTCTCGAATTCTGCATTAAAATTTAAATACCTTGAGGACTACACTATGGCCCAAAGAGTGACTTCTTACATTAAAATCGATGCTTCTAACCAAAACAAAATAGTTTATGTATGTTACAGGAGAGAAATCAAAACACTCACACTAAACAATCTGCAAGTGTTTCTCTGCTTGCATGGGGGTGTGAAATTTAACCCAAGGATAACCTCTGCTTTTAAAAACAGCCAGAAAAAAATTGAACATGTCTCAGACCTTCAAAATCAAGCATACAGAAATGTAAACTGTAGGAGAAAGAATCAAAAAAAACAGTTAAAATACAGTGTGTTTGAAATATCAGCATTTCATGACTTTAAACAACTTGGGACATGAACTGTGAGTGCTTCACCCCCATAGCATTGTAAAGCCAGGACAATGAAGAGAATTGTACATCAGGCATTAAAGATGCATGCCTTCAACCTCACTGTGATTTATCCTCACATAATGCCACAAATAATGTTTGAGACTCCATAACCTTTAAAGTAAGAACCTTATAGTTTTGCGTCACAATTTTTTTTTTTTTTTTTTTTTTTTTTTTTTTTTTTTTTTTTTTGTGGCCTGTGGGAGAGGGCTTGCTTGGCAGCAGGAAGAGAAAGGGAGGAAACAGCATACAGGCTAAGAAAAACACCAGATTTCCTGCTTCTTAGACAATTTGCAAACTAGTAGAACTCAGAAAATAAAATATTTCAGTTTTATTAAATGACAGTGTGTTCACCAATATTGCTGTGATATGACAAACTTAAATTTTTTTTTATTTCTACTCATAAAGAGAAAATTTAGCTCATGTTTGGGGTGATTTACATGAACAGTACAGCTTCCAGAATAATAAAATTGAATTTATGTAGATGAGTCTTTGAATTTGAAGTTTAGCCAAGAAAAAAGAACCAAGGCAGCTGATGCCTTGAGGACCGAAGGCAAATCCAGCTCAACTACAATGTTTACTGTTCTGTGTTTCTGTTTATGCCAAGGTCTTGGTTTGTAGCTCAGGCTGACTTTGAACTCACTGTTGTCTAGGCTGAAATCAAGCTTGTGCTTACCTTCACCTGCTGAGTGCTAAAACCTGCAAGGATTTTAATGTCATGTTCTCACAGAAGCTAAATCTTGTTATTCAAAGTAAGTTAAGAAAGACACACACAGGGCTGGAGCAATAGTTCAGCAGTTAACAGGAATTTGCTCTTGCAGAGGGCCTGGATTCCCCAACCTTTTCTAACTCCAGTTGCAGTAGGTCTGAAATATCCCTCTGGCCTTTGCAGACACTGGGCACACATAGGATGCCCATGAACATATGCAGAAAACACACACACACACACACATTAAAAATAAATTTTAAAATTTTAAAGAAAGAATTTGAGTATTGAGGTCAAATTCAGGTCATGTGAGAAGTAGTTGAGAAAGTTCATCTGTTTGTTTGTTAAAATACTAATCTTTCATATTCACACAGAACAGTTAAGTCGGCATCTGCAAAATGACAGGGACATGAAGCCTCTTGAGGTCCAAGTTTCAGGTACACCCATTGCACATCTCCCTTTTTCCTTCCCAACAGCATTAAGAGCCACACTACACATCCACATGGGGCAGGCTGGCTGCTGAGCCTTTGTTTCTAACCCCATAGTGAGGCAGCCTCACCCTATATCATTTCTGTCCTGTCCAGAGGAAGCACTTGGATTCTATTCTCATGGTCATACTCCCTGCTGTTAGGCTTGTCATAAACAGGATTTCAGGCCACGCTGCCAGCAGAAACTAAACAATCAGAGAAGACAAACTACAGCTCTGGTTGAGAAAAGCATGAACCCAGGACTTCATCGAGAGTTTGAGCTCTGGGAATAGCTTGAAGGGAAGGATACAGAGGCATTCTGTTCTGTAAAGAGCTGTGAACGTGTATGGGAGATACCCAATTCTAGTCTAACACCACACAAAAATCAATTCCAGATGTACAAAACAAGTAAACAACATGAAAGAACTGAAGTATGTGGGGAAATATTTTTCTAATCTTTGGGAGGGGAAGCCTCTTTAAATATATTGTGCACAAAAGAACCAGGGAGGACAGAAAGCTTGACTGCTGAAGTTCAAATCCATACATACAGAAAAGCCATGCACACACTTAAAAGATATCATGGCATTAGAAAAACACTTTGTAAATCTTTGCCTAATGAGGAAAGGAAAATACCCTTATTATGAAGGGAGTTAAGAGGAGAAACTAAATGTCCCCAAAGAACAATACAGCAAGGATATGAGCATAGGATGGATGAATGGACAGATGCTGTCAATGTGTACAGATACCCAGAGTGAAGAAAGCCATGGGAGTGAGAGAAAATCAAAGCAAACCGTTCATTCTCAACACACAGCATATCAAAAATGAGAATCCAGGACGGCAATCTGTTTCACCAGGAGAGGGCAAGTGTCCTGCCTACCACTGGCAGACATATTCATTAGAATAACCTTCGTGAGTGTAATTTGTAATAAGTGACAACTATAATCATTATATGGCACAATAATTTTGCTAGAGATTTACCTTAGGGAGATATTTATAAATAATAAATATATAGTTGATGACCGCAGCAAGCTTTATAAAAGAGAAACCTGGGACGAACTGAGAATATAAGTTTATTAAATAAATTATAGCATCTATATATATACATATATATATATATATATATACATATATGATATCAGATTGCATGCTGTCACGGGTTAATTATGGAGGGAATGAGATTTCAGAATTCACTATATAATTCACTACAGAATGTGATAGTCACTAGAATTATGTTAAAGAATCTATTAAAGTAAGAAATGCCCACAAAACATAGCTGTTATAAAATATGAATATGTAATCTCATTTACATAATATCCTACATGTTTGTCTACCTTTATATGTATATTTTGCAATATATATGAAAAGATATAAAGAAAATATCATATTGGAGAAGATATTTTCAAAATAAACATAAGTTCAAAGGGATACATTTTTACATTAGAATCATTTGGGATGTCCTATCTTATACAAATGATTTTCATTTTCTGATCACCAACCAAACAAAGCGGACAAGCATCTTTCTAATAAAGTACCAATGACTTGCCTTCTGTCAACTAAACTTAACTCAGAACTTGCAAAGCAACATTTGCTTGTGGAGAGCTGTATGTGTTTGTTCACTCATGGTATGTTCAGGTAAGTGGAGTGTGTGTGCATATGTATATACACATGTGTGGAGGCCCAAGGTTGCTGTCAGGAGTCTTCATTGATCATCTTCATTGATCATCCACTACCTTAGGTATTGGCACAGCAACTCTGTGCCCAGACCTCACAAGTACAGTTACTCTAGCTAGACAGCTTGTTCCAGGGATGTCTTGTCTCTGCCACCAGAGGGCTGTCATCACAGGGGTTCATGTGCACTCTTGACATCTGACCTGCAGTCCTCAACACTTGCAAGTCACACACATTAACCACTGATACACATCCTTGGCCTGTAAAATATGTTTTTTAAAGTTAAAAGTTCCTTGGATATGCAAGATGGATTTCTTCCTTTTTCACTAAACAGGCTTGCTTACTTGGGCTGACCAAAATAGCAACTTGGATCATTTCCCCAGGCTGTCCCTGCTTCATGTGTTGAAGCTACAATATGCTACTGTATGAATTAATATGTTTCTGTGTTTCCTACTCTCAAAGGAAAAGCATCTTGGTGCGAAAAAGCCACCAGCAGACAGTATTTTTGTCCATTTCTCAGGAAATGATCGACTCATGTCAATCCTGCAGCCGAAAACTATGCATGACAGGCCGTGCAAACGGGCACCTTCCTCACCAGCATGAGAAATGGTCCTTTTCCAACTTGAGCAGATTGGGGGAAAAATCTCTCAGCACAGCAGAATGTTAAAATAAAGCCTCAAATTTGGAGATGCCAGCTATAAATGTTCCTTATATTGAGACAAGTTCTCTTAAAATGTGCTCTGTTAGGCTCCATAAATATAACATATTTCACAGAATGCTAAAAATCTCACTGTACTCTTTTGCTGAAAGGCTTGTGAAAATAGGATTATATTTACTCCTGAAAAAAAAATTAAGATGGCTTTCTTCAGTCTTCACTCTAGACTATGCTGAGTCATTCACAATCAGACGTACACTTCCATTAAAATATGTTCTCTGTATGCTACAAAAGAATGATTCTTAAATAACACGGGCTCACCACAAAGCATCCATGAGTCTTCCTTACACTAATACCCTCAAAGTCTAAGTGGTGACTCATTGTGTTAGCAAAGTATTTTCTTTACAGGACTACTATCTGAAGCTAGGGCTCTGTCCAACGCTAATCAAACGCGCTATCGCTGAGCTGTTTCTTCAACTCTTAGTTTACTTTTATTAGAATCTTGTTAAGTTGCTCAGGCTGGACTTGAACTTGAAATCCTCCTGCCTCAACCTCCTTGAGTAGATAGAATCACAGGCCTGTTCCATCAGGTCCGACCCCACTTATTAGCTCTGAATATGAAAAACACTTAACTGTAATCAATAGTGGAATGTGTTAATATATCAACATCTAAGACAATTTCAAAGTATCTACACTCTAACGAAGAGAAATGGGTACAAGATGAAGTTGGGTTCTACAGGAATGTAAGATTGACTGTTGGCAAAGTAGTTCAGTTGCTCCAAGAAACCCAAGCTAAATATAACGGCCCACATTTATTTTTATAAGAGATTTGTAAATGTCCTTTGTAAACCCCAGCATCTCCTAAGAGTTTCCTGGTTCACAAAATACATTTGATAACAGTAGGGAATACTCAGAGTCATTTGTGCTGGCCTTTCAATTTTATCGAACTGGTGGCCACTGTGGTCTTGTCTGCGTTATTCTGCACACAGTTCCATGAGAAGTGATTCTTGCCATGTCAAGATGATCTGTTTCCACATGCATGGATGCACACACAAATGCACAATGATATATACACGCATATAAATAGATAATATACACATATGTCTTTCATAAATAGATGTTATATAGATGATAGATGATGGTAGCTAGATGAAAGATACATAGATAGATGGTTGATCGATAGATAGATGGTAGATAGATAGATGATAGATAGATAGACAGACAGACAGACAGACAGACAGACAGACAGACAGACAGATAGGTAGATAGATAAAACACAGCCCTAAAATTAGTGCTTGAAAGGAAAGTCTTGTCTTTAAGCAGACCAGTCCTCCCGAACAGAAGCTGGAAGGAGAATACACTTAGACAACAGTTACGTAGTGAGTCATCTGTGTTTTCACAACATGCTTCTCCCCATCACCCATGTCTATTTGTAGCCTGACAATAAAGGCCCAACCATCTTGGAGCAGTCTGCCTTGAGAAGTGTGGATGTTATTCTCAGTTGACTCACTGAGCTGCTTGTGTTATGGTGACTAACCTGGTGCCTTATTTGTGAAGGATGCGATATAACTGCAGACACTCCAGCCAGCCCAGTGCTTTCAGGAGGATGTGTTTGGAAAGGTGATGGGAGGTAATTGATTCCATACACAGTCTAAATATAAATCCCACCAGCATAGTGTTCTTACCCATCTGACTCACCTTCTCTCTGCCTCAAACACATGAAAGTCTATCTATCTAATACATAGTAGGCACTCAATAAACATCTGCAAATAAATTAATGTCTGTCATATACCTATAAAATGGCCTGAGATGTATCATCAAATCCACAAAATATGTTGTTGTCTCAATGACAAGCCAAGTGAAGGCTCCCACTGGAGGGATGAAACATCCATGAGGTAAGTACATACATGAGACAGTCTTTACATGTCAAACGAGCTCACTTTCTAGTTCTTAAAATGCATAAAAACTACTCACTAATGTTCAGTTCAACAAATATGTTATAATAACTCATGTTCTATCCTTCTCTTTCAATGTTCCTACTACCTGCTGTGACCCCTGCAAGCCTTCCAGAAGGATTTTGCCAATGTAGCTTTTAAGGGGAAAAGCTTCATATGCAAGAGAATTATGTTTCAGTGATTTAATTCACAGAAATTTTGCAAATTCTACCTATATTAAGTATTGACAAAATCATCAATAGATGTTATAAAATAGTTAATAAAATAAAACAAATTATGTCCAAAAATAACCTCATGAGTGCATGACTTTGAGTCGGCAAAGTCCCAGGCTGTTATCCAGGAGCTCCGTTTAACAGACTGATGCTCGGACTCTTTCATACTTCTCTGGTCATATTCAGAGCCAGAGCATAGCCAAGGAATTACCCAGACAATAGACAGAGGGAAATCCCACCATACCTACTCTACAACAAAGTCTACTATCCCAAGGACTACCCTCAAAACTGAGTCATACAAATGGTACCAAACCAAACTTGGACAAACTTCTTCTCCTCTGGTCTTAGATGCTACATTCAAAAGCTACATCTAGGATGGAGATTTGACTGAGTCCTAGAGCACTTGCCCAATGTACTAGATAGTTTTAGTCAACTTTACACAATCGAAGCCATCTGAGAGGAGAAAATGTCTCTATAAGATCTGACTGTAAGCAAACTTGTAAGGCCTTGTCTTAGTGATTGATTGGGGAGGGTCTATCAGTAGTAGGTGGTATCACTCCTGGACTAGTGGTCCTGGGTTCTCTGAGAGAGCCATCAGGAGCAAGCCAGAAAGAAGCATTATGTCATGGCTACTGTACTGGTTCCTGTCGACAGGTTCCTGGCTTGTTTGAGTTCCTGTCTTGTCTCCCCTTGGTGATGATCAGTAATGCAGAAGTGTAAGCCACATAAACCCTTTCCTCCCCATGTTTCTTTAGTCATGTTACTTAATCACAGCAATAGAAACCTTAACTAAGATATCCAGTATGCCGAAAGCCTGAGTTCAACCCTTAGTACTTTCTCACTATACATACAGTACACACATCCCCCCTTTCAAAACCATAAAGCTAAATCTCACAAGAGAATAAAGACTCTATTTTAAAGAAGCATTAAATGCACACATGGGAAGACTACCCTGCCACTGTTTCAATGAGAAACATAGAAGAATATTCACAAACAAAAATTATTTTAGATGTCTCTGCAGAAGCACACCTGTTTCTCCTAACAAAATTTGGCTTTGTTGGTTTTGTTCTTTATCATCTACTCCAAATCTTACAGTGCACCCCTTGAACATCATCAGACAAGCCTCTCTCTGTATTTGGTAGACAGTAATCACCAAAGAAACTCACAGTGGATCAAAACACAGAGAATAAGTGTCTAGGGAGTGCTCAGCCATTAACCCTGCATCAATACACAACCCTTTCCCCAAACATCTTGAGCATCATCTGAGAGGAAGGAAGCCTCTCAGCCAGAGCTTAACGAACTGGAGCGAAACTGAGTCCTCATGAACCCACAGCTGCTGTGGCTGCTGTGGCTGCTGTGGCTGCCTGCTCAAGGCTTTCACTGGATCCAGCCATTCGGCAGGCTATCCTGGAGGCAGGATGGCTCAAGAGCAGTTATTGACAGGGGATGGCTTCTGGGGTAAAAAGAATCAGTTAAGTTTAAGGAAATGGTTAACCAGGCTTCAGTGGGTGGCTCCACACCCTTGGATATATGGGCAGTACAAACTGGATTTCCAGGGTTTGTTCCAGAAGATGCCATTAAGTTTGGGGGTTGCAGGTGAAGAGTCACAGTGAATCTGGGGGGCGCTGAGCGGAGGAAGGGATGCATGTGATCAGAATACAGTGTGAGCACTTTTGAAAGTCTCAAGGTTAAACAATGAAAGAGCAAGGGAACAAAGAATGTAAATACGGTGATCTGACAGGTGTTCAGTGGTACCAGCCTTTAATGGCCGGGGAAGCCCCTACGAATACATTTTCTATAGGACATAGATTTCTTTGATTTCCTCAGCACACGGGGCTGCATGTACTAGCTTTATGCTGGCCTCAAGGTGTTTGCTGGACGGTTTTGTTTCCAGCTGGTTTCCGAAACGATCTAGCTTAGTGGGCATTTTGTTGTGACCTGGATGAGGGACTGCTGCTGTGCTTGTATCTGGGACAGAGTTCAAAATCATGCTATTACTGTTACAGTTTAGTTGTTATCCTTGTCTTATGAATGAGGACAGCCGCGGACGGTGGCAGCAAAAACACATTTGGTCTCTGCAAACCGTGCCCAGGGGTGACATAGAGATTCATGGTCTTTGATCAGCATAACACCAATCAATGGCAATATTTAAGAGTTGAAAAGCTTTCATTGAGAGTTTGAGTTTTCAGTGCATCTGTGGAAGTCAGAAAATGAAGCAATGTTAGGTATGAAATGAATGCTGTCACCTCTTTTCCTGAAGCCTCAGTTTTTAAGGGTGCCATACTATGAGGAAGCCCAAGCTAGTCTTGTGGAGAAGCCACATGGAATGTCCCAAGAACTCAGCAGTTCCGGTCATTCGAGCCTAGACACTATGTGAGTAGAAATCTTTAGGCAACTTCAAAATCAGGTGCCATCTAACTGTAATGTGTATGAAGGATGAAAGAAAGACTCAGCTGAGCCCATAGCTACCACATCCATGGAGAGCAGCTTCATGTAGTGGACAGGCACACTTAACCTAAAACGTGATTGTGAAGAGTTTCCCTTGGTACATGTTACCACAGAAAAAATTGTTACTTTCTTTCTTTTATCTTTGCATTGAGGAAGGATTCTAGAGCATAGGTGTATAACTAGAGGCAAAGTAGGAATGTAACAAAAGTAATTTGGGGGAATGAGCGGCATTTATGAACTGAGATACCGGGTGGCGGTGTGTGTGAATGCCTCATGGGTTGGCCACTGATGGGAAGTGAATGGAAAGACAGAGATCGAAGGGGCTTCAGCCCATGATCAGCTCCATTCACTGTGTATTTAGTACCAAATATAATGCCTACTGTTTCTAATGCAAGCTCAGCTTTCTGTCATTTCCACTTGTTCTAATTGATGGGCTGAGCATATGTCATCTTTTCTCTTATTAAAACCATGGCTATTATGGATGTGAAAGGATGGCAAACATCACCTCCCCAGTAACCAACAAACTGTGGTTGTAATTTGAATTATAACATTAACCCATCCAGGTCCAGGAAGAGAAGAAACGTCAGCTGGGATTCACGAAAGCTGAATTCTACTATCAGACATGCTAAACCCATTTTTGAGCATACCACTCCAATGCTTGAAGCATGGATTCGCTCATCTTAGAACAAAGTCAAAGAGTCAGGTAAGCACACATCCCCAAAGAGTATGATCACCGTGTGAAACCAAATACGGCCCATGCAACTCCAGATCCTGGGAGCTCTAAACCCTATGCACCACACAGGATCCGAGCAGCTGAGACACTTTTGCCCAAATAGAATCGTAGAACCGCATTTCCTCCCCTTCTTTTCCCCACTTGTGTGACTCAAGCCAGATTTCATCGGGCTATTTTTGTAATTACTAACATGCTGGAAATACAGCAGCGAGCCAGCAAAGTAAAGAGCAGCATCCAGCAAGAGAAAGAGGCAGTCACGCTGAGTAACTGAAAGGCCATCTGCTCTGCAGAGCTGCAGGGGTAAGAAGGACGGTCTGCGCCGAACTATTTGCGTCCTCTCTCAAATCAGACCCACCTGCATGTTGTCAGTGGCATCCCCGAGCAGGCCTCCGAAAGTGATGGCGTTGGTTACCGTTGCCAGATAAATGAAGAGAATCGCGGAGAGGGCCTGAATATTTAAGGCATCATAAAAGTCACTGGCAAAAAATGGTGCTTTCCTCTTTATGTCCTTAATTAATCCACCACAGAACCTGCTCGGGAAGAAAGCAAACATGTGATCAAGGCTAAGATAAACAGCCATCAAACTCATCAAGATATAATTCACTAAGCCATGAAGACTTTGGATGTAAAATGCTTGAGTCAATGACAAGATGCTATTTGAGACAGTCTCATTTAGATGAGACAGGAAAAAAATGTGGAGAAATATATCTTCTTCTCCGCCCCCCCCCACCTTTTTTTCCAGTTACTAGAATAGGTCCCACATTTCCCAAAGAGTGTCCAGTTGGTCTTTAGATGAGAGCACCGAGTAGATAAATTATAATTTTCCATTCTCCAAAAGCAAACATCCAAATATATTGCATATCATGTAAAGTCCCACAAGATGTTGCCACAATGTCACTTTACACGGCTCTGTGAGGGTGAGACCTGTGAGGTCTGTCATTGTCATGTGAGCCGGGGAAACACTGAACAACACAGGCTCTGAAGTTCTGTCCCCACAGAGTTTACTTTTGGGAAACAGAGGATAGACAGGATGCTAAGGAGATAAAACCATGGAAAACTTAAATGGAGGTGGTGATTACGTAGTTCTACAGAAGACCCAATGAAAAAAATTACAGATAGATGGCCAGAGTGGACCTCTGAGGATCTGAATTTGGAATAAGCACCCAAAAGCATGGAGTGAAGAAGGCATGCAGGTATGTGAGAAGTTCAGGCTGAGCCCAAGATCCAGCCTACTTTTCTTCCATCGGAACCTTCTGGCCAGCCTTCTCCAAAGTGCCCCTTTCAAAAACCTGACTTCCAAGCCTCAGCTAAGCTGAGTACCCCACTTCTGTATCCATGATTCACACAGGGGTGTGCAGTCACTATATGAGTGAGTAAAGGGACAAGAACGAAGAAGGAAGTGACAGTCTGGTGCAATTCAACACACTACATTCCATAGGTCATATCTGGGCTGCCAGTAGAAAGTGACAAAGTTCTTCCTAGTGAAATTAGTTTACAAAGAACTGTAGCCTCAGACTGCATCATGACAGCAAGGTCAATAATGGGCCATGTTTGTGCCTGTGGCCTCACAAGATGATAGGGGACCGAAGATGGTACTATCACAAAGAAGTCTTATTAGATATGACAATATTCTTCAGTATGATTGTCTCCTTGTGTGTCATTGTGATATGTTGGCATAAGAAAACATCCTTGACTGGGAGGTAAGCAAAAGCATATGATTACACACACATAGCTGTTGGCAGCCCATGTGTTTGCCATACCATGCCTTTTATTGTTACTTTAGTGCATGTTTCTTCTACTTAGAAAAGTGCACTGTAAGACAGAATGTCATGTTAAGCTGCCAGTGGCCTCATACTTGCCTTCTTCATCTTGTCTTCTGACCACCTCCAGAGGCCACACTGAATAAGTGGCTAATGCTCTCTGATTGCTGTTGAGTACACTCTATGGTGTTTGTGTGATGACCAAAGACAGAGTTCTAGACTGTACCCTGCCATTAATCAATACAGAAGGTGGGGAGAGTTTTATTCTTCATTTGGTCAGAGGAAGGGAAGTAATTCCTTTTGTACTTGAGAAGAGAGACTCAAGTGGATCACCAGCAGAAGGAAATAATTTCATTAAATCCAGATTCAATTGCATACTGAAAGGACATAGTGTTTTTTGTTTTTAAATCTGCAATGACTTCCACAGCTTCAAGAAATGAGTATCCTACAAAGAGCTTCACTTAATCCCACCCCCAAATCATCTAATCATGGAGAAGAGATGATCACAATAAGAAGTTAACTGGAAGGTTCTTAGGAGTCAGAGTCCTACACTGGGCTAGAAGACAGGGCAGTAGTCTACAGACCAGCCCTTTCCACATGTGACACACTTTGGAGTAAGTGTACGTGGAAAAGATGGAACCATGAAAGCCACAGGGAATACCTAGTCAATGTTCAGTCACCCCCTTCTCACCCAACGTAAGCTTAGCCCGCTCCGTATCATGCTATCAGCAGTACCCGGTCACTGCCTGGATGTCAGTCTCCTGGTTGCGCTATGCCCCTGTCCTCGACTCGCGCTTCAGCACTTCCTTTGACTTTTCTCATATCTACAGGGTCCACTCAGATCACTGTCTAAAACTATAATACTATTCATCACCAAAGTCCCCATTTTCTTCTCCATTTTCTTCATGAACCTATTGGTATGTTTATTTATTTGCTTAAAATTCCTCTCCCATCTCCACAAGGTGGGGCACATAAAAGCAAAGCATCGGGTTCTGCCGTTTTCCCAGTGACCAAGACTAACAGATGTAATATAAATATTTGTTGGCTGACCCATGGAGCAAACCAGCAAGTAAAACACCGGAAAGTGAACTGAGAACAAGGAAGGGAAATTTAGATCTAAGGAAAACCTTATCACGAATGGCAAAAGGTTCCTGCAGTTACCGGCCAGTTCTCTGGAGTTCTTCACAGTCACCATGTCCTCCTCCTCCATGGCCGCCATCATGAGGTGTGTCCCCATTCATCTGAACATTCTCTCCACCTGAGTACATATTCTTTCTGAGCAAGACAACAGGGTGTGAGTAGACATTAGTTTATTGTGCTGGTTGGTTTTCATAGCTGTGGAATGCTTCTAAACACAGTGAATGAAGGCCTTTTCAGAAGACAAGCATGATTTATTTTTTTGGCTAACAGACAATTCTTGAAGTGTTCTATCTATCTAGTGATGAGACAGAGGACTGGGATACCATAAGAGTCTAACTTCATGCACACTTATAGGAATGAAAGTGTTCTACCTGGGGAATAGCAGATTTTTCAGAAAATGGTTTCTTCTCAACTACTCTACTTAACCTGCTTAGCCTAAAGGGCTCTTCTTAAGTAAAGTGATCTTTCCACAGACACAGGCAGACGGTCCCCTAAGCATCCCCAAAGAACACCGGTGACACTTTCTAACATTACAAATTAAGTGCAATTATTAAAGCACATGACGCTTATTTTACAGTGCCAAGTAAATGCAAAGCCAAGACACACCAGCAACTTATCTGGGGCAAAATATTTGCGGGGATCAAAGACTGTCACAACATAGCCTGGCTCTATGTCTTTACTGAAGTGCAACCTCTTCAGGAGCTTGACTTGATGTTCCGGAATACTGCCAAGTACATAGAAACTTACCTTTTGTCAGATGATGGAAGACTCTTGGGAGGCTCTATTCTGATTGCAGGGTCCCATTCCCCAGGTGGAAGGACAATGACTTCGTCTAAGAACTCGTCAATGCCCGCAATGAGGTCGTGTCTATCTTTCGCTTTGTAAGCGATATCGTGGAACACCTGAACAGAGAGAGAAGGGCTGAGCCGACAAGCCAACTTTCTGAATGTCTCACAACACATCGCAGCTGAGTGGCACACCCACGGTGTACTCTGCCCCTCCTAGGGCTGCTCTCTATCTTCCTCCCTATTCAGTGTATTGACGGATGCAGGTTATGATCTCAGCATCTAAGTAGGGGTTTGAAAAGATGGAATTTTAAGGATGGTTTCTCACAGTTTCTGTGAGAGCCAGCTGAAAATGTTGTTTTCAAAAGCTCTCCTGAAAACCAATCTCAGAATTAAGTACTGCTCTCAGAATAAGTTCACACTGATGGTTAAAAGTCCAGATAAAGAGTGCGCATGCACGCATGCGCGCACACATATATACACACACCGCAGTCTTCTAAAGTTCTCGAACAATGGGAGCTATTCAAAAACACAGCAGAAAACCTGAGTTATTTTGGCAGAAAGGGCAGGGGTTGAAATGAGTGTTCACATACCTCCCATTTATAGCAAGGTAATTCACCAAGGCAAGACAGGGGTCTAACTAAAAAATGTCTTGTGCATTTGGGCACCTAGATCTCCAGTTGGTAGCACAGATTACGTATGAAGTGTAACCTTCCTGAAAGGAGTATGCCACAGGGTGCAGGCTTTGAGCTTAAAGCTCACTCTACATTTTAGTCGTTTCCCAGTGTGTGCTTGATTTTGATGGCGTGAGCACTTAGCTCCCCGCTTAAACTGCCAGGCCTGCCACCTGCCACCATGCCTCCTTTCCACTCTGCCGGTGATGAACTCTATCCCCATGGAGTTAGAAACCTAAATAAATGTTTTTATTTTCTATACGTTGCCTTATTCACGGTGTTTTAACAGAGAACAGAGAAGCAACTGATAGAGACAGCAAAAAAAAAAAAAAAAGGCCATGTCTTTTATCCACATCAAAGGAGGGGTTTCAGAATGCCATACAACACTCTTCTTTAACAACCCATTCTTCTGAGCTAACCCAAAGGTCTTCACAAAGTCAAGCCTTTTATCTTTATTAGTTAATTTCTTTTTATCATCCAGATGAGAATGTTGCTCCTGTTCGATGCCCTTAACCCTATGCCAAGTCTTTCTCCTGCATCTATGCTCCAAGAATATCATTTTGAGGTGGTCTCAGGTGATTAGCATTGGTTTGGGGGATCTAGGTTTGAGGAAAAGGCAAAGCACAGGTCAAGTACATCCTCTATGGCACACATACTGTCTCTTTGCTAATTCTCTGTCAGATAAAAAGAGTCAGCAATATACCTTCCCAGACAACCTTGGTGGGAAATCTTGGCACTGTCAACCAATGAGACGTAAGCAAAGTAAACCTGTAAATACCTATTGAAAGAGGTCTTAATCAATAACAAAGGATGGCTCTGCATCCACCCCAGGTGCTCTAAAACATCCTACCTTATACTAGGAAAAAATATTTTTTTAAAGAAAACACACAAAATTAAATAAATCACCCAACTGAAATGAGAAAAATCAACGTCCCCTCGAGTGGGATGGCAGAGCCATCCTTCGTTCCACAGGGGAAAAAGCCTCCAGCTCGACACTTGATGGGGAAGACTGACAAAGAAGCCATGGTACTAACAGCAGCACTTTGGGAAACAACGACCCAGAAAGCTGAGAGAGCACAAGCTGATGTCCCTGTGCTTCGACAGCATTTCTGCTGCCATAGACTAGTTTAGAATTTGACCAGAACTAAATATGCTTATTAGTAGGAAAGCTACCGTATGTCTGGATGGCATGTCAACTGTAAAGCACTGTTTAAAAACACTAGCTAATGCACCATAGAGGTGCACTGTGCCTTTCCACAAAATTCAAACCATATGAACAAATACATTCTGATACCTTTCAAAAGAAAAGTACCATCTACTTTGTTATGAATTGTTTGATAAAAGTCATCATTTCTCAAATAATCTTCTGACATATGAGTTCAGAGAAGTGATAAATTATTTTAAGAGATAAAGTTAATAGAATGACCTCGAGCTTATCCAACAATATTTAACCTCGGTTTTAACAACTGAAAATAATTAAGGATCATATCAAGGTAACCACATACTGTTCATTTCAAAATACTCCTTATTTTTGCTATATATATATTATATATATATATATTTTATATATATATATATAATATATATATAAAATTGCTGTTAATTATCATTGTAACAGAAAATTCCAAACTGTATAACCGTATTAAAACTTCACCCAGTAACCTATAAATAGAAAAAATATATGCAATTTATCTATTTTAATCTTTTAAGAAAGTTAGACTATTTTATAGATTCTTATGCTTAGGAAAGAGGGAAATGTATTGATTCCTATATATTTCTAGAATCTAATGCAAAAACAAAACATGCGGCTTACTTTTGGGAAGCTGTCCTACCTAAGAGAGCTCATTTGCCACAAATACCTGTATGTCATAGCCACAAAAGTGTAATTAAAAAACCTGTGATGGTGAATTCACTGTTTAAATCAACAGAAATAAGGTAATCATGTGTCCCTTCACCTACCTCATCAGACATCAAGGTGGCGATGGCTCTTCCAATCTCATGGTAGGACTTGGCTTTCCCCTTCGGACCTAAGAGAATGAACAAGAACCTAATGGAGAAGAAGAGAAACAAAGTTTGTAAGACACATTTCATCAAACAGAGAAATCGTTGTCTTAATCCATCTCGGTGGCTCTAGAGATTGTCTTTATTGTGTGAGTGCACAAATATGTGCATCCGTGTTGAGGTCACAGGTCAGATGTCTTCCTGACCAGCACTTCCCCTTAGGTTCTGTGATGTATTTTCACACTTTATCTGGAACTCACAGATGTAACCAGACTAGCAAAGCCCAGGGATCCTCCTGTGTCTGCCTGTTTAGTGCACACACTGCTACACCTAGATTATTACGTGGCCACTGGAGATGTGAACTCAGACCCTCACATTTGGGAAGCGGCACTGGCTGTGCCGAGTGCTCTACCCAGCCCCTAGAACACACCTTCAACCAAAGAAGGATGGAATTCTAAGGGGTAAGGAGAGGACACTTCACATCACCACGTGGTTTAACTGAAGGAGGAACCTGGGAGCCTTCTTCATTGAGCAGGAGAGTTACTTATCCTTTCCACAAACTGTTGGTCTCTGTGTGATACACTTTCCTTTGTCTTCACGTCTACCAGCTTACTAACTCTGGAAACTGTGGTACAAGTGTGTCAGTGATATTAGCTGCAGAGACTTAGTAAGTTTTCTGATTTCTCTGACTTCCTTGTGCCTTGTATGGGCAGTGACAACTGCTGTTCTCCCTGGTCTTAGAAAATATTGCTACTATTCAGCCGCGTGGGATTCAGCAAAAAACAAACCTTCACAGGTGACGCACATGCTGATAGGAAGGCGGGAGAAATATCAGAGACATAAAGAAAACCTAAAGTATTGCTCACAGACAGTGAAAAGCCCTTTGTGGGTACCTTCATTTTCTTTTCTGAATTTATTTTTCTGATAATGTAAAGAGCGTTGCTCCAGAGCAAATATGTTCTAATATGAGCCATGATGAAAGAAATCCAACTCTTACCACGAAGGTGAAGATGTGTGTCTCCATTGAGGAAGACAGAGCCTGTAAGTAAGTAAGTAAGAAAGATGGACAGAAGGGGACAGCGGGTAAATGAATGCCTGCCTCACCATTGCTCATGCACTACCTAACAGGGACAAAATAAAGACCTCATACACAACAGCATCATATGTTTGCAGGGCTTCAGAAAGCCTGCAAAGCACGCCCGTTGCCTTATTCAGATTTCCACACAACCTGCTGCAAAACAGAGCTCATCCTGCTTAAGAGCAAGGAACCTGGGGGTGGAGAGGATGGTAGGTGAGCCCAAGATTTGTGTCGAGCAAAGGGTGGGGCTGAGCACAGAACTCAGTGACAGAGCTCAGTGACAGAGCTCAAGAGTGTCTCTGGGGCTGAACCTGCAGGGTCAAAACAGCACAATCAGAATGGCAGAAGGCAGGTCCACTGGCATCTCAGAGCTCCTGCCTCCCTTAAAGACCGGCGTGTCACCATTCTTCTGATGCACTGGGACTGGGATTCATCAGACATTCTCACATGTGGCTCTTGGGGAAAAGAATTGTAGGTTCTTATGTAGCCCAGGACCAGAAAGGAGACAAGAACTGACAACAACAAGAACCGTTTAACAGTTTATGTCACTGAATATTTAGTCCCCTAACTCATTGGACAAAGAACAGACCTGGTACCAAATGCTCTGTGGATGAATGTCACCATCTACTGTAAAAGACGGTCCTAGTGTACCAGTACGTTTCTTCATTTGTCTAATTCACTCCAAAGATTTGTTTAAAAAAAAATCAGGAGTTAAAACAAGAACCAATGTTCTTTAAAGACTGTAAACCACCCAACATTTATCTGCTCAGAGCTTGTCCTGAGCAAGGCTCACTGTCAAGGAGGTCACAGTGAAGGCCATAGCAAAGGTATCTGGAGATTCTGAAAGCCTGCCCAAGACTGAAAGTGGTCACTATCAGAACTACATTTCAGTTCTTCCAACACCTCTACTGATGCTTGGATATTGCAATAAGCCAACCTTGGAGGCAACACAAAGTCCTTCTTGACAGCAACGTGTTTGTTGGTGGTGGTGGTGAAGGGAACACTCATTATTCTTAGAACATATGCAAAGATACTGAGCCACTAAAATGAAGTCCCATTAAGAAAAGTTAGTCCTGGTTACTTTGACTAATTACTTGCCCATCTACAAGGGGTCATGCATGGCAGAAATGGAAGTTTTAGGCTAAACAGGCAGTACCTCTGTCATGGATTTCTCCTGCCTGGCCTATTTTATTGTTTTGATGTATCTAAATATTAACTTTTCAAATAGCACACAATTGCGAACACCTTGCCAGGGCTTCTCTCCAGTACCTGCATGTGAATATAGCTTATAAAAACTCACTCTGGACACTGATATGTAGATTCCCTCTCAGGTTGCACAAAAGGCAACAAAACCTAGTTGAATATTGTGCTCTCTGTGATCAGTAACAGTCCTCAAACATAAAACCAGGCAGAGACAAGGTAACTATGTAAGCACTTTTGACAGAGTAACGGGGCTATCAAGGTAGCACAAGGGCACGTGTTTTCTATAAAACACTTATTGTTTGGTCTTTGCTCCGTAATACCAAAAGAAAAAGGGAAGTAGTAGGTTGGTGTGGTGATAGTTCTAACGTGTACTAAAACAATAAATCAGTGTGCAAAAACTCTATTGCCTCAATAACCTGGATGGAAAGGCATCAAGGTTAAGATGAAAAATACATTTCTTCATTATGAAATGTCACCAGGTGCCAAGTAGAAACAATGCTGTGACCCAGTTAAAAAGGTCTTTGTATTATCTCAGATAAGAACAGTTTAGAGATCTACTCCCTGAAAGTATTGTAGGAGGAGCTCTGGGCATGCCTGTGTATCAGGGTCTCACTGTAAGCTGAGTTCCAGCTGTAGAATCAGGAAGTTGGAGTGGCTTCCAGTCCACTGTTGCACCGGAGGAGGCAAGGGGAGACCTGAGAAGGCCACAGTGGGGGAAAACCCTGAGAGCCGAACCCTCTCTGCCTAATGCCCACCCCCTGCCCTTTCACCCTCAGAGAAGCAAAAGCTGTTACAACTTTTACAGTGGTTGTACATCCTGCCAAGCTCAGCTTTCATCATGTACTGCAAACCCCTTCCATGATACAGGCTGGTTTTGTCAACGAACAAATCTTATTTTTAACCGGAAGCTTTTCTTTTTATTAACGGATTACCAGAGGGCATTGCCTTTGTGTGGCTGGAAGTGAACAGCCGATGTCCACAGCTCAGGAGGAAGAGAAGTGAGCTTGTGTTACTGGGTTTGTTCCACTCATGCACAGCTACAGACATCAGAGCTGGAATTCATAATGGTTCCAATTGTCTCCAGAGTCTCCAGGAGGCCCCTTCCTACTTTTGTGAATTTTTTCAAGTAGCTAATTATGCCTGCGGAGGATGCCTCTGACATACTTCACAGCAGAAAGAAACATCAGATGACATGTCCAGAACAAGTGGCCTATGACCCATATTCTCACATACTCAAGATTGTAATAGGAAGAACAAGTGGAGTATCAGAAAGGGAGTCAGCCTTCCTGACTCAGTCTGTTTAGAAAGGATGGCAACTATCTCCTGAATAACCCCAGCATGTATCCAACCCTTACCCTCTTCTCTGAAACAGCAGTGTCTCAAACAACCTATTAGGCAGCTTTGGAAACTGTACCTTCTACAACAGACTCAGAGGACCACACACCATCACTACCACCATCCACGCAGTGAAGAATATAGACAGTCCATAGCAGGGGTCTCTCTAAAATATTGTAATGTTTTTAAATGATTAAGTACAAGCTACTTCTCATAGGCAAGTGATTCTAACATGAGCTATGTATTAATTTATAAAATGCTGAAGAGTAATATTGTACTACTTAAAAATCTAAAGCTCATTGACTATCCTTTTAAATCAAGATCCACAGGAGACAAACTGGTTTACACTTGTTATTAGATTTTACTGTCCTGAAAGGTCTTATCCTAATCCATTCTAGATACGGAGTCTTCCTCCTACCCATAGTTTTGAAGCACCTGGGGCAGACACTGGGCATGCAGCATTGGAGAGGAGGTGGTCACAGCTGTTCAATCAATGGGCTAATTGTGATGGGTGTTTCTGTAACATTCCAGCAGAGCCTTGAAGCTCTGTTTGAGCAATCACCTAGCAAGCTGCTGAGTCTTTGGCTATAGCAACAGAAATGTGAAGTACTTCTGCTAGCTAATAGCGAATCTTCCCACTGCCTCCCGTCCGAGGCTTCTAAATATGAATAAAAAATGTATCCCATATCTGTAACTGGATACAAAGCAACAGTAAGAAAAGTGCTTAAACAATATTAAGAACATTATAAACACGGCCCAACAAGTCATCAAACATCAAAGCCCAGTGTCTTTGCTTTGACATGAATAGCCACTTCCACCCCAGCACAGACCCATAACTACTCAGCCATTGACAGCCACAGTGCTGCATTTAGAGGCTGCATTGGACCACAAGAAGCAAAATAAATAAGAAAGCCTCTGACCTGAGCTAAAAAGGAGACCCGAGGGCCAGACTTCTGAGAAGGCTCACGATAGGAAAGATAGTAAAACTATTTCCCAGCAAGAGAGATGTTAGCACTCACAGCATAACTCTCCTCTAAATCTAAGGGGAAAACGTGACCATAAAAAAAGACAAGTGTGATCAAAGACTTTACAAGTCTGCCGGTAGAGCAACAGGGCAGTGAACATAATAAAGCCCGACATGGGGTGCAGACTGGGTCATTCACAGTGACTACACAGTCCTCGCGGGATTTCCATTACTGGATGTCATAGGATGCTAAGGAGCCTCTGTACTGGTGATTATCGTTTATCCTGCTCCAGAAGATGGCAAACAGATAAAGTCTTTCCTGGAACAATATTAATATCTGAGGGTGTGTTGTTCAGATTACAGCTCTAAAATTGTTTTATGATATTGAATTACACCTCTTCACTTCTCTAAAATAAATGGCTTCGCTCCTCTCGCTCTTCAGATGATGCCATATTTCAATTCTAAATTCATACTTCCCTTTGGTGCAGAAGAAAACGAGGAAAGGAATGGGGCAGACAGGAGAGGATGGTAAGGAAGACATACAAATAGTCATGGTTTCCTGCTTCCTGTGTGTGTGATTGATATTTAAACAAGAGACCTTTAAAATATTTTTTATTTGCAGCATATAAAGAAAAAAGTGGTGGTAAAACTGAAAACACTTCTTGGCATGTTTTCTCTTTCAAACCCCAGTAAAGTTAGTGCAAAGACATGAATAAAGCCACTGGGGTACCAAGCTGGACGCCAGCCAACCTGACTCAGCGGCTTGCTAGGTGATTGCTCAGCCAGAACTGCAAGGCTCTGCCGGAATGTTACAGAAACACCCATCACAATTAGCCCATTAATCGCACAGCTGTGACGACCTCCTCTCCAGCACTCCATGCCCAGTGTCTGCCCCAGGTGTTTCAAAACCATGGTGGGAGGAAAACTTCGTTATCAGGAAGACTGGCTGAGCTAAAGTGGCTTTAGAACATTCACTTCTCATTTTCTTCCTAACTCAGCTCTGATCAGACCTTGAACCTCTCATCATGGTTGGTTAACCATGCTCAGAACATCTGAGTCCACCGAGGGATCTATAGCCCCTTCCTGTTCACGTGTAAACACTAAGAAAAAAGAAAGTCACCTAACACTACCCAGGGTTCCACAGCGAGCACACTCTTCTCCCAAATCAGGGAATCATTTCCTGATGACAGTCTGAAGCTACAAGGTCCTCTGTAGCCTCACTCTCAGTGCAAGCCTAAGTGAAGTATTAGCATTCCTTCAGCTAACCTTGTGCCTAAGCCAAGTAAGTGCCCAAACCACTATCTTCAGAAAAAGCTGGCAAGGAGGCTTCTCGGATGGCTTCTGGAGCAAGACCAGCAGATTGTCACGTGATCCTAATATAAGCAACACTTCCTTTGAAGGCAGAATGGCATGCATAATGTAAAGTGTATGAATTTCAGTGCTTAGAGTAATGACCGAGTTTTTACCAAGATGCCCACTTACATGTGTCTATGCATCTATGTGTTGGTGCTTCTACATGTGTGAGCCCAGTAACAATTTTCTGATAAGACACAGGAAGTGAAAACATCTACAACCTCTGAACAACTGAAGAGTTGTATCTCTTTGGACAAGGTATTTAAACTCAGTTGTCTCCATATGGCTATTAGAGTTTGCTTACTAAAAGATTTAGCATATGATTATAAAGAATAACCCACAAGAAGAAGCCAGCACATGGGCCAGTCCATCACTATAACTTCCATTACTGCTCAAGTAACTTGTCATTCAAGAGCACACCTGTCAGCCAGCCAGAGTGTACCCTCATTGCACTGACTTTCGGACCTAAGTGGGAGGGCATTTTCCTATAACCACCCTGTGAACCCTAGTGGGAGGGAGAGCAGCTTACCTCGTGGGGACAGGGACCTCCGTCAGGGCACCCAGCATGACAGCCTGCTGTAGGCGAACAAAGGCAATGAAGGGAGTGTCCAAGAAGTCAACCTCCCCAACGAGCACGTTGGAAGCTTCTGCATCACGCGGCAGTTTTTTCATGAATTTATTCTTCAACTGCATGAGAAGGGCCAAGAAAATACAATTTATTTCAAGAGAGAAGAATAAGGAAATATACCATATACCTTACTCCTAGGAAACCTCTTTAAATGAGTCTTTACACAGCAGCCCTTGGCCATACACTTTTATATTGTGACTAACCAGTACATTGTAGTAAACATTTATCTGTCCCTTCAAAACATATTAAGGGTATAATAGCATCCAATACATTAATATTAGTATGCAACATATCTTGATTAATTGATTTATTTACTCACCCAATACACTATTGAGACTTTATTATCAGAAAGAAAATGATTTAAATCATAGGGCTAGCAGAAAGATTCATTTCATATCCTGATTATGGGGATTATTACCTAGGGGGGAATAAAATATGATTTAAAGTAATGATAAGTACTAAGAAGAAAAATAAGACAGATAAGAAAGTTCTATTTTTCAGAGTTATCTAGGAAGGTATCTAAGAAACACATTTAACAGTGGAGAAAAGACACAAGCCATGTGCTAAGACCTAGACTGAAACCTTATGCATGCAAAAGGAAAGCCTTAGAACAACAAGGAGATTGTTGGCTAAAGGTACTGTGAGAAGCCAAGTGTGAGAAGCTAATATGCAAAGGTGAGAAGAAGAACTAAGCTCCATGTACAATGGGGACCATGAAATGGGTCACCAAAGGTCACAGGAAAGCGTTTCAGAAGGTAGGAAGGTGTCTCCTACATGATGTGATCATGACTTTGGGAGCCAACAGTATTGAAAGCTGTAGAATAGAAAAATCACAGTCCTGAATGTAAGCACATGCTGAGAACAGCATTATTATCCAGGCCCTGGGACCTTCTGTCCTTCCTGGAGAGGAAAACCAGGACTTCAGCAACAGCCAGGGAGGGAAGGCTAAAATGATGTTCAGGTATCTGCAGCTGCATCCTAGGCTAGTGGAGGTTCCCAAAAGATGACCAAAGATAAAAGTGGCACAGTAGTCACACTGGAAAGTATTGACAAGAGTGGGTCCTGTGGACATCAGGGAACCAAGTAAGCAGCAAGTGGAGACTGGCCACAGAGACTGTTGCACTGAGAAAGAGGAGAAATGTTGAGGTGGATGGAGAAGCCTGCAAAATGGGACAAAGTTGAAAAATGTGGCTATTGCAGCCCTTGAGAAAGTGATCTGAGAGCTAATGGAGGAAGATTGCTGCTGCAGGAACTGTAGCTACAAAAATAACTGCAAAGCCAAGCATCCTAGAACTACTGAGCAGGGGTGGTACCCACATCACAGAGGAGTCGGCTGTGTACAGGGACACAGCTTAGGATCCTACCAGGAAAGCAGACTGGGTGGGTTTGAATGTGGGTGATTTGAGAGACGAGTTAGGTGGCAGTGAGGGCTTCTAAGGACTCATATGTTTGCAGTGAAGCAGAAGAGAGCCAGAGGTGAGGGGGAGGGAAGTGTTTGGAGGACTAAGGAGAGATGGGAGAGTGTAAAGTTGTTTTCTCTCTGAGTGAAGGCTGATGGACACAGTTGACTTGAAAGTTTGTCCAACAGGCATTGTTTGTTTGTCCAAAACTTTTACCACTCAACATTCATGAATTATATTTATTATATCATTTATAAGAAAGCCATACAGAACTAATCATCTTGTTAAATGAAGTAAACCAGACACTGAATACAAATATCACATTTTCTCTCATATCTCATATGTGCAGTCTTCACTCTAATTTCGTATATACACATGCATAGATATATATCTTAGGTTTTATATTCCTGCACAAAACATAACCAAGAAGCAAGTTGGGGAGGAAAGGGTTTATTCAGTTTACACTTCCATATCGCTGTTCATCACCAAAGGAAGTCAGGACTGGAACTCAAGCAGGCCAGGAAGCAGAGGCTGAGGCAGAAGCCATGGAGGGATGTCACTTACTGGCTTGCTTACCCTGGTTTGCTCAGCCTGCTTTCTTATAGAACCCAGGTCTACCAGCCCAGGGATGGCACCACCACAATGGGCTGGGCCTCCCCCCTTGATCACTAATTGAGAAAATAATTACAACTGGGTCTCATGGAGGCCTTTCCTCAACTTTCTCAGTGATAACTCCAGTTTGTGACAAGTTGACACACAAAGCCAGCCAGCACAACACACAAACACACATACATATACACATATACATATATGAATTTATAAAGAAAAGGTCTAAGTGGAGAGAGACAGGGAATAAGAGAATGTAATGGGATAGAGACAAAATGCCATACTTTCTTCTGTTATATCCACAAATTAGATTTTACACACACACACACACACACACACACACACACACACACACACACACACATGTGACACAGTGATATGAAAGAACAAAGGGAAAATATTTGAAGACAGGAAGAAGACCAGTGAGGAGGGAGGAAAGACAGAGGGTAGTCATGGGGCTGACTATGAACATCGTACAATGACATGGATCTAGGAAAATCTAATGAAACTTCTAGTGTATTTTGCACACTGGGAAAATTTTTAAAAGGTGGGGGGGGGGGGGATTCCCCAATCAGCAGTCCTAAAAAAGGTCTATGGGCATCGAGTAGTCAGAATTACTAGTGCCTAGGAAGTTAATGAAGGGTTCTCAATCACACAATGTAGACCAGAGCACGACTGAGCAGCAAAAGATGTCTTTGAACTTTCTCCAAATGAGGCCTTCTTTATGGACACAGAAGACAAAGTATATAGGAGGCTGGCTGTCCAATCATCCTCCTCCCTAGACTCCTGACTACCGTAGCCAGGCACGCTCACTGTAGTCCTCTATGGTTGCTGTGGTTGCTATGCTTGCAGGTCTCATCCTTCCGACCAGGGAGCATCCCTCAGAGCTCGGCACAGCCCGTTCTATCACCTCAGCCCACTTCCTTGGAGACTTCCATAGTCAATTCTGAGTCACACTTGCTTTCGATGTGTGGAAACAAGGCAGAGCAGCTCATTGGGCACAAACTCAATAGCCATTTCACACATAATTCGTCTGTAATAAATACTAGAAGGGGGAGAAAATGGATTTTGTAGTAATAAAAATCGGATTGATGGAGCATTCAAACTGTCCAGAAAGTTTCCGGGCTCAACTGCAACAACTACGAAGCTCACAAAAATATGCAGAATATCCAGTCCCCCAAATACCCAGCAGCATCTGCCTAGCTGTGTCGCACATGCACCGAGACTGCTGTGTTCCTGCAATTCAGTCCCCAGGTGACTTTTCCCTTCCTGAACACAGTCCTTAAATGTCTGTCAAATCTCATTCTCTTAAAACTTCACCCACATGCTGATGCCTCGAAAAACGTATCCTACGCCAGGAACTTTCACAAAACTCCGGACCGGAAACGCCTTCAAATGGATTTGTAACACATTTAATTCCACACATCCAAAATGAGCCTTTCTAATAATGCCCTCTCTCTCCCCTCCACCCACCCCACCCCCCACCTCTTTCCTGCTCTGCATTCTTTACTGTCTGCTGAACAGGAACTCCATTCCTCCAGAGCCCAGACCCAAGACTTTGCTGTCATCTTCAAACCTTCTCTTTATTTCATGCCCAGGTTCATTCTGTCAGCAAATCCTGCTAGAGCCACAACCGCAATCTATCTAAAGTCCCACAGTTCCTCGTCAACTTCCATGCTGTGATCTTTTCCCTTGTGGTACTGGCTTCCTGTCTGGATCACCATTTTCTGCCTTTGTTCCCAAACTGTTAAGGAAAGCAGCCACGAGGCATATCAGAAGCCATGTCATCTCATCTCTGGACTCAAAACCCTCTATGACCTCCTGGCGATGAGGTGTTGCCAAGACAACATCATTCAGAAAACATAAGCCCCATGTCCTGATCTCCTTCCACTTTCTCCTGGCCTTCGCGCTAGCAAACATTTCAGCATCTGTGTTCTCATCCGTATGCCCCAGGACTCCTTAGCTCGGGTCCTTCTGTCATAGCTGCTGTCATTCTCTACAAGAATGTCTTCAGGGTCCCTTTCTCAGTCCCTCACTATCTAATAAATGTCACTCTTAGTGGCAAGACTTTTCCTGCTCATATGAGACAAGATACTTATTCCCTCTCCACACAAACGTTTCCCATGCCCCTCTTCTACCTTGGTTTTTGTTCCTTGAATGTATCTAGCATCACACAGGCCATATAGACCTCTGATCTTCACTGCCTGCCTCCACATCCCAATATAAGCTCTTATATGTGAAATGGTCATCTAATGCATTCAGTGTTAGGATCTTTATGACTTGGAGAATGCCTGAGAAGAAAGCTTAATAATCATTAAATAATTGGATGAATGGCAATTTTTATTATTTTTAATTTTCTCTGTAAGACATCCCATTCCTTTTGTTTATATTTTATACTTTTTCTGTTTTTATGTGCATGCATATATGTGGGTTTTTTTAACCTAAATATGGGCAGACAGGGGTGTGTGGGAATCATCCTTGGTTACTTTCCCATACTCCAATCACGTGTCTCCCTCGGTTGGGTCTTTCAATGAAATCCAGTTTGTCAACATGGCTAGTCTTACTTGGCAACTTACTCTGACAATCCCCTACTTCAGCCTCCCAGGGTGAAATAATCGATGGGCTATTATTATCACATAGTACTTATTATTATTAAAAACATGCTTCTCCTCACTCCATACCTTTAGTACTCATGCTTCTAAAACAGTTGCTAACCAATGAGCCATTCACCCAGCCTTCCTCTTTCTTTAAAGTAGTGAGTGAGCCATTCATATCTCCCCTGGTCACATACATAAATAAAAGACCTGGACAAGGGCCACTGTTAGTAAACTCCTTTCCTAACAAGAACAACTGAAACAAAGGATATAAATAGGACCCATATGAGAGAACAAATTCTTCTGTTAAAAAAAACAATTGTGTTCATATGTATATATATACATACACACACATATACACACACATATATATATATATATATATATATATATATATATATATATATATATATATATATATGACATCCTCCTAGTCGGTAATGGTTGCTCCTGCCCAGGCTGGAAGGAATGGCTCAGGACTATCATACAAGGGAAAATTGAGGACAGAATCCAAAGCCAAACAAAAGCAGGAGAGAAAATGCGCAAGAAGAGGGATGTCTGAGGCCCCAGGCCCAGTCATATGAGTCCTGAAGCACCTCTAAGAAGTCTGCCCCAGTTAAGGAAAACAGTGCATCCTCTTCAGGCTTAAGGCAGTTTGGAGTGTGTTCCTAGCCACTGCAGAGCCCAGCTACACCAGTGTATTTGAAGATGACTTGAGGAGCACCCTGTTCAATAAAGCTGAAAATGTATGCTTCTTCAACAGAGCCATTCTCAAAGCCTTTAATGGGCCAATGTGTCCCATAATGCTTTATCTCCCACCAGAAGAAGAGGCACATTATTGTATGAGACCTGATCACAGACCATTGCTTTAGATAGAAATCTTATCCTCTTTCATTCAATCCCATGCTCTTTGTCAAAATGTACAGGGCCTAAGGTCTAGCTGTGGGCACTGTGGAGAACAGAGGACACTGTGGTCCTCAACTTTACAGTGCAAGGGAGAAGCAAATTCAGAAATAGCTGTCACAAAAGAAGACACATAAATAACATAAAAGCTACATTGTACAGTGAGAGGTCAGAAAGCACAGTAACAGGGTTCAGGGAAAATGTCTCTCTGAGTCAGTTTAAAAACCTACCCCACACATTGGCTTGTCAGACACTGATTCACATCTTACTTTTTGTAAGGGATACAAAATAACAACAATGGCCACCATAAGAAAATACAGTGGCTGTAACACCAACACTAATTCTGGGCTTATGAGATAAGCTCTGAGAAATCACAAAATACTAAGAGAAAATTGTACAGATTAAACGGGAAGATATCACAAAAGTCAACAGAAGATCACAAGAACAAGAACAAAATCCAAGGCTGATAAATGTGGCTGAAAGTCTCCTAATAAAATCATCTGGTTTGAATTCCAAAGATACAGTGTGACACACCCCTTCCTCGGAGATCTTTAGTTGTTTCTCTCAGGGATGTTCTGGCTGGATAGTATGTAGGGTCAAATACAAGAACACACAGTGCAGAGAAATCCCCTTAGACAACCTTGATTTCAGAAAAAGGAATTTCAAGCAGCTGTCTTTGGAGCTACAATCACGGAAATATACTATGGCTAGCTCAGCAATTTTGTGACTTTTTTTTCTTTTGCCTTTTAAAAAAAAAAAAAAACAGATTTTAATACAAGCTGTGCATCCAGATGTGCATATTTTGAGATCCGTTTTAATGTATCCTTTCCTCCAGACTAAGACCTTTCTCTACCTGGTTAGACGCATGCAACCTGTCCTTTCTGCTATGAAAATTTACTCTTACAGTATCTTGATCATCCTAGTGAGCACTGATATGTCAAGAAACTAGCAGCTCTAAATGGATAATGCAGAATAAAGGGTAGAGAAGGTGAAATGTTGATTGTGTTCCGGGATGAGAAAGCTCGTCATCCACAGATGACAGTGTTCTGAAGCTCACTGAAACAATCTTTGTCCTTCCCCGCTTAGATCTTAGGCTCCTCTACCCTCTTGCAGGGAAAGTAGTTTGAATAGTTGAGGTTAATAGTTCATGACAACTAATGTTACCACTGAGGGACAGCATGTTGAGGGCCAACCTTGACATTACATTCACCCCTAATGAAATCACCACTGATGAGACCCCACCTACCACACCCCTCTGATACTGGCAGGTGTTAAAAACCTTCTTTTCCTCCATCATTACTGCATTAAACTAATTATATCCAGAAAGGATGCTTTCAACATACCCATCCCCATGTCCCGTCTACTGAAGCAGATTATTCTTGGAATTGTTAATACTGTTTCTCTTTCTGTCCTCTTTTTTCTTATTTTGGGGTTTTTGTCTAGTCCTCTTTTGGGAATTTCCAGCTGCTATTCTTATCCACACAAAATCATCTGGTATTGTTGTAGGTTTCCCTGGTACCCTATCCTTCCCTGCAGAGGATTTCTGGGTAAGGGTCAGGTGGTTACCATGCCTACTGATTTGCTCCAAATTTTCTCCACTTGCCATACTGTCATGGCAATACTTCTTAGAAGTACATCCTTTCAATTTCAAAAGTCCCTTGCTTTAAAAGATTATACAATCCTTTCATGTCTGAGTCTCACTGGAATGTTAAGGAAAGTCTAGCAGACTATGTTATAATTGAAGGTTACAGAAATGTAGCATTTGAGACCTCTAACTGTGTGGGGGAAAGCCTAGGTAAGACAGCCATTTGTCACTTAGTTGTGCTCTCTTAGAATGTATCTACTCACTCGGTGCTACTTGTTATGACAAAACAATGAAACCTAGAGCCTGATCATCTCCCTGTGCTCTGCCTCCGCTCGCTGCCTTCTGTGTGCATCAAGAGAAACAGCCAGATGAGAGTTTGCAAAATAAATGGTTTTTTTCCCTAAAGTGAACTTCATGGTGCCCTAAAAATGATGGGCACAGTAACTGACTGGGAAGAAGAGGCTCCACATGTTAATCTATGTGACTAGTAGCCTCTGTGCCATAAGCTCACTTACATGTCTCTGTCATGATAGTTGTCTATGAACCTATGGATTCTTGTCATTCAGGTTGTGTATGGATGTTGGGAGCTGGACGTTGTGTGCTTGGTTAACTACTCAGAATGATGGCTTCCAACCCTGGTGATTCCACTCAGTTCTTCTATGGTCCATCTTCACACTCCATGTCATTCAATAGCAGAATAAATCTATCAGTGGTCCTTAGTCAGAAATCATCAGCAAGTGAAGCACACACAAACTAGCCACAGCCTTAAAACAGAGCTAGCCAGCAACGCTATTAGACCTCTTAATATACTTGTCATGAGATGTAGATTTCAGTACATTCTATCCTAAAGGCGGAACAGTTTTCTTACAGATTAAAAGGTATTGCTGGGTTGTTAAACGCAACATTTCTATAACCTAAATGCAGGGCATATTCACAAATGCAGACTGTAGCCAAACTTGTGTAGTTACTAAAACTCATGGCCTTAACTGCAAGCCATATAAAAGAACAGCTAAAGATCTATGTGTACACATATCAAGAAGAATAAAATAATATGAGAAAATTTGGGTGTGTGGCTCAAACATAGGGCATATGCCTAGTGTGTACAAGGCTCTGGCCATACCACACACACACACACACACACACACACACACACACACACAGATAATAAATGAAACAAGCAAACAAAATAGCATATGAACCCTAGAGAGGGCAAAAGAAATAATAGTTAAGAATCTATACAATGGAAAACAAGCGAGCATACAAAGCCCAGCAGTCATACTTTATGGTCTGACAGTCTCATGATTGTGCATCTTAGCTAATTTGTCTAGGAAGGTGAAACAAGCCGTGTCTTAAAGCCCATAAAATCTTCCCTTGCTTACCATCTACGAGGCCGGCTGAGGTTTCAAAAATACACAAAATTTGAGAGCGCATAAGGCCATTAAGACGAGACGCCAGAAGGCTCTGAGATTCTGCATTACTGTGTAAAACACTCTTCAGCTTAGTTCCATTTTTAAGAAATACAACTTCAAAGTGAAAACAATTGCCTGAAGGTGAAAATTTGATTTTACAATTTTTCCTTCCAGATTTAGACAAATCTTACCGGCATTAATGCAAACGAGCCTGCAAAGCAGCATGTTTGCGAATAGCCATCAAGCTAAATATAACAGTACGTGGGTCTAATTTCCTAAAGAGGATGGAATTTCAGGCAATGACCTCCTTTAAGAATCTAAATCTCCAAACCACATTTTGTGTCTATTATAAAAAAGAAGAAGAAAAAAACATGACACTGTTAAATGTGAATTTAGCTCTTAGTAAATTTAAAGTGTCCCTGTATGCTACTTTAATTGAATTCTTATACCTAACTTCTGAAAAATGCATGCAACCATTTTGAGGATCATGGAAACCGAGGTCCCAAAGATGTAAAGGTCTCCACTGAAATCACTGAGCTAAGTACTAGGCCAGGATTTGAATGCAGACCATCTGCCCAGGTCATGGCCCTGAGAAATGCTCACATGTCTCACAAACACATTTGATTACCTCAATTTTAGAAGCTCTTGACCTAAAAATCTCTGAGCCTTTCATGGAGCAAATCCGAGTTGAAACATCTGCATGGATAACCTTTAAAAATTAGGATGAGCACATTTAAAAATATTAATAGTATTTAACTGCATGAAATAAATGGCTCAGAGAAAGAAGCTGGGGTGAAGAAAGCCAGAAGAGACGGGAGCACTTGGAAAGGCTCAAAGGAAAAGAACCTGCAAACTCCAGGCACTGAGCTGGAAAGTTATTTTGAAGTTCTTCCCCTCTACCAATTGTAAGTATGGATCACCCACTGCATGTATCAAGGAAGAAGACTGAAAACACTCATTGTACTGGGTGGTAATGAGTCCCCACGGTCTGCATGTCCTGCCTTCTCCTCATATGCTGCAGCTCCAATTACACCTCCTCACTCTGCTCTGCCCTATGGGGAGGGCTCATGGGACCCTGATTCCCCCTCACCCCTGACCTTCCCTGCCCTGTCCTCTGTCATTGCATTTGGCATAAGGCATCACTGACAGAATCTCTTAATAGACCATAAGTACATTAAAGAAGGTCATAAAGTATCTGTTTTTTTTTTTTTTATTTTTATTGGATATTCTCTGTATTTAAATTTTAAATGTTATCCCCTTCCCCCCTCCCCTGTTTTCATCCCCCTCCTCTCCACTTGTTTCCATGAAGGTGCATCCTCTTTCAATCACCCTCTCCACCTCAGTACCTTGGTGTTCCCCTACACTGGGAAAACGAGCCCTCTCTGGACCAAAGGCCTCTTCTCCCATTGATGCCAGACAATGCCATCCTCTGCTACATAGGCAACTGGAGCCATGGGTCTCTCCAAGTGTGCTCAATGGTTGGTGTTTTAGTCCCTGGGAGCTATGGAGGGTTTGATTGATAATGTTGCTTTTCCCATGAGGTTTTTAAAACATCACATAGTATTCAACATTGCTTCCCTGTCCGAGTCTTGCAGTCAGTACTCAGCAAACATTTAACATGGAATCCCAGGTTAATTCAGTCATCCTAGGTCGTAGCATCAGAACCCTCTCTGCAGGGGCAAGTGTAGTATGAGGAGCCCCACAGAAAGTGTCCCCCTGGCTGCTAGAACCCATAGAAAGCTAGGTCTTTGGTAAGTGAAGGTGGTTTTGCTGCTCCAGAACAGGTGAGCACACATTGCCTACCAACATTTTCCAACACCTTCCTCTGATGCCTGAGGAGATGCTGTCTTTGCTGGAGATTTCTCTGAAGGCCTTTGAAAGACATCCTGTCGGAGCTGACGATGGTTTCTTCGCTTAAGACATAATATTACATTAGTAAGATGAAAACGTGCCTCAGTTAGCAAAAGACACAAAGGACTTCAATAATTATTTTTAAATTATTGATGCTAATGATGATAACAATTACTAATGTCCTTTCCTACCAGTGCTCAGTGGGGATGAACTGAGCCAGGAATGGTTTAATGCTTCATGACAGTTTCTCACATTTTCCTCAATAATCTCTCCTTTTCTGGCTCCATCTGCCCACAAGGAAGGTGAGGTCTACTAATTACCATAACAACATGTACGAGATCAGGGAAGGAGGAAAGACTAAGCAAAGACTCAGGCCGAAGGCTGCTGACTACCATCTAAGCTTCCATGGCAGCTTGGGGACAGTTAACTGGTATTCTAAATGCAAATGGAGAATAAGATGTGCTTTGTAATTAGACCGAGATGACAACGAATCTGGACTCTTTGCCCACACAAGGAATAAGACCTCGGGCAAACTGCTTCATTTCTTCAAGCTGGGTGTTCTCATTTGTGAAATGGGTATCACACAGGACTCCATCAGAGAGCTGTAAAGAGGAGTAAAGGGGGTCATGTTTGAACCCCCATGCACAGGAAATGTAGTGAGTGAGGGAATGCAGAAACTCTGAGTCAAGACAGTCTCAGCAGTGCCTGGAGAGTGAAATATGACAGAGAAAGCAAACGGATGACTGCACCGAGGGCCAGGCAGAGGAAAGGTGGGGCAGAAAGAGCCTTGAGTGGAACACAGCGTAGGAAATCCTACCAGTCCTCAGTAGCAAAGGCAAACACTGCAGCAATGCTGACAATGTGACGAGTGCTCAGCATCCCTGTGCCCGTAGTTAACCTACAGAACGGTTGCTAATAAAACAACAGTTAGCTTCTGTACTTAGTGCCTTCATACGCAGACAACACTGACAAATCACATATGATGTGACGATGGAAAAGCTTCCAGTATCCTGCCCGAGTTAGCAAATTAGATAGTCAATAAATGATGACTTAATATAACCCTCAAACAGAAAAAGAAAAAGAAACAGGAAGAAGTGATGGGAAAAATTCCTTTTTTTTTCTCAAAGGGAATAAATAACGTGCTGCTTACATACCTGTATAAATTCAAACATAACCTTCCAAATCTCGAACAGAAAACTCTTCCTTCGTGTGGAGCTCAGATTTAAAGATGTATAACCATAGTAGGGAAACTCCCCAGGGGACTTACTCATGGCAAATGTATAAACTCATGAGTTTTGACTTCAAGACAGTGGCAGAGATTTATGCACAATGAAGCTACAGTATCAAATGGACCCAAAGCTTGAGTGAACATGGCTGAGTCAATGCAACCATTGTATGAAATACATATAATTCCTCGTGATGACTGCACTGCTGTATTTATCTAAACCCCCCCCCCCCAGAATGTCGTTCTTGTCCTTGAACAACTGTGCTCAGCACAGAGGGGGAAAATCCTTTATGTCTAATTCTGGATCTACCTATTAATATCTAAAAGGCAGCGCGTGTTCATAGTCTTCCCGCTTCCGCCCCCAAGAGAAAGATTTTAAACACAGGGTTCCTTTCATTGCCCGGCAACCTCGAGCTGCCACAAAGGCAGAAAGGTTGCATAGGGAACAACCAGAGGAAGTCAAAACAAACAAACAAACACAATTAGCATTGTGGGGTTAGTGACTCTAAGAGAAAATTATAGTTTAAGAAGAAATGTTTTCTATGTATTGTCCTCTGCACACATTCCAGCGCTGGAGTAACTAAGAAAATACGCAGACTATTCTCTCAAAAACAAGAAGTTTCCAGGCATGAGAGGTGGAAGGGTGTACTTTTCAGAGGTGACGGAGGCAACCAAGAGTTGAAAGTTAATGGTTTTGTAAAACAAACACCCATGCAAAATGCTTTTCTTGTGAGGAAAACCAAAGAACACCATTCCCACATCTCAACTAACCCTGACTGACCCTGGTGTAGTCCAGGAATCCAACAAAGCGGTGTCCTGAGCCCCATATAAACCTCAGAGCTGATACTTCGGACCTCACAACTAGTATTTTAACGTCTCTTCCCTTGCAGAGAACAAAAATAGCAGTAGCTGATAACATGGGGTCCTGTTGAGGTTGCAGGGAGTTCACGGGCACCCTCAAGTTCCATGTCATCTTTGAGCCTTCATCACATTGCACATTTGTAAGTGAAGAAGTTTATAGTGTTTTATCACAAAATCAAACGGACCTTTGACATACAAAAATCCTTAAATACCAAAGCATTAGATAGACTTCCAACTGAAAACATGCTCAATGAAAACCAAAACTCTTCCTCTCTAAGGCTGATACTATATACTCTCCAAACTATAAGAGTTTTGTACCTCTAGGGATAGAAAGAGTGTGATTTTCGAGCACTGAGAAATGGGAGCCACAGAACACTGTGGGCTGGAAGCCCTCCCTCTGTCCTCCAGATGTGTCCATGTTAAGAGCATCTTTCTCAGCTAACTCCCACTCAGCGGAGTCTGGAACTAGAAGGGACCTGGGAGAGCACACTCCTGGCTCTCCTGTGAACTGAGAACTGAAGACATGCTCTCCAAACCCCCGAGAAGAGCAGACATACCGTCCTTGAGTATGTCTTGAATACAAGCTTACTCTCCACCTCCACTCCTTTCCCATGCTACTGGGAGAGAAAATGACCAAAATGGTAACCTGTTAAAATGCTGTTTAAAAGATGTCACCAATGGTTCAACTAGAGAAGTATATCCAGCCATTGAAGCCCAAGTGGCAATAAAAATGAGTTGACAAGTCTACCCCAACTCCTAAAACGTGTGTGAATGGATGTTCTAATACCTAAAGACTCAAGTCTAATAAGAATTTGTCAATCGAAAGTCCATCTGTGGTTATATGGGGTGGTGGAGTGGGCGTGAGGGATAAACAGAAGAAAAATCACACTATTGACTTCCCAATGACTACTATCAGTTCTCTGAGAATTTAATACTATCCTCTGGGAAGCATTGAGCCAGTCCTTCCAGAGCTTGGATACACAAGCGACCATATGGCCCCAGAACAGCATGTGAAACGGGCAGCTGTATGGCTGTAATTAAATCTGTAGTAGTCATGCTATTATGTATTCAGTAGGGTTTTTTTTCATGTACTCTTCACCGAGGTCTCCAAGAACATGTACCAAATTAGAATAATAGAGAATAGCAGCACAATGCAAAGGAATTGAGTATCATCCTGATAACCAGGCAAATGGTACAGGAGGTTCACTAGGAGCTTCTTATTCTGCATTTGGGGGCTAAAGCTTTGAGTCTATGAATAGAGTCTAAGAGACCCTCCCACTACATTGTTCCAGGGCATAGTCCAGTCCCGAATTCTGCCTCTCAGTGTCTGTGTGTGTGTGTGTGTGTGTGTGTGTGTGTGTGTGTGTGTGCGTGCATATGTGTGTGTAATGAGATAGTACAACAGCATGTACTGGCTTAGACTGGGAACTCACTGAGAACTCCCCCTGAAGAGATAATATTTACAGAGAAACAGTGAGTATAAGCCGCCTGTAGGGACTAGCATTATAGTTGAAGGAAACTGTATGAGTCAAGACCTGGGCAGGAAAGTATGCAGCATGGTGTCAGAGAAGGAAGACTTCCCTGTGACTGTAATAAGTCACTAAGAATAAGACCCTTGCATGTCCACTGGAGAAAGACTTTGAGTGGGAGATGCAGGACTCTGGATGTCACTCTGGGCTTTGCCATAAAGACAGTGCAGTAGCAGCAGTAAGCAGTGTGTTTGCATCTCCTTCACAGAGAAGCCCTCCACACATTGCCACATATCCTCAGGCCATTCTCAGCTTCCTATGTGCTGTAGTTTAATATCACAGTGGTTTATATGAATGTAAATATAATAGTTAATGGGTCACCATAGTTTGTCTAGTGCCTTGTTACTGTTGAGAAAGCAGAAGAAGAGAACTCGTCACCGGTATAAATCTTCCTTATCTGGATGTATACAACAAATTTAATGCAAATTATAATAGATTGTCCCCCATTCCAATTAAAACAGAAACAGTACACGAATGCTCTACTTTGCTACTTTCTCCTGGACCACTCAGGAAATATAAAAATACACTCTTGCTTCATCTCACACGTGGCATTTTCCTACGTGGTAGAATCCCACTCCTACCCTTTCAAGAGAGCTGAGGGCAGAGTTGAAGATAATCACTTGCTGCTGGCTTTGCTTTTTTTCCCTTGGTACTGGGGCTGGAACAAGGTCTTCCTGCATGCAAGGCAGGAGGTCGATCATGAGCTACAACTGGAGTTGCCCAAGTACCTTGTATTCAAGCTTCTACACTTTACCATATCACCTTTTATTGTCACAAGGACACAAAGATACAATGTTTTATTTTTATCTACAGTGTTTGTGAAGCTCGGAGGGACAAGGACTACATAAACTCACTCAGCAATCAGTAGACACCAGGCTCTGAATCAGCATCCCTGAGATGATAAGAATCAGAATCTTCTGCCCCATCACAGCAAGTACATCTCTATTAAGTAGCAAGAAAACTAGTGAAGGACTTGTGATTTTTCTCCCCATTAGTTTGAATCATTTCCTCTATCTTTCCACACTGAAGTATTACAAGTAGTACTTAGAGCATGGAGGAAGAGCTGAAATGAAGTCAGGCTAGCCCATTCCATAGGTTACACACACACACACACACACACACACACACACACAAGTATACAACCCTTGGTGCAACTGGAGAGTAGAGAATTTTGTAATAATCTTTTATTTTATTTGTTCTTGTTTCCAAACTTTATTTTAATAAATCCTGCATGTTGAACTACTTTGACACATTATTTTTGAAAAGTTTTTAAAACGGGAACATAATGTGTTTGTTATAAGCATCACTGAAATTCAAACTGTCAACATAAATCCAGGTCTTTCAGAATGCCCACTGGTATGTTCTATCATGGATGTCCTTCGGGGAGTATCAGAGTCACATGGGTGGAGAGCAGCATTTCTTCCTGTCAGTGAAAAAGCACCAGGCCACACAGTCTTACAGATGTTTTCACGGTGTCCTGATGAAAAGGGCCAGTCTGTAGAAGCTCACCATTTGAAAGGGGGCTTCACAACTACTGTGTACAGTGAGAGCTACTTCTGACTTGTCCAAACAAGTTCTTCCTTCTTAACACGGTGGCTGAGAGTCTCGGAGATCATGATTCGACAGCACAGTAGATTACCCAGGCACCCGCTCTTTCTTCAGGCTCAGCCTCTTATAGGCTCTGCATCGAAACCACTAGGTTCTCACGTTCGCTGACATTAAAAATAAGTTTTAAAAACAACTTGGCTCTAAGTTCCATTTAAGAAGTGAGCCGTGTGACAAAGCAACAGAATGGGAATTCACTTTGTCTCTGGCTGGGAAGTTTTTCAAACAAGTCACCCTGATAAGCAGCTAGGTTGGAATTTAACAATTACTGCTATGTTACCCTGGGAATCTAACCATGAGAGAATGGGCAACGTAAGAGTTACAAAGTAAAGAACCAGCAGAGACAGTAATGAGTTAGAGTTGGTGGTAAGGCTGCCTTTCAAACCTTGATCTTCTCCCCCCACAACCACCGATTTCACTTAATTTCATGTCACACCCACAAATGATGTATGGTCCAGATCGCTGCCAAAGAACATCTCTGTGTGCTGACAGAGGTCTTTCCAGTACATCATTGAAGCATATTATCCTTTTTAAATAACAATTCTGTGATGATTTCAGCTGGTTAACAATGTTCACTTAGTTTTTATAACAAGAAAACATGTAAATAGATTTTTAACAAAACAGTAAACTATTTCTGAAGTGGTATCATTTCCATGATTGTCCTAAACTAGAAAACTACATGAATGTGTGACATGGGCAAGCCTCTATTCTCAAGCAACCAGCTCACTTATTAAGACACACCACCAATGGGTAAAGGAGACTTCACCAGAGTAAAGGGACAATAACAACACATTAAGAAACCACTTTATGCCAGGAAGTGGTGGTGTACACCTTTAATCCTAGCACTTGGGAGACAGAAGCAGGTGGATCCTCTACAGATTCAAGGCTAACCTGGTCTACAGAGCAAGTTCCAGGACAGCCAAGGCTACACAGAGAAACTCTGTCTCTAGTGGCTATTTCTGGTTGTCAACCTGATTATATCTGAAATGAACCACAGTCCAGAATTGGGAGGCTCATCTTTGATCCTGATCCTGAGGCACAGAGGATCTTAGGACACGAAAGGAAGGAGATCTCTGAGCTCAAGGTCATCTGGAAGAAAGTTCCAGATCCAGGAGGGGTGGTGCACACCTTTAATCTAGGAAATAATTTTGGGAAGTTGGACAACAGACTATAAGTCACCAACAAATACCTTACTATATAGACACGACCATAAGTTCTGTGACTCTAGAGAATCCTGACTAATACACTGTCTCAAACACCATAAATAACAAAAACCAAAAAAAACACTTTATTATGAAAAAATTATACCTTCATTTACTTAAATTTGACAAAGGTTCCTATCAGAAATCAGGTCAGTAGACCTCAGATTCTCCCCATGGTGCTGAAGGTGGACACACTAAGAACAATATGATAATTTTATAATGCACAAATTAGGTCCCAGATAGTGTCATAAATTCAAACCTGGAACATCTGCTAGAATATTTAATGGTTGGGTTCAAGATAAGTGTTACTGATACACCTCAAAGTAAATGGTGTCCAGACTGGAGAGATGGCTCAGTAGATAGGGAATTGCTTGTTCTTCAAGTTGGGTTTGATTCCCAACACCCCATGTGGGTTTACAACCATCTCTAACTCCAGCCCCAGGGCATCAGACTTATGTGCAGGCAAAACATTCATACACACAAAAATACAAAATTTTAAAGTAAAGGTAGGCCTTAAGAGGCTAGAGAAAAATAAACTTTTGAGTCCAGCATGAATGTAAATGTGATAACAAAGTTAATGGTAGACCATCAGACACATATCTTTATAAGAAGGGAAAATAAGTATAGTATAAAATGTAAAAGCACAAAATATTACAGGCCAAATTAGCAACGTGAACTTGAAACATGAGGAATAATGTATAAAATAAAACTAGCCAATCTTACTGCAAACCCAAGCAAAACTGAAAGGCAATCGCTTGCTTAAAAAATAAAAGCAATCATGACAGTCAAGACTTGTGTCACAGTTTCAGATACATCAAACTTTGATACATTAGATGCTCTCCCTTTCCAACAAGCACCCCATCAAGTAGGCAGTGCTAAGTGAATTACAATCCTGTACAATGAATCAGAAAATTGAAATTCAGAAGACTTACTGTCTTCAGTGCTGTTCCTGAGATAAGCCTAAGGTCAAAGTTCACCTACCGTGCTATTTTCACTATCAGAAAAAAATTTAAGGTTATAAGTATGTATGTGTCCCAGATTTCACGACCTGGAGGTGACTCTGTTCATGGTGAAGATGCATCCAGAAAATCAGATATCAAAGAACCCTGAGGCTTTTCAGCAAAGCAAGTGAAGACTAATCAATCAAATGGGTTCTAACTGGAACTGTCCACAGTGGCCCACAGCATGTTAACTTGTCAATCTAATCGGATTTTCTGAATTTGGTCAGGATCACTAACTACACAGATATAATAACAGAATTATGTACTTCATAAAAATTGGAAATGTTGGCACCACTATTCAAAAACAGTAAAAGCTACAATGTTTTTCATTTGTTGGAGGAGGAAGCCAGTCACTTGTATTGTTAAACAACAAACAGCTGCAAGCTTGCTCATGTTTCTCCACTTCCTACCTGACTCTTTCCCTGAGGATAATGTCTCATTTGGCTACCATCCTTGTCTTCTATTATTTATGTTCTCTAAATGGCCAAGAGTTCCCGAAGCACCCTTTGTCTTTCTTTGCCTTCTCTGGACTGCTCTGGTACCTTTCTTTCCCAGAACTCTATGGATCACCCTGCCTGAGACCACACATCATCCCATTTTAAAATCATCTTTCTGTGGGGTTGGCAAGACTTCTTAGTGGGAAAAGTGCTGGTTGTACAAGCATGAGATCTTGAGACTAGAACCCCAGTGTGAGGGAATGGACATAGGCAGACACCAAGGGCTCGCTGGCCAGCCAAGATAGCTAAAATGGCAAACACCAAGTTTAGTCCGAGACCCTGTCTACAAGACAAATCTGGAGAGCAATAAAGGAAGACATCCTCTGTCAAACTTTGGCTTCCACATGTGCACACATGAGGGAGTACATATGCACACACACCTCCACTGCCATGTAGACACACACACACACACACACACACTCATGAAAATACATATATAAAAGCCTTTAGTCAAGACATACAGAGTGGCATCTTTTAAACACTATGGCAGCAGGTTTGTCCACTAGACACCATCAGATGCTTAAGAATTTCTTGAATTTTTAAGAATACTCATTCAGTAATTAGTTCATTCAGCACGATGTGCATCTCGAAGTCCAGAAGTGATCATCAGTTGGACACCTGTCCACTTCACTGTGGTTTAAATTCTAAAAGCAACCCTAATCCTTACAGGCAGAGTTCATTACATATTACAAGACCAGAGTGCAGCTCTGTTGTTAAATAAATTTAACTTTGGGACTGTTGATCTATTGTTAGATGTAAATAAGGTTGATAATCACGATCCCAAAGCATCCATGTAAGGAAGGGCCCTATCTCTGAAAATTGTAAATGATTCCTTTCAAAGGAACAAACCCAATCAGCAATCTTAGGAATGGGACAGTTATCTCAACACAATCAAATTAAGCCACTAAATGGTCAAGCTGGAGAAATGGCTCAGTGGTTAAGAGCACTGACTGTTCTTCCAGGGGCCCCAAGTTCAAATCCCAGCACCTGTAATGAGATGCAATTCTCTCTTCTAGTGTATCTGAAGAGAGCAACTGTGTACTCACATTAATTGATTTCTTAAAAATTAGTATATGTGCACAGAACACCAACACAGAACAAGGCAAGAATGTCTACGTGGTATGCTCCACTGGCTCTCAAATTATCAAAGAAATTACTGCTGGACTTTTCATATGGTGGCTAAAGAAAGGCAAGCATGGCTTTCACTTTAGTTCTTTGAGTAAAATCATAGTTTTGATGGTAACACATGGAAAGGTCTGGAAGCCCTGTGGGGGGACTAACAAGATCCTGTGATGTGGCAAATAAATCAGCTGACCTCTAAGCAAGTGACGTGGAAACAGTAAGAAGCTCTCAACCCTCCCATCCCCCTAAAAAAGAGAGAACAATTCCCTTGGATGCCACGACCTCATCATACTTCTGCCTGTAGAGATTCCCTGTTGAGAGGAGCGACATCACCTGCAAAGGTGCCATCATTTAAGGGGAGCCTACTCATCCACTAGCTTGCCCATTAAGGCACCTGATACAGCATATCCCCATACCAAGCTAAGAGTCTCAACACTGGTTTCTTTAAAATTCTCCCAAGGTGGGGGGTGGGGGGGTGGCGGCTGGGGCTGGGGGTGGATAAGAAAAAAGCAAGGCACAGCAAAAGAAAACCTTCCAGCTGCAGACCTCCAAGAGGGACTCCTGAGAAGAAGCCATCTCTTGACTGCCAAGGGAAGAGCTTCTACAGCTGTCTCAGTGCTGAGAACAGCATTGCCTTCAGCCAAGGCAATAGAACAAGAGTGGCCAAGGCTACAGCCACTGGGCTTTTGATATACACGTTTTGGGACAGAGGTAATGAGCCAAAGTGGGCATACAATCAAACTAGTAGCATAAACTCAGTCTTAATATCTACGTTTAAAATTCTAAAGAAAACTAAGAGGCAAATGTGGGAGCACTGAGAGTCTCTATTTCACCTGGTCCCTAAGCTGTTGGGTAAAGGATAGACTCAGGTCTGACTGGCAAACAGTTCATTAGTAGTGGAAGAGGCTTATAAACAGGTTTTAATAATTGAGAACACAATTGGTATCTCCTTTGGGAAGTTAATTGGATTGTCAATAAATGATGACCCAGTAGATGCACTGAGAAAAATGTTTTTATAGAGACCCATGAAGAAAATGAGTAAAGCCATTTCTTATAGGCACACTTATATTTGTAATGAAATAACAACTTGGCTTCAATTAATTGACAGCTTGATTAAAAATTGATTCATGTGTACCATACAAACTTCAAAAAAATACAGTAGTTCTCACTGAGCTTCTATTTATTTGTGTAACTGCAGAAGTATCCATATAACCAGAAAGCACGGGACATTAAGTCCAGTGGCTAACAGCTGTTACTTTCAAGAGCTAAAATAGATTGTTCACTTCTGCACTGCTTAAATTTTACAATTATTTGTATATTTTTAATTGAGGAACAGTGAGGTTTAAAAGATTAATTGACAATAGGGTTCCAACAGTAAAGAGTGATTGCATATATATATATATATATATATATATATATATACAATATATAGAATAACTATTACAAAGTTTATTACCATGACCTTAGAAAAATTGTTGTATTGCTCTTGGCTCTGTAGCAATTTTTCACTTCTAAGTCTTGCTTGATGAGGACTTAGTTAGACATGGGTAACACGAGACATGAGAAAATACATAAAAGATCACAGGTAATGACATTGCACTACTCTTTGAAACATAGTGTAAGGACAACCATGGGATGGGAACATCATGAGAGGGAGAATAATGCAAAATAAAAAGAATAAAAGAAAAAGGAAATATCTAATGCCAGTGTATTACTTAAGACATGCCACACATGCATACTCTTTTATTAAATGTATAATGCAGGGATGTAACACACCGGGCATTCAGAGTTCAAGGTCAGACCAGACTGTGACAGGAGGTGCTGACAAGACAGCCTATCAGTGAAGTGCCCATCTACATAACCATGAGGACTTGAATTTGGATCCCTAGCAGCCACATAAAAGCTGTGTGTGGCAATGTATCAGTAACGCCAGCACTAGGGAAGAAGAGTTATGGATACCTACAGCTCACTCATCACAGAGTCTAGACAAGCCAACGAACTCTAGGCTCAGTGAGAAACCAGGCCTCAGAAAGGAAGATGGAGAGCAACTGAGAATGACAGTCAAAGTCAACATTGTACTGCACATCTGCATGTGCACATCTGCACATGTGCACACAGACACACACAGAGAGACAGACAGACACACAGACAGAGAGAGAGACAGAGACAGGGAGGGGGGCAGGCAGACAGACAGACTGACAGACAGAGAACAAAAAAAATGAAAGGCTGTACCAGAGAAGCACTGGAAATGATCCTATTTTCCTGCTCAGTCCTGTGATGCTTTCCAAACACAATGACTCTGCTGCTTGTCTGGCCCTCAGCAAAGCCTCCAGGTATAGACAACATGGGTCACGTTGGTCATGTGCCATTACTCGGGTGGCATGGCTGATTTCAGTCACAGGGACATGCAGAAGATTGCCAACAAGACTACAGTCACCCAAAGGCTCTCAGTAGCCTATGCCCACTTACAGCGCATTGGAATATTTCTTTATGAGTGTGGAATAATTGCTTAGAAGTTCATAGGAAACACTTTAAATGAGGAAATCTATTTCCCACAGCTCCTCTGAGCCACAGAAGGACGTCCTTTGATACCAAGGCCTCACATTTACGTTAATATGTTAAGACATTGGCCTTGTTGGGTTATTGGGCACTCAATTTCATACACAGAGGCGCTGGCTTAGTGCTTTATATAGTAACAGCACCAGGTGATCGGAACACTGGCAAATGCCTCCATCCTACCGCAGTATCCACAGTGAGCGCTTTCAAACGCAAATCAGAACATGCTACTCTCCAGGTAAAGAGCCAAAAATAGAGTTTCGCTGCATTTATAATAAAATACAAAGGTCCCCGTGATGGGTTTCCGACAGCCTTTACCACTGCACACCTGCACCTTATCAGCCACTCACTGAATTTATTTTTTTCTGTTTTCACATAAAATATACTCATTCCTGCCTCAGGCCTCTACAATTGCTTTTTTTTTTCTCAGCCCAAGGGGAATGGAGGAGTTCCCTTGATCCAATCCACTGAGGACCCAGTCCAGCTCTGCTTCCCTACCTCCTGATAATCCCTGGTTTTGTTGTCAGGACAAGGTTCACTGTGGTGGGAAATGAAACTATTTGTTTATTTACTTGGTTTTTGGTACTTGTTATCTAACTCTAACCCCAAATTTGGAAGCTCTGTGATTCAGAAGTTATAAGAGTTTCACTCACTCCTGGAATCTACAGGTCAAGGGCATGAGTGACTATTTTTGCATACGTGAATAAATTCAACTCTCTAACAGCCACTGGTGGCTGAAGAGTTTGAAACATGGAAGAAAAGGCAGAAGGAAGAAAGGAAGCTACCGTAAGTCCAAGTCCTAGGAAAAGAGGAGGATGACAGGCGTCAGGTCAGCACTGTTAAACATCTCAGGGGAGGCTGATGCTATCAGGGAGGTTTGAAAGAGCCTAATGATAAGCATTACATGGCCACCCCCATTCCCATCAAAAACACGCAGCTGATTAGACAGTGGTTGGTGCCCACCCATACGTGAGTGTCTCGAATTGCCCATGCATGCATATCTTGCCCAGTCGCACACAGCTATGGTACATAAGTGCTGTAGCTGGTTGGGACTATTTAACTGATCCCATCCCATTGCAGCCCACATAGGATTTTCTGGTACCATGGAAGCTACATCACAGGAAAGGAAACTTCCCAGTTAGATCTCAAAAGCATCCAAGTCCTGTGTCTTAAGTGTTTGGTATCTTTAGGGGTGTGGCTACATCCAGAATCCATTAAAACCTAAATGTCTAGGTCCTCTGAGAAGGATTTTCTTTATGGTACCCTTTAGGGAGAAGACCCACTTTAAATCTAGATGATTGGAAGTGAGAAAGCATTCTTGTCTGGGCCTTCTGGTGCCAGCCTACAGACAAAGACAAGAAAGCAGGAAGTTTGGCTTTTCCCCTGCTTGCCCTCACTCTCATAAGCAAGTTTGTGTACCATCCTGCTGAGGCACTCCTTCGCTGCTGTGAGCATGTACTTCCTCTGGATTTCAGCTCACGCCGAAGACCAGCCCAGAGGACAATCCTCATTCCCAAAACGTGTACAGGATTCTTAGCCTTTCTATCGAGAGATTGCGATTGTTGAGCCAGCTGGGCTGCATCCTGCACACCACTCTAATAAATAACCACACACATGCGCACATACATCCATGTATTCATTCTATCAGTCCTGCTCCTCTAGAGAACCCTAACTAATCCAAGGAACTTACCTTCTACCTCTGAGAGGCAAAAGCACTCTATCAATAGACCATATTATTTTGGCAGTCACTTCACTTGAACCATCCTAACAAACTATCCAAAAGGTTCTTGTGCCTGGTACTGTAGGCATTGTTAGTATATTTTTATTAGGGAGAGATTATCACCGGAAGTGGCATAATCCCTTTATCACACACACACAGACACACACAGACACACACACACACACACACACACACACACACAGTCTATAACTTTGGGTAAATATAAAATAGTATGATTCCTTGAGGCTTTCTTTATCCAACAACCTTAGTATTATCTGTCCCTCATCCCTCCTTCACCCTCATCCCTTCCCACACCCTCCCCATTTTTTCATTTCTCACTTTGTATCACTTGTATCTTACTATTATTCACCTCTCACCACCCCCATCCTGACCCCCAAAAGAGAGCAGTCATGCCTAGTCCTAGAAACTTAGCCAACTTCCTGGGCTGAGCTAGTGAGGTCATGTACCACAGAAAAGAACCCACCGCTGCCCCTTTTCCAGAGCAGCACAATTCCATACAACAGTCTGTATTGTATCTTTATACCCAGAGGTGAGTGTAGCTACTGTTTGTTGTATTCTTACACCCATAGGTGAGTTTAGCTACTGTCCTGCATCTAAGAATCTTCTTATATCAAACAGAGACCATCACAGAAAATGACAACTGAAAACAGAGAGGCAAGCCCAGCCCCAATAGAAATGTCTATGTCACAGCTCATGCATCGATGGCTCAGGAAATATTGCAGAAGGAGGAGTGGAAACATTCTAAGAGTCAAAATTCCAGGACATCTGGTGTGAAACAGTCACTTAAGAAATGGCTTAGAAAAGGCCAGAAAAGACGGCAACATCAATACACATGCTTGCACAGAAGGGGAGGGGTCTCACAGGGTCCAGGGCCCACCCCTGCACAGAGGACAACAGCTAACTAATGACTGCTGGGAGAGGAAGATTAGGCTCTCCCAGAGATGAGCCCCCTTGTTGGTTCTATAATACAGTGATCAGCCCTGAAACCATATATCTGCAAATAATAAAGATGGACTCATTAGATGATTGCATTTTTATAAGTGTGTGTGTGTGTGTGTGTGTGTGTGTGTGTGTGTGTAAACCAATAACAAAGAAAAATGGGCTATCTGAGAGTTGGGAGTGAGTCCTGGGAGGGGCTGGAGAGAGGAAAGAGAAGGGAAAAATTATACAATTCTATTTTAACTAAAATGCATTGGAAAATAAAACCAAAAACAGATAGCTGAAGGAACCAAGAGGAAGCTCATGATCTGTAGTGACTGGGAACATCTAAGGACTGTCCCCATGGAAACAGCCCACGGCTAAGCTCATCCAGTCCATACTGCATTGCTAGTGCAGAATACAAAGAGTCTAATCATAGACTCTGCCATTTTACATTCCATTGTAAAGTTGTCATGACAGCAATCAGAATCACACCTCACTTAACGGTTCATCCTACTTCCAGACAAAATATTTAAATGCACACATATTTCTACAAATGACCAACACCATTTTAAAAAATAAAAATCAATGCTTCCAAGTATACTTAAAGATAATAGACAGTAGACAGTGATCAAAATAATCCTGCTATACGTTTGAAACACTAATCCCAGATCAAATTCCTCCAGGAGATCTATGTAATACATTGCCTGATAATTCTGGTAAATGATGAGGTAACCAGATAAGATGCTACAAGGTCACATGACCCTTACATGTCTTCCTTAGGCTCTGCAAAGGGCCTCAATCTCTACCACATGCACTGTGGATCTTTAGGATGCACTTTCCCCCTAAATTGAGTCTGCAGGGGTGAGAACTACTGCACTGTTCACAGCCTGTACCGTCGAGCCCTATAAAGCTGTAGAAGCATTTCTGAGATGTGATAAGGATAGGCATATTGGCTCTGCCGACGGAGCTCAGTGCTTGCAGACTTGTGTCTTAGGTACCAAACCCTAGATGTGATCCTGGTGCTAGGAAGGAGAAGGCAACCTCCTGTCTGTCTTCCCTCTTCATCATGGAAACAGATATCTAAGCCCTGTGCCTGACCTGTGTCTCTCATGCAGCTTCATTTTTCAAAGATTCAGAGAAGAGACAAAGGAACACAGAAGACCAAGCAAAGAAAACTGGGAAAATTAGTTGGCTGCTACAAAAGAACATTCTAGAGCAACAACTTAAAAAAATGAAAGAAAGAAAAGAAAACCAGATTATTAACATAGATGCACAAGTCTATGCATTCCAGATGTATTTGTTAATGTGTTCCTCACAGGTGTTTTTCTGCTTAATAAAATCACATCCAAGCAAGGATGCAGCTGGGACACTGGAACTCTGCTCCATTGGACTCTCTGCCTTTCTGCTGCTCTTAACTGGTTTGAGCTATTTTTCAAACGGGCAGCCACTACTGAAATTGTAAGTGCATGGGTTTGGCAGAGCGAGGAAGAAAAAGTGCAGTCCACAGACTTGTTTATTCTGTTTCCCCCAAACAGAATCACATTTAAAATATGCCCTCAGACTGTGTCACGCCCGTAGCTGTCATACATAGCCCCTCTGTTCCTCTCCGGTACTCTGGACACAAAGCCCATCTTTTGTGGCGTAGGAAGTTCTATTGCTGGAGGAAGCCATTGAGGCCAGGTCACAAGCGTTCAGGTTGTATCCAGTCAGAACCATCTTTCAATCTGAAAGTTCAGCAGCGGTTGGATAGAAGTCTGGGAGGCCGGCTTGGAAAAGCACACAGGACAAGTTTGACTTCACTGCCAAACTCACTCCCAGGACATTGGCTAATTAATTATAAAAGCTTTTTCAAAACAGAATCCAGCCTGGCAACCTGTTTTCCCCACCCAGCCAGAGGGGAAAAAATAGGTTAAAAAAGGAAGAAAAGAAAGAAGAAGAAAAAACTAGGCTTATGCTATTAAAACGGGTTACAGAAATAAAACCTGGGGTTACCATAGCTTCATCTACTTGAAAGTCTAGTTTTCTTTTGCCTTAAAAGGCTTCAAGTGCTTTTGTATGGGAAGCATTAGATAGAGTTTACCCCATCAGCCCTCCTCCGTGTCTGAGAGAAGACAAGACTGGGGGCCACTGTAAGCTCCTCCTCCAGCCTTTGGAAGGGAGCAGGAACCAGAAGTGCTTTCAGGAGAAGGACCTCACTTGATTAACGAGCTGGGTGAGCGCTATGTTTGAGTGTATAATGTCTCTCAAGATGTCCCCATTAACGTGCATTTGCTAGCTTTGAAAACAGAATGAGTAAAACCCCTGATCACAGTCTTTGGTCATCACCTTAACATCAACCTCAGCCACTCGGAGAAGCTTCTGGGAGGCAGAGAAGGTTGATTTCAAGAACCCAATCTACACACATTTTATACAAAAATCAACCACCAAAGCCTGTGATACTCCGATGTATTCTGATTCTTTAAGCGAAATTCGATGTACTTGTTGAGGAACTATGAAGCTTCCTCAACATATGCCCAGATTTGAAGAGACCCAACAAAGTAAGAAATTTCTCTCAGCCAACATTCACCAGCTGCCTGTTCACAACTTTCTGGCTCAAGATGGTTGTCCCCTATAAAAGAAGAGTTATTCAAAAACGTATCAACCACATATACCTAACCCTAACTGCTGTTGCCTTAGCCAAGTTCCATTTCCCTGTCAGAGGGCGGGAATAACTATCACTGGTCAGGAAGAGTGGAGCACAGCCGCAATGAGCTCAGCAGCTGTGAAGAAAATTCTAAGGGTCCGAGTTCCGCCACCAGTGTGTACTTATCAACACATTCACAAGCAAATGCCCTGCTCTCTGACTATGTCAGAAGCATCAGAAGAAGGCAGAAGAACCAGGACGGGATTTGTAAAGAGAAGCCCAAGGAGTCAAAAGTGACTATCAAGATCATGAGGAGGGGGTCATAGTCCTGATGAAAAGGCCTCTCCCAGAAACACCAGCAGATAAACACAAAGAAGACACAAGATCTCAAGGAAATGTCAAACTCTACTTGCTAGAAACCTATTGTACTTCTTCTTTTTTTTAAACAACTTTATTTTACAAAACAAAGATAAATGTACAGATTTTAAACATTTTTTGCTTAAAATTATACATTTTTGTCAGTACTTTTTTTCAGATCCTATTGTACTTCTAATCCATGGGGAGAAAGGAGGACAATGGTACAGAGACTGACAGAAAATGGGGACACGAGATTAGCTGCAAAGGTTCTTCTAGAGATCTGATCTGGGCAAATGAAGGTCTTTTAAGGAAGAGTGGATGAGAAGGTTGAAAGACTCCAAGAGCCATTTTGTACGTAAGAGAGTAATTTCACCTTTTCTGTACTTTTGAGAATTCACCAAGGTCTATAAAACTCTGCCATTACTACAAGGTCTGCCAGTTTAGGAAGAACACTGTCATAAATACTGTGTTTGTAAAAAAAAAAAATAGCAAAGTATGAAAAAAAATGCCAAAGTTACGCTACTTAAAGAGACAGAGATAAAGAATAAGGCCATTTGAATGATAGCATTCCTGTTCTAAGTATGAAGTCAACTGGGATTGTGTTCTGTCTTATATTAAAGGAAACAAGAGGAGCATATAAGAGCAAAATCCAGATGCCTGGTTTTCTGACATATTCTATTTTTCCATTTAACAGGGAAAGCTGGGCCTGTTGCATACCTAGTTTTGAAACAAGTATCAAAACCCTATTTTCTCAACTATGTCCCCTACTATTTATCCTGTAACTCATTCCATGCGTGTGTGTTCAGAATATATGCAATGTATGGGGGAAGTATGTGTGTATGAGTGTGTCTGTCTACAACATTTGTATATTTTTACATTGTATGAGGGAAGAATGTGTGTATATGCATGTGTACATATGAATAGATGTGTATATGTGTGTATGCATATGTATATGTATATATGTCTATGTGTGTGTATGTATATATGTGTAAATATGCATGTATGTATTTGTGTGTGCATGTGTGTGTGTGCACATGTGTAGAGGATCAAAGATACTGGATGTTTACATCATTCACTCAGTATTTTATTTTGAGACAGTGCCTCTCGCTGAGCCTGGAGCTCACTGATCTTACTGGACTGACTGACCAAAAAATCCCAGGGATCCTCCTGTCTCTACCTCCCCAGAACTAGGAGTACAAATGTGCTTAGCAGCACTTGGCTGCTTTGTTTCTAATTTGGGTGCTGGGGACAGAACTCAGGTCATCACCATGTGTGCAAAGAGAACACATTACCAAATGCCCCCTTCATTGTCTTTAAAACATGGAACTTTCATTTCTTTGAAGTCTTAGATTTTTTTTTCATCAGGAAGTATAAATATTTTATGGCTTTGATATATAATCTCTCTGTAGACACAGAGCCAACTAGGAAAATAACTCAGTTTATACCATATTCTTTTCAAAAGAAAAAATAGCAGTGATTCAAACTCTCTGCCCTTTGTTAGAAGTGGGCACTTATGATATGCCCTCACAAATATACACAGAGAATGAATGAGACATTAACATTAGCTTACCTTAATGAGCCTCCCCTCCCCCAAAATGCCAATTACCAGTTCCCCTCAGTCAGCCTTTCATAGTACACCAAAACACTTTTTCACAAAATACCCCCACTTGCTCCCTACAACAAACCCAAGGTAGCGGTTATTACTATGTACAGACTTGGCCAATTACAGCTCCAAAGCTAAAAGTAACAAGAGAATGCCCCCAAGTCACACAGCTTGCTTGTTTCCTTAGAAAAAGATCAAACTTCCCTCCTCACATAATGGGGGTCCATTTTAGTGATAACAACCACTCTCTCCAAGCCAATCCAGCATCCCCTAGATACATGGTCTGTCGTAATCTCAAAGAAAGGAAGTCTCTGCTTACCTGGTCCTTCTCTGGTTTATCTGAAATGTCATTGAGACTGGAGGATGTCAGATTCCTGTGGGTCATGGCTGGGCTACCTGGAAAAAAACACAAGTGAACTCTGATCAGAGACTTCTTTTCAAGGACACAGGCTTTGGGTGAGTATCTTCTAAACACTGGTAGATGATAATGAGAATGAGATGAGCCTTTCAAACACATTGACTTCCAGAGAGTTCACCTAAATCCAGGTAACACAGCTAAACAGAAAGTATATGAAACCCCAAATATTTTGTCTTATTGTCTGCTTATGTCTTGTGTTAAGTTAAATCATAAAGTATCTAAACCAGTAAGTATAAAATCCCATTACACTCCTCTGATCTACTGCCCCCTCTTTCTTTTGTTTCCACCTACAAACACAGCTCCTACCTATCACCAACAGAACTAGTTCTGGGTTCATGTCTAGATGCCCTATACCCTTGGTCGTGGCTCCTCTTCCAAGCACACCACTCTCTCTGATCACCCAGAAAAGCCACATGTACCCTGCTGTCTGGAAGACATTTGGTTACAAGTAGTTCTCCTTGTGGGTATCTGGCCCAGAATCTCAAGTCTTTGCCTCAAAGTAGTCTTGTTAAGAGCTCCCTGACCACTATTCCTACTAGCAGGCTAAAATCAACACTTGACATTTTCCTCTGTAATATGATCTTCAAGTAGCGTGATGAACTGTACAGGGTATATGACATAGCACCAAACTTCCAACAACAGCTAGAGGTCATAATCACTGGTAATTTATTCCGTTATTCCAAACACTGTTAGATACAATGAAGGAATCTTCAGAAGAGCAGTAGGCTGGCAAACTGTAGGGTGACCATATAAATCAACAGGATCCTAGGCTTCCATTTTGTAGTGGGACCTGAAATTTCTAGGTTTATGAAGCAAAAGAGTAACTCTTCAAAGCCGGGGTGCTTGACCCAACCCTTGCATGGTGCTGAGCAATGCACTTCTTATTAATCCTCAATGATCTGACTCAGGCAAGTCTTCTCAGCAAGAGGACAAAGGTTGAAAAGCACTGAGTTCAAGCATTGGCTTGAAACCATTCTTCCTAGACATGAATTCCTTCAGAAAGAAACTCCAACACAGTGTTACAAAAGACAGAAATCTGCTTCTAGTAAGTCAATGTCCATGTACCAGGAGCTCTTTAAATAATATAATCTCTTTGAACCACTACATCGGAAAAGACCTTATGTTCCAAGTCAGGAGGACTGGGTACTTTCCACTCGGCTGCATTTCATTGAGTAAGCATGGCCTAGATCTCTTAAGTCCTTTACCTGGCAGGGTGTTTTATTCTAGGAAAATTTGAGCACAGGGCATTATTTAAAAAAAAAAGTAACATCTGACAAAGTGTTTCATAAGCAAAATTACAGGAGTCTTGTTGAAGGCAGCATTTTATGCTTTGAACTGCATGCAAAAGTTCTAGTGTCCACTGGACTTGAACACCCCCAGATGATGCTGAGGTGGAAACTAATGGGAAAGGATGAGGAGGTTCAGCTTTGGGCTTTTGTTTAAAAAACAAAGCTGGTCATTGGCACTAGCTGGATGAGAGCTCTTCCCAAATGAGAGGTATGAACCACATATCCCTAATCAAGGGAGGCTGAGCAATCTGATCGCCCACACACAAGTGAGGTGCAGTCTTCACTGATGAACAGGTCAGACGGATACCCAATGAGCACATACATTCATTTCATTTATGCGGCAGTAATGTCATCATTTGAAAACTAAATAAATCAAATCCCTTGGGTAATGGATTACGGAAACAGATTTGCTTTGGAAATCTATGATAATCATTGTAAGGCAGATTTGAACCAATCATTGTTCTTCCTGCCACAAAGCCTGACTAGTTAAAAGCCAGAACAACGGGCTTTTAATACAATGGCAAACTTGATTGACATAACAATATTGCCAAAGTAACAAATCCAGTCTCATTGCTTGCACATATCCTGTGGCTAATTTCTAGCCATTCTTAATATCGGGGCCAGAAAAAGGCACAGTCTGAAGAAGGATGCAGGAACCATAGGCGGAAGAGAAGGCTGCTGTAAACAGTGAAATCCACTGCCCTTCCTAAACTTTATTTAAATTTTAGTAATAAAAATAATTACTCTGAATGCTTAATTTTATAACTCATACTGTAACAGTTCCAGGGCCAAAAGGCTTAGGACACCAGATAAGATGCCTGAACTCATTTAATCTTTTCCTATCTCTTTTCCTATCAAGCACAGTGCCCTCATTTCCCAACATCTGCAGCCAATCAAATGCTTCTAGGTACCCTGTCTTCACAGTAAGCAAAGTGAAGACCCAGGGCCAGTAGCATCCAAAGTACTGCAGCACTACTCATTAGAACACACATTATGATGCTCACCCCACACAAGCTCTAACCAAACTCTGTGCATGGGACACATCCAAAAGAGCTTTATCTAACCTTCTAAGTATTACTGCAGTGTGGTAAAAATGGGAAATCACCACTCAGATGAAAGCTCACCGTGGCAGACGGTGTGTGCTACCTGGAATCTGAACTGATGGCACATCTGAGCGGGTAAAGTCAGAGGTAACATTCTGGCAACTTGCCCCATTGCAAGCCACCACTGTCATCTATCTCAAAAAGAAGAAAGCATTAAATCAGCAACTTCACTACATAAACACACACACAAAGAACATTTGGCTTTTCTTCTGATCCCTCACCTACACAACCAAGTCAATGAATGACTTTGTTTTGGAAATTCACTTTGACCACAGAAACACATTACCAAAACCAAAGAAGACAGGGCAAGAGCCAAAGAGATTACAAATTAGACTGGATGTGGGAATCAGACATCAGTGTGTGGATTTTAAAAAACCCAGGAAGTTGTTACACAACGGGCCCCTAACAATGAAGTATTGTGTACATTTTGCAACAGATATGCAATGGGACATGTTGTCAGAATAAATCAGTGCTCTGTATTTAGAGTAGGAGCCTGCGATATAAGCTCATTACACTGCAATACCAAGTGAGCAAGAGAACCTGAGAAAGCTATCTCTCCCCTTCCTGACCCAGTGGTAACACGGAAGCAGATCCTGAAGTTACCACCTTTGGGAACTAGTGGAAACTTATTCAAAGAGCCATTCAAATCCTCTTTCTAGCTTCAGTCCAGGACATACAAATGGGATTGTTCTTGGCCCAAAGGAAGCATTGCTTCTAAAGTGTGATTTTTTTAAAAAAGGGAAGAACCAGTCTTGGGTACACAGTCATAATTAATTTCCATATCACCATTTTCTGGCTATAAGGAAAAGAGAGTGGCGGAGAATCACATTTCTAAGCCGTTTCACACAGTCAAAAAGGGTTTCATTTTTCAAAGTACCCATTTGGCAGGTACATACTGTTTCTATAAAAATTAATTACACTCTGTACTGTTTAAAAATCGCTGTTATTCTTTAGTGTATGTGTAGCAATTTTAAAAGTCCTTTGCAATTATATTTATTAGCTACATTAAAAAGACGTGAAGAAATGTACGGAGTAGAGAAATATTTAAATGTGTGCATTAATGCAAGTATTAATATAATACAACATGAGATTAACCCCCATCTTACCTCACACCTACATAATATGCTAATAAGCTTGTACAGAGGACAAGCTAAAGCCAGGATTTCATAGCCTAGGAACCATACTGAATCCTTATTTCTCATGAGTAACTAAATAACAACTTCAGCATAAAAAATGAAGAACCACAAGCTCCTAAGACTCACAGAGTATGTCTGTAATCCGAGCTACTTTGTAGGCTGAAGCAGTAGAATCCCAAATTTAAGGCTATCCTGGGCAATCTAGTGAGAACTGTCCCCAAATAAACAGTAAAGGTTGGAGCTATAGATTGGGGCCATTGTATTTGCCTGGTCTCATTCCCCAGCACTGTAAATAAATAAACATGTTTTCAAAAATAAGTAAGGAAGGTAGCTTATATATCATAATAGACATATAAGTAAATCTAGGTAATCATAAATTCCCAAATTTATCAAAAATTCAGAGATATGAATCTGATTTACACTGTTCTGGGCCACAGAAAATTTCAGTTTATGTTTTTAAAGCCCTATAGTTTGGACCCAAGACATTAGAATTACTGGGACATAGGGAAATCTTTTATGGTGGAGGGGTTAGTAAAAGGAAATTAGGTCTTTGGGGGGAAAAATCTTTGTAGGAGGTATGCACACTGCCACATGTTCCTACCATGATGTCATGTCTGTGCTCCCATAGGCTCAAATCTAAGAGCTCAGTGACTTGTTTGGGTGAGCCTAATGACTCTTCCCTCCTTTGAGCTTGTTCTTTGTCATAGGGATGGTCATCTCCCAAGCTCAGCTGGTTATTACACTCTGCAAACTCACTGATCCACAACTCCCTGTGGAGCAGGAATTGCATACCTTAATTTTCATATAAATACTGGGATGCTCATGTGTCATCTCTACCACTCTCTGTATACATCCGTGAACTTCAAGGATGGTAAAGGATACAGCCATAATTTAAACTTTAAACTTGGTCCTCTGAATGTGAAAATCCTACCTCACCTGAAAAAAAAAAAAAAAAAAAAAAAACCTTGCCTCTGTAGTATTTGGATCAACACTAAATTTTCACTGTGTCTAACAATGAGAAAAAGTGATAACACAGTGACGGTGAATATGTAAGCCAACTTGACACAAGCTGGAGTCATCAGCAAGCAGGGAGCCTCAATTGAAAAAGTGCCTCCATGGGTAAGACCCAGCTGCAAGGCATTTTCTTAATTAGAGAACAATGAGGGAGGCCCATTGTAGGCGGTGTCATTCCTAGGCTGCTGGTCATGGGTTCTATCAAGAAGCAGGCTGAGCAAGCACAACAAACAGGTCCTGCCTCCACCATCCTGCCCTGTCTGAGTTCCTGTCTTGGTGTCCTTCAATGATGAAGAAGGGTGTGGAAGTGTAAGCCAAATGAAACCTGTTCCTCCCCAACAAACAACAAAACAGACAAAATACCATAATCAATAGCAATATGTTTGTGAGACAATAAAACTCCATGATCTGGATGCCCTCATTCGTAGTCAGTCTAGTGAGTAAAATTTCACACTGTATATGCAACCAATGTGCTGGTATTAGCTTTCTACACTAAAGTTACTACATTTGTAATAGCTTCCCATTTCAACCCCAGAATAAAGAGGAATATAATGGTATTTTCATGATGATGTAGACTGAGAACCCAAGAGAAATGGTCTTGTTTTCTAGGACAACAGGTTATTCAGGAAAAAAAAGAGATTAAAAGAAAAAAGAAAAAAAAAGTTTCTGAGCCCGTCATTCCCAGTCCCCACCCTCATGTAAAACATAGAAAGCTGTAGAGTGTAAATATTAGATTGAAGAAAGTAAAAACCAGTTGCTTGAAGCTCTTTGAGGAAATTTCATAACAAAGAAGGATCAATGTTGATATCTTTAATCAATTCATTTTTCAATTATTTTGTTTATAAAATTTTGTTTGTCTGTGATTTAACATAAATATTATGCAAGACCCTTATACTGTATGATTTGCAAGTCTAGCCCAGAGCATGATTGCACTCCATAAATAATTTTTAATAAATAGTCAGTGGGTTGTCTGACCTCCATTTACAGATACTATAAAGGCAACCACACTAAATCCATGTCTTATGGGGGAGCTGTTCACTGTAAGCACTTTATGTGCTCTCAGGAGCCCTTAGACTGGGAAAGCTAGAAATAAACAAGGAAGGAGGATGTAACCAGGAGCCACTGGGCACCTGAAAAGATGCAAAGCACACGGCCAATGTAAAAGGTGGGGTAATCTTGGTAGAAAGAAGACATCAAAAGACTCACATAACTATCAAAGTAAGAGTGAAGTTCAGCCAAAGCTGAAGTCATTCATTCTTAATGTATGGGGCAAGGAAAAGCAATGCCTTTGCATGAAGAGCTGGCTGTGCTCAGAGGTCAGGTGACATTGTCACGCACCCTCATCCACAAATTCTTACTCGTTAACAGACCACTCTCCGCTCCTTCATGTCTCTGCTACCAACCCCTGTAGTTCAAGCCTGACTCCTGAGCTCTGGTTTTTCCCACTTTAATTTTCTGACTACTTGTGAGTTTTCCCTAGGTCCAATGTCAGATATTTCAAAGTCAAGAAAACAACCAGAAAGAGCAAAAGTCCTTTAATTTATGATGATTCCGTTTTAATGATTGTGACCAGTATTTCAATTTCACTGTGATCTAAGTAGTTTAAGTATTTCAAATTTGTTATGTCTCTCTGTCTTTCTGTCTCTGTCTCTGTCTCTGTCTCTCTCTCTCTCTCTCTCTCTCTCTCTCTCTCTCTCTCTCTCTCTCTCACACACACACACACACACACACACACACACACACACACAGACTATCACTCAGGTGACAAATTAATGAAAGGCTGACACAATTAGATAACACCCTAACTAGGAAACCCACTACAAATTCTTCATAGTGTTTGTGGTCCTTGTGGTCACAGCAGTTGTCATGGCAATGCTCCCAGTGCCTCACATGCACATATCTGTGCATAACTGTGCATGCATGTATGGTCACAGCCCATACACACACATAATAGGAAGCAATGGACAGAAAAAAATTAAATCCATCCAAAAATATTGGTAAAAGTATACACAACAACTGTGACCACCATCTATCACAAAAACAGAAAGAAAACCCCCAGCAAGCTCCTGCTCGCTGGGCCAAGGGTCAAGAGAGAGTGCAGACTAGGTATACAATCACCAGATCACTGTCTTCCTTCAAACCGGCGCTGACTCACGGTGATTTCCATAAAGTTCTCCCAAGACAAGGCAGAGAAGAACTTCACCAGACTCCTTTCCAAGAAGAGGATTGTCTACTCTGGTTTCCTCCCTTGGTGTGTCCTTTCCTCTCACAGTTAAACACTTAGATCCAAGATAAAGTAAAATGCTGTCATGCTGATTATCAGAGGAATTCTAGGATCTGGGGGAATATCTAAGATAAAACATTTAAGGAAGCTGCCAATTCAAGATTGCAGACTGAGCTTAAATGGATGGCTTTCTTATCATTCTTCATAGATTTTTTTTAAATACTAGGAGAAGTTTACAGCTAGATAGGTGAAAAGAAGTGGGAAAAGAAAAACGCAGACAAAACACTTCAAAAATGCTCCAAGGAGAAAAGCAGCCAGTGCGCTAAAGCTGACAACTTTCTTGCTATGACAAAATGGCGACATTAACTTTTCGAAGAGGGACATAGAGTCACAGAGACATCCTGAACATCTCTGAGGAAGTGGACATGAAACAGTCCAGGTAGAGCCCCTCAGAAGCAAGATGCAAGATACACACTGAAAGGGACAGGTTGGGAGATGTCTCATGCCCATACTGAGCTCTGCCTTAGAGGGCGGAAGGCTCAGCCATGGCCAGCATTTCTATACTTGGATGGTCTTTGCGGGTAGTTTAGTTTTGGACCTCATAGCAAGGCCCTCTGAATTCCAGAGCTTACAGAAGGCTTGGGGACAATACTTCCTGACTACTCTAAATCAAGTGTCCCTTAAGATGGATGGACAATAAAGCCTGATGTCTGCTCATGTCTGAATTTCCAGACGTGAGGCCATTCTACACAGTAAGTTTAAAGCCAGATGGACTAGAGTGAGATTCTATTTTTTTTTAAAAAAAATCAGCAGAAATTTAAAAGGAAATTCAAAACTTAAATATATTTCTTAAATAAAAAATTTTAAAAATGAGAAAAACATTTAATTTAGAACACTTAAAAAGTTCTTGCAGGTTTACAGAGATATAAAATGATTTTATATCTATAACAGAGGCAGGATGCTCTAAAAAAGAGAGATCAAAGGAAACGTTTAGAATAAAAAGAACAATTGCTTTAAACATCAGTATGAGCATTCGTATGAGCACCAAAAACAAAAACCAACAAACAAACGAAAAACCCTCAACATGAGTTAGAAAAAAATAAGAAATCTTGCAAATGAAGAACAAAGCCAGACCTTATAGAGAAAAGATCAGACACATGGAAGATGAAGTCAATAATGTCAAAATATGATTATAGGAAATGTTATTAAACCAGAACAAGGATAAGGATGGAAGGGCCATTATCAATAATAAGCTAAGCTAATGGGAGTGCTTCTTCAGATCACAAGGGCTCCTCAGCACAAACACACACATGCACACACCAGCTGAAAAAGAAAATAATCACCCCTATAGATGAATTCTCACAAAACTTCACAGCACCAAAAGTGAAGAGAACACCTTCCTTCTCTATCTAGAATCAGAATGCTGGGACTTCTTGAGCATCAGAAGTAAGTGCTTCCTATAGAGGATGGTACCAGACTCTTCAAAGAATTCTACAGTCTTCCCAAATCATAAGCAGACTGGGAAAAAATGATAAGGTCAATCTGGGGCTAATTGTTCTAAAACTGTTAATATTTTGTTAGTATAATTTAATGAAATGAGGAAATAAACTAAAGAAGAGGGACCGATCATCTCTAGTGAAGAGAGCCAGAGAAGTCAGCGACTGACTAACCACCTCGCAGCAGACCCAGGCAACAACTGGCACCTATAGCACAGGGGGTGGGGGATGGGAACAGGACAGGAAAAGGAACAACCTGCCCAAAGGTGCTACCAAAGTGTTCTGTGGGTTATTAATATTCTTGGGATATGAGCTTAACAATCTAATAGTGGGCTTTTCCCCCCTGTTTTTGCTTTTGTTTTTATAAACAATGTAAAGTCCGTAGGCTGGCTCAGGAGCTAAAGGCTGCATGAGCCTGAGTTCAGTGCCCAGTACCCACAGAAGTGTGGAAGAAAGGAGAGAACTAACTCCACAAAATTGTCCTCTAGCTCCACGTGCACACTGTATGCACACCTCCCCCTATACACAGAGAGAGAGAGAGAGAGAGAGAGAGAGAGGAAGAAGAAGAAGAAGAAGAAGAAGAAGAAGAAGAAGAAGAAGAAGAAGAAGAAGAAGAAGAAGAAGAAGAAGAAGAAGAAGAAAATTGAGCTTTTAAAAATGCACTTTAAATAATTTTTAAAACCATTTAAATATCTCAAAACACATGCTTACAGAGCTCATCAAAGCCTAAGACTGGACTACATTAACGTAGCCATAATATGAATTCTATTTAGGGAGTTTTGGCATTAGATTCAATTGACAGAGAGCATAACATTGAATGTGGAGATATAGAAACGTAGGTCTGATTAGTATTGACAAGGGGATGTACAGAAGCAATGACAGAGTCCTGTAACATCAGCAGTGAGGAGAGAGAAGGGAGAGGGATGTTAATGTCCTGGACAGGAAATCAAAACATTCTATCAGTCTTGCTACATAAAGAAGCCAAAGCATGAGGTTTTTTCCTCCCAATTACAAGAGTTATTTATAATGGAGCTAAAAATAACAATAGCCTAATTGGAAGAAGGAAATATATAAATAAAATTTCCCGCCATGTGGGGTATATTAACTGACAATATCTACAACTGAAAACTGTACACAGATATGAAGGTGGACATAGAAAAGGTAGAAGACAAAGGAAAAGCCACTAAGTGTTTGCTACAAAGACAGCCCTGGGAAGTAGGAAGATAAAAGAGAGCTGTTTGCTCTTCATTCAAAGTGTGTTTGATGCTGGCATGAGGGTGTACCTGCAAACACAGCACTTGGGAGGCTGAGCTATAAGTTCAAGGCCCTCCTGGGCTATACAGTGAAAGTTCCCTCAAAAGCAACATTAAGAAGAGGAGAAGGGAGAGGTGTTTCTGTAAATTTCAATTTGATAAGATTTTGATGTAATACATTAACAAGAGTATATCATAAGCATATTTTATGTAAGTATTTATTAAATGTGCTAGTATCATGAGGGCCAGTATGAACACTGACTACTAGCCAACTTTAGATCTCACTGAACTAAATCAAACATGGAGACTGAACATTTTATAGAAAATAGAATTATATTTTAAATAGTTTAACATCCTCCATGAAATACTATTTACATGATTTGTAAAAAAATTATAGCTAGACATATTTTCCCACCAGCTCTGTCTGAATTGTCAATGATTCTAATCTGTATCATTAGTCAGCGAAATCCCTTGCAGCTGAGAAGCATGAGCATGTGTATAAGACAAGCCATTTTTATAAACCTATATCTGAGGCCAGACACGTATTTAAGGGTAAATACAGTGACTGAGCATCTGTAGGGAAAAAGGCAGGCATACACACAGAGCGATCGAAGGTTAGCACACACTCTCTGGGCCTACGCTTTCTTCTCTGCTCTATGAATAATGAGGCGTGGGAAAGACAAATATAGTGGCTGCCACATACACTCACTCCCCATGCCTTTCACGCTGCAGTCTGCTTAGCTGATCTCAGGGCACTGCCAATCAACACAAGTTACTCCTCAATGCTTGGAGCAGGGTGCAGAAGACACAAATGCCTTTAGGTTCACATGGCCCTAGAGGCTCTACAGAGCAAAATGCCTGAAACCTAAGAGGACAAAGTCAGGAAAAAGCCTGATATAACACACGTCCATGCTTGCTTTTAATTGAAATGACAGCTAGGATCCAAACATATGACAACCCCATGGCCTTCAGTGATCCTGAGATAACGTGGGGAATTCTGGTCTCAACTAGGGTAAGCCTAATATTATATCCTTACTTCTCTGTGCATGAATGCATATGTGCACATGCTACTGGAGATTGAGACCAGGGCCTTGAGCATGCTAGGTCAACACCAGGCTTTTCGATTTGAAAAGCAAAATCCTTACTGAGCTGCTTGCTCCTCTCAGTTGGACGTGTCCTACTTCTAAATCATATTTCAGAAGCTCTGAAAGGCATATATATGAATAGTTCTCTGCATGATCCATCTATGTGTGATACCCACTGACCACTATCTTTTTAACTGGGTTAAGTTAGGGTGGGAAGAGCTAGGTGAAGAGTTTGAATGCTGATTCACACTTCATTTCTCTGAGATAAGCCTACTGGACACATTGAGAAAAAATTAAAGATATGTCAGCAAAGTAAAAGGGAATGAAGACAAAGGTAGCGTAAGAAAAGATTAGAAAATGGAAAATACTGGTGGCAAGACTGGTAGAGGCAATGCACAAAGTATCCTGCATTCAGTATTCAGTAATTGGTGGTTTTGCTTTCTTTCCATGATCCTCACTGACCTCAAGGGACACAGTCAACTGAAATGACCAAGGTTGGGGTTGCATATGAAACTCATCGTTTAGATTCTTACAGTCTTGGGAGATTAGTGCAGACAAGGAAGCGATCCTCTAGTTCATGACCAGAGGTGGGTGTTACAGCTGTCTCCATTGTCAGAAAATGAACGCTGAGGGCCTGAAGCACTCAGAGAACATGTAGGATCCACTGCCACACAGGAGCTGTGTAGTTCCATCAGGCAGACTGCAAGTACAGTGAAAGCTTCTGCAGGATGGACAGCTTCCATCGAAGCAACAGATGCCTCACTGAGGACAAAGATCACCAGTAGTTAAAGAAACCCACAGGTATCCTGGAATGGGAGTACATGTCTGTAAACCCAGCTATTCCAAAGGATAGGGCAGGAAGATCACATGTTTGAGGCCTAATTTGGCTTCAGAGCATTTTCAAGGCCAGCCTAGGCAACATAATTAGATCTTTCCTCAAAATAAAAAATTAAAGGTGCTGGGGAGACTAATTTGGGGGTAGAATATTTGCCATGCATGTATAAGGCCTACATTTAATCCCCAGTAGAAAAAGAAAAGAAGGAAGCAAGGAAGGGGGGAGGGATGAAGAGACAGGAGGGGACAGGAGGGAAGAGGAGAGGAGTCTACACAGATATACCTAACTTACTTCTATGCAACACATTGCAGGTTTAGAAAATCCTTCGGGGATTGGATTGGTTTTGTTTGTTTGATTGTCTTTAGTTACAGTTGTTGTTGCAGCGATGGGGTTCACACTGGCCAAACTAGCTTCATTGTGTATCCAAGGATCAAGTCAAATGTCTGATCTTCCTGCCTCCCCATACAATGTTAGAATAAGCATTCACTGGCACACTACGTTTCATGTGATACCAGGGACAGAAAGAAGCCAGAGCTTCATGAATGATAGGCTAATGCTCTCCACACGGAGCCTCACCACAGACTCAGGTGCAGAAAGTCCTTTAATGGCTCTTACTGAAATCTTCTGCAGGGAGATGGTGGGATCTGATTCAGCATCTAACACTGACTGTATTTTCTACCAAGCAGCACAGAGGAAGATAAGGTGGTTGGCAAAAGAGAACACAACATTGCAAAAAACCGATAAAACCTAAACACAGCAGAGACCTGGAGGCTTCACCGGGTTATATTGGTTAAAGATTTGCTTAAACCTTCGAACAAAGGTAATCTCTGTACTCCATTTTTTGCTGAACCCGACAAAGAAATGGAGAGAAAAAGAAAAACACATCAGGGGTAATATGAATGAGTTTCAAACTTTACTTAAAATTTCATCCCGTGAAGTACCAGAATTGCCTCACAGGCTCATTACAGGGATCAGGAATAGAGTACCGAGGGTCCAATAAGTTTAGATATCCTAGAATCCCTCGGGAAGGTTGGTGTCTTTGTTGTACATATGGTTTGTATGATCACAGTCAAAGGGCAGAGAACTTTCTCACCAGGTTAATTTTCTCTTCTAACTAAATATTGCCGACTTCCCAATATCTGCATATATATTTTTTGGTGACAGGATATTTTCCACTTAATGAAGTGAACTATATAATGACAATGAAGTTCATTCTCACCGGGAAGGGGGAGAAGGGGGGCCTATGGCCATGATATGCCAACTACACGATGATGTACGTGAACTACGGAGTCAATAAGATACATCATCCAAGTACCAACTGGAAGCCTTCACATACTCAGAAAGAGGCAGTGTCCGCTGAACTACACAAAAATTCTATCAGTCCTCTTTGAAGGCATGTCTCTAGCACTTGAGAGGTACTCACCGATGTCTCCATCACTTCCAAAATCAAGTGTACAAAGGCCCCATATTATGCATCCTCATTCAAAGGACTGTATCTTCACCAAGACGTTTTATGGTCTGAATTTAAGAAAACTGAAGGATGTATCTGATCATGATTTTTCTTTTTTTTTTTTTTTTTTGAAAATAACTGGACTACAAAAAAAAAAAAAAATACTCTCCAGTCTCACCCAAAAGTCTGAGTAATCTAAAGCCAGTATCTTCTTCACTGAGAGGCTCATTCAGTAGATGTAGAGCTCTCTTCTACAGCCACAAAGCAAAGCCTGCCTTCTATGTAGTTCTAGTAAGCCAAGTCTCATGAACAAGCCGAGTTTGGGCAACTCTCAGCCCCTTCTTACCTGTTCACCTCTAAAATAGACTCTGGGTTCTCATCCTTCTGCTATGGGCTGTATATCTACAGGCATCTTTCATGATGCTCAGGATAGGTTAAGTTTAGCACAGACATGATTCTTGGTAATAATCAAGTCTATCTACTTGGCAGCCTAGAAAACTTGGCTTTCTTGGTAGCAGAGAAAACAAGCACTGTTCCTGCAGCTGAAAACTAGCCATCTGAATAAATTAATATAACATCATGAAACAGCATCTGTATGCTGTTTTCTTACAAATTATAATGCACTTCCCTAGGAATATAGAAAAATTAAAAGACATATTTTAGAAAATGGATAAGCGCACTATGCCTCAACACTCACAGTAATCCCTTAAACCAGAGCCCAGAGCAAATGTGTGTTCGAAGAACTAATTTTTAAACTAATGCTTTTCCTAAAAAAAAAAAATAAATAAAGTGATTAAATTAAAGTATTCCTTATAATTGAGTAAGCCTGTTCTTCCTTTAAAAGGGTAGTGGTAATATTCTTTCCAGTACATTCATATGCTTACTTGTAACCAGTGATACTACCTGCAGAATACCTCAAAACTTTTGACTTTCTGAGGTAAGAGCTGAACACAGGTCACAGTGGTCCCCATTGTGGTCCGTATCCCAGCAGGTTCCTGAAATTGTGAAGAAAGAGCCTTACAAAAACAGAAGCACCCCCCCCAAAAAAAAACTGATTAGATGACTGTCATTGAAGACAACCAGGAATATTGTTTCCCAACACAAAACAGCACAACAAAGACATCAGTGAGCACAGCCCCTGTTATCAAACAGGATAATCCATGGCTGAGGGGAAACCTGAGAGCTGATATAATGATGAACAGAAGGAAACTGCACAGGAAAGATGCCATCAGGACTCTGCAAGACTCAGTCTACCTCTGGTCCTCCCACTCACTGGCAGTGAAAGAGCTACTCAGACCCTCCTGGTTTACCCTGCTTACTTCACACTGAGAAGAGCGGAGACTGGCAGGAGCTCCAGTTCAACACCAGTCCCGGGCCCTGATGCACAAGCCTTCTCTAGATCACTGCTGCTCTGCTAGAAGGGCATTCGTCAAGCAGGTTACCAGCCCTCGGAGCTTCTGGGAAGGACAACAGTCATGTCCACTCACATTTTTCTCATCATGAGGTCACGCCTAACTTTCAACAGGCAAGGAAAGCTAGGCCTCATTTGTGCTCAGAAGGAAAAAAATCTGGAATGTTTACTTGCAAAAACCCCATGAGTACTTAGCGTCACTGAGTGACCAGGGCTTTTGTGGAAAGCATGTTGCAGAATGACGGTCATTATAGTTGCCTTCCTGTGATCTTCATTCATCTCAGAATGGTATAGTAAGCAAGCAATAGAAACTCTGTATATGTATCTAAATGTATATGTGTATAACCACTATTTTTTAGAAACAGTCATGAATTTGAGAGAAAGCAAGGTAGATATTCAAAGGAGGGTTGGAGGAAGGAAAAAAAGGGAAAATATTATAATCATATTTTCATTTCAGAAAATTGTTTTTATGATTAAAACAATGATTAAATTCCACCCTATGTAATATAATCACAACCCATGGTCCAATACTACCCTCATACCCATCACCATGAAATAAATGAGTAAAAACCTAGCATGTATCAGCAAGGAAATCTATATGACCTTGTGAAATTTCCCATTCATCATTATAATGTTTTTTAAGACCAGCCAAAACTAAAAGTGGACCATCAAAAGGGTTAGTCTCAGCTAACGGATAGTGTCGATTCTGGTTAAATATACGCTGCCTCGCTACTATCTACGATCTACTTCTTGTTTTCAGATCAGGCTTTTAAAGATGGTCCAAAGATCTTCCCTAAGCCAAGCAGAGGAAACAACAGAAGTAGAAATGTTTTTGGAAAGTGCAAAGTTAACAAGTAACTTAGTCATGCAAGCATCAGGTGGATAGACTAGTCCAGTCCAACATTTACTGACACCATGCTTGGCAGCAGGCGTACAAAAAACAAATGCGATGTGTTTTGGGCTCCGGGGATGCTTAGTAAGCAGTAAAGGAAGGATACACATTATGATGTAATGAAAGATCAACAGTGATAGGGGTAGGTAAAAGGTCATAAAGGAGGGAGATGTTTGAAGGCAACAGGGAAAGGTAAAGAAAAGTATAGAAAGGGGGTTCATCTTGGAGGAAATAAGACCTCTAATAGTAAGAAGCAAGAATAACTGATAGACTGAAAGGCATGAAATCAAAGTTCTTGAGAGCCTAAATGATTTGAGATTATAATACCAGCACAGAAAAATAAAAAGATGATATATAAAGTTCGGCAGAGACCAAGTTAAGGAGCACCACACAGACTAGAAGATTTGGGCTTGATATTATGGTCATTAGCCAGATGGGGCAGAGTGAGCTTGAACTTACAAATAGTAGATAGCTCACCAAGGGGTTCTGAGCAGATTGATGTTCACACACTTGTAGCTTAAGTGTTAAGGATGTGGGTGTGGGGAGTGATTGTGAAGGGTGAATTGTGTAAAGTGAGGACAGAGGCAGGGGAAGGGACAGGCTATTGAAATGGTCCCCACAGGATTAAGAACTTGAAGCAGAACAGAAGAAAGCTGAGGCCGTCTTCAGAAATGGGACCTTGGCTTTGCAGGTTGAATATTCACATTTACAATGGTCCTAATAATCCAGATCTCAATTCTAGAAAGTTAAAAAAAAAAAAAAAAAAAAAAAAAAACGCAGAGACTCGTACAGATAAAGGACAAACAGACATGTCCACACAGGGTCTTGGGAGCTTAAGAAGAGGACGGATGAAGGTTTATGGAGGCAGAGGATGCTTTAAAGCAGGAACAGAAATAAAATCTGAATTATGAGGACAAGTTTAAGCATCAAACTTTCAGCTTCCCACAAGGAGAAAAGCCCCATTTCTGAAGATTCTGCCAGAAAGTTTCATCAAAGTATAATTCCACTGCTTGCTGCCAAGAAGAAATTTTATTATTAACTTCGAAATTGATGTCCACAACTAGAATATTACATTTGCTTTTCCTAATGTCTCCCTCACTCACATGTGCACAGACATGCTAATTCAAGTAGTTAGGTTTTCTGTTGTCTCCGGTAATTAAATCTAGGCATTGTTTGGCCTAATAATAGAACTTTATTGTATGCTTGCATGGAAGACAGTCTATCAGTTCCAAATGAATCTAGTCTACCTCACGAGGCACAGTCACACTAGCTCTGTGGTACCCCTTCACCTGGAAGCTTCCTCGTCATTAATAAACTTTCATCTTCCATTTGTGAGAACACACAGGAGACCTCTGCATACTGCCTTCCCATAGCGTCACAGTGCTCTCAGTTGTGCCAAGAAGAACACCTGCAAAGATAAGACTACAATTCTTGTTGGAATTGAGTGGTTTGCCACCATTTATAATCACTGCATAAGATCTGAATCTACCAATTTACAGACCTTTTATAAATCTCAGAGAGAAGAAAGGCCAGAATATGGATGCCCCAGTCCTTCTTAGAAGGGAGGACAAAACACTCATGGGAGGAAATAAAGGGACAAATAGAGGAACAGGGATTGAAGAGAAGATCATCCAGAGACTGCCTCGCCTGGGGATCCATCCCATATGCAGCCACTAAACCCAAGCACTATTGCTGATGCCAAGTAGTGCTTACTGACAGAAACCTGATATGGATGCTTCCTCAGAGGCTCTGCCAGAGTTATACTGATATACAGGAGGATGCTTGCAGCTAACCGTCAGACCCCAGTGAAGGAGCTAGAGAAAGGACTGAAGGAGCTGAAAGATCCTGCAACACCATGGGAAGAACAAAATTATCAACTAATCCACTACAGCTCCCAGGGACTAAAACGCCAACCAATGAGCACACATGGAGAGACCCATGGCTCCAGTTGCATATGTAGCAGAGGATGGCATTGTCTGGTATCAGTGGGAGGAGAGGCCTTTGGTTCAAGGAAGGATGGTTCCCCCAGTGTAGGGTAATGCCAAGGCACTGAGGTGGGAGAGAGAGCACCTTTATGGAGGCAATGTGAAGGGGGGGGAGGTGGGTTTGAGGGAAAGAGGATAACATTTGAAATGTAAATACAGAGACTATCCAATTTAAACAAAAAAATATCTGAATCTACAGCCTCCGAGAATATGTTAACATAGCTCTCTCTAAAGTCAAGTATAGACACGTGGCTCATACTGGCAAATGAATCCACAAGACAGTGGTGTGTCTCATTGCTGGAAACAAGCAAGAGGCAACTCCTGCATCTGTATGTATGTGTTCCACACTGTCACGGTGATTATGGAAGCACAGGTTGAGTGTGGATCCTGGGTGAGGTACAGCTGCTGAAAATCCACACTGGCTCCGCTGGCCATCCCCACACAGGGCTATGTCTCATCATCCGACCATAAGCAGACAAGTAGGAGGCACACACTGCAATCAATGGGTACTGGCTTAACCATAAAGTGAATCCAGGCCGTTATTTCAGATGTGGGATGAAGCTTGAGGAAATAAGATCCTGAATAAGGATAGTAAGATAAAGACAGGCAACACGGCAAAGGTGGTGAACAGATTTGGGGGTTCCCAAGGTGGGAGGCAGTGTAAGGAGTAACTAAATCGGGAGAGCGGACAGACCTGATGGTGAAAGACTGAGTTGGGTTATCAGCGTACCATCCTCCTTGTCAAGGACCAGTTTGAATTGTTCCAATTCCAAATCCCTCTTTTAGGGGAGGAGATAATGAAAGCCCAACTATTTTATAACCTTAGCAAGCTCTCCCAGATCTGTCCCTCTTAAAACGTCGTCCGAACCTCCAGTATTCTAAAACAAAGCAGAATTCCTAATCATCTCTTCTTTCTCCATGGTCCTTCTGTAAACTGTTTAGAATTGGTATGTATTTTAGTCCATTGTGATTACAATATGAGGTATCAATCAAAGAACTCCTGAGACTGCTTTTAGAAACTCAGGGATAAACAGTAACTAACTCCTTTTCAGAAAAGTAGCTCAAGCTGTCTGTATTTTTAGAACTTTGTAACTTGTTACACTTATATTTTCTAATGTCTTCCCTTAACTAAAGAATCTAAAGATGGATGTCAGGCCATTGAAAGATTGTATCCCCTGTGGCCTTTTGAAAAGTGTGCCTAGGGTAACTACAGTGAGAGAAGTTTTAAAAGTTACACTTGAAGTTTCTTTAGTCTTTTAAAAGCCAAAGCTCTTAGGGGAAAGTGTACAGCAAGTGGCCCAAATGAGAGTCACATCCAGGAACGGGTCAATATCCTGACCTTGGTGAAGCAAAAGCCAGGGGGTTAAAGGGGAAATGTTTGGGCTCAGGATACACAGTGAAGTTGCATGCAGCTCTAATGTGGTTGTTACTCTGCGAGCCAAAGGAAGGCCGATGGAGCTCATCTAAGAATGTGACAGCATGGCACAAATGTAATAATGTCAGCCCCTAGTGATGTAAATCTTCGAGCATGGTGACAGCATGCCCGGTGGAGAACTGCAGAGCTGTGTTTCTGAACACCCACTGCCTTTCCCAATCTCCTCTTAGCACCGTCCTGGTTAAAGTTCAGAACCTGATCCACCCTGGACTCATTCTCTTTGCTGACACTGAAAGTTTTCCCACCGTGCCATCATCCCGCATTGTCCCTTCCCTCCTGCTCTGAAGTCACAGTGGGGCCTGGTCTTTAGTTCCCTTCAGCTCTGGTCTACCACAATGGATGACCAACCCTCCTATCCAAAGGCCAAGAATGCTCGCACATCCACTGCCCTGGTCCAGTCAACTCATGCTACCTCTGTACTGAAGGAACTTTCCAGAAGCCTCCACAACTGGGCTCGATTGTTTTACCTCCTCCTTGTCAAATTTTCACATCTTCTTTGTTAACTGTGGATATGAGACTCTGTAATAGCTTTCTCTCACCCTGGCATTGGCTTTCCCTGTATTTTCCTATGTTTGCATGCCCAACTGTGCGTTCCTGTCATGAGCATTTCAGCATGTATGACCCGTGCCTAACTGACTTTAGACAAACAGTATTTATCATGGCCTATCTGGGGGGTCCCTTCATCCTTGCCCAATAGCACAGTGGACTGAGAGTCAGAGTTCAGGAAGCAGTCCTGAAATTGAACTTGCAGAAGTGTGCACTCTGGAAAGTCCCGCACTTCTCTAAAGAAGTTCTAAACCCTTTGAGAACTCAGACATGAAAGCCAGAGAACATATTTCATCTTAGTCAAATTTGCCAAAATTTTATTTACCTAATTCTAGATATGCTTGAAAAAGAATATTTAAAAAAAAAGAAATAAAAGCATCACTTGTGGATTTAGCTCTTAAAATTTGGGGATTAAGTATGTGACCTGTTAACTCTATGTAAGATAGATCAAGATTCTTCAGCCACTGGGCTTTCAAGAGCAATGCTGCCTGAGCCAGGCTAGGAATGGCAGCTGACACTAGGTAAGGGCTGTGAAGCAGAGCACTGCGCTGGACAGAGCCTCGGACAGTGGGATGCATGAGACAGACAGACAGACTGACTGATACAAAGCAGAGAACACAAGGCAAGAGGGTGAAGGAGAAGACAGAACAGTCCTAGGTGTCTTCGTAAGCACTCAGGGCTGAGGCTCTGATGAGGCTGATCTAACAGCAAAGGGACACAAATGTTTTCTAAAGGCTCAACGGATGCTGGCTGGGAGCCGTCAAACTGAATTCTCGGATAAGCATTCAGAGTGAAGAGCCATCTGGATCTACCAAGATAGGCGACACGCTCCTGCTTCCATAATGGCAAAGCATTTAGGCTGGTATTAACCTGTCCTGAAACACCAAGGTGAGAAGCTTCTCTTTTGTTCTCAGTGGCCAGCCTGGCTTCGGAAGTGCCTGTGAGAGGAAATTCTTTTTGGTTTTGTTCCAACTTGGCAGCATTTGAAATGGGTAAGTGCCTTAAGCTCACATCTGTCTCCGTGACAACTAAGATAAGGAATGATGAGTGCTTTCTTTCCCCAAACACCTTTCAAAGCAGTTTTTCAAAGAAAAGTAGTTACTTCAAGTTACAAGGCCTCAAAGTATCTTGCTAAGAATACTGAAAGATTCACTTGATGCAATCTTCTTATAATCCTGATTATTGCTGATTTGATTTTGCCAAATTTTTAAAAGCAGTTTTTGTTAATTATCAGTATAAATTATAATCAACTCTTCAGGATATGCAAAAATATGGTAAAATAGCTCTTTTAAGTAAACCATATCCACTCCTAGTTAAGAGACTACTTGGCCAAGACAGCCACTAGAGAAAAGGAAGCTGTTGGTTGCTTTTAATGGAAAGATGAGGCATCAAAACTCATTGCACAGCACATACAACATGAGTCTTGCGCAGAAGCATACAGTATCCTTGAATCATGCATTTGCCGTGCACTTGAGAGGGACACACTTGAGATGTGGTCCTGGGTCTGATGGAGTCGAGATGAGAAAGTGCAGAGACTTGGCATACAAAATCGATGGAAACGGTCTACAGTTGGTGTGCCACTGTGAGACCCAGACAATAGCTGCTGCAAGCATTCTAATACTTGAAGGATCTGTGACCCTAGGAGCTCTTTTATAAAGGACACAGCACTTTATGCAAGTCCCACCTCACACACTGGAGTAGGATTATTGTAAAAGGTTCTAGTGGGAGTTCAGCTAAAACCCAGAGAGATGAGTCTCAGCATCTTTCAGACTGAAAGACAAAGAAAAATCTGATTGACAGAAGACAAAAGCAGCGCTGGGTAGGGAGGTGGGGCCAAGGGTGTTCCGTCCTAACTTACACACCTGGAGCTGTTCTCTAGGTATAGATGTAATTTCTTGAGCTGAAATAGTAAATAGTAGGGAACTCTCAGAAAGTGACTTAGGTTATATGTCAGTGACAATAGTTTAGGAAGAGAATATACATATAAGAATATAAATAGACAGTTAAAAAATGATATGCTCTATACTCCGAGAAATGTTCTTAGATCAGCTCTGGGTGCTATTTTAGGCTGATTTTTGCACAGTAGTCATCAATACAGCAACAAGGAATACCGCCATTATCAGTTTCCTTAGTTCTTTGATGGCTAGGTGATATGAAATATAGATAAGCTTTTGAAGCAGAAAAGTAGAGTCACTCAAGAGTAATATCATCAGTTGACTGGATGAACAGGTGTCCAGCACTGTGCTATACACACTACTTAATTCTCACAAAAATCCAGAGCTGGCACAATTCACACACTTTTATAGATGAGAAACCCAAGGGGACAGTGCAGAAGTGACTGTCCTAATGCCAGGAAGCCATCAGTGGTAGATCTGGGATTCAAACCCCAAACAGCCTGATTCTAAGTACAAAAGCCCAGAAGCATCCCTAGAAAGCACTAGAAATTTCTATAGAATCTATAGGAAAACACATGACTCTTGCAGAGGAAATCATGTGGGGGGTGGGAAAGTACAAGCTGACCACGTAAACTCCTACCCTTACAAAAGAGGCCCTTACACCACATGACAGAAGAAACTACCACATATTAACCCTCCCAACACACCGATGAGCTGTGTAGTTCTGGAAAGTTACTTCACCTCTGTAGGTCTTATCCTTCTTCATCGGGGCAGTGCAGATTATAGAAATGGCTACTACACAGCCTGCTTAGCAAGCTAAACGCTATCCCAAAATGTACTGAGCCCAGAGAGCATGAAAATCACATTAATTTTCACAACTTTTAGTTGCCGTTCAATTAGACCTACTTGCTAGCAATAAAAAAAGTATTACAAATCTAATACCTTAAAAATAAGCTATCCCTTTCTCAATTCTCCCATTACAAAATTCATACTTCCCTCCAAGGTTAAGTCCCTAGACTTCAAAGAGCCTTCTGCTTTGAGCATCCTCGGGCGTCAGTGACTGTGTGGGTGAGTGTCATGTAGGTATGTGTGTATTCAGCAGTCTATCCTCTTACAAGAACATTAGCTATCTGGGTTCTGCCTCCCTCATTAGAACAAAACCCCCTTGAGGGCAGAGACCCACTTGGTTCATCTCTGAACCTGCAGGAGTGCCTGGTGTGCAGTGATATGAAGTGCATTTATTTATATCTCTAGGAAGCACAGAGATTATTAATAGTTACTTAAAACCATAAAATTTACAGCAAGAGAAGCCCTGAAAAAATATAGCTCAACAAACACTATTTTAGGATGAACTAAACCTTTTCCCACTAAGTCAGCTGAAAAAGACATGTTCTGTAGAGGAAACATTTCTAATGCTAAAATAGGAAAAGGATTAACTCAATGGTTTTATTATATGAAAAGAAATAATAGACAGACACCCAATGATGTCACCATAGATGGAATTCTTGACATGTGCAAAAACGTCTATATAATCAATAGAGAAAATTTGGTGAGGGTGGGTGGGTACAATCCACATCTGTGTGAACTGTCTTCTGTATTGGTTTTAGGTAAATAACCCTTGTCCCTCTTGCAAAGCTCTATATTCGAAAAGGGCAATGGTTCTCTCTTAAGCTCTATGCTCTTTGGTTACTGTCCACATCACCTTTTGTGTTGCAGGCCTGTAATGAACATCTATAGGGTTAAATCTTCAGCTTATTAAGTTCTTCTTCCTAACTACCATGGAAAGACCTCGTCTCAAGTGGCCATCCTTACATCCCTATCAGCAGCGTGAGAAAAGTGAGTTTCAAAAATGTGACACCTGGACAGAGACTAACACGCCAGTCCTGAGCCTCACCCTGCACACTTTCTACCACCTGACTGACTTGACTCGAACTCAGGTCACCCAGTCACAGAGACTATTGTCCTTGGCACTAGGAGTAGATCTGTCATGTCAAGTCTAGGGAGATCCTTACATGTTACCCTCAAAGACACTCTCAGGGGTGTTCCTCACCCCACTAGGTAACCCAGTCATCTTTCCCTCCCTCTTCCCATCTTTGCCCACACCATCTTTGTCCCTTCCCCACCCCTTTGACTTACTGAGCCATCCCACGCTGGGAGTGCGCCGCACACGGGGGTCATCATCCAAGGTGCGATTTGCTAGGCAGGGCACTGAGTTCTCAAGCGGGCTGCGGGCTTTTAGTGGCGGAAGCAGAAGACAGGAAAAGGAGGACACATGAACAGCCACAGCAAGGATGAAGATGGAGGCATTAGTCAGGAAGACAAAAAATACTAAAGCAAATCACACAAGCGGGTTAAAGAAGAACAATGACATTACAAGGACATTCACCACCTCCCGGGACCCTGGGCCCTTAAATGAAACAAATGTCAACAAAGAATGAAAAAGGTTTAGGGAAAATTACATTAAATCATTATAGTTCCCCAAACAGGAATGGATGATTCAGTCGGCAGTTCTAATATACAAAACACGGATCATATCCAGAAGACAGATGTAAATAATGAACATTCAGTCTGAAGATACAGTGTCAGAACTGTTAATATTTGCCACGTGAGCACACACAGAGGGAAGTAGTGCCCTGTTCTGTAAAGCACGGGGATGAGACGTCATGGTAGTAAGCAGCTCTAGTAATCTCCCCAACAGCGGGGCTATGGAGCTTGTGGACAAGCGCAGAAATCAACTTCTCAGACATTCGTGTCTGAAGTTTTTTCCTTAATGAGCACAGACTGGCTCTCAACTTCCTGGTTTTTCTTTTTTGTTTTTACCTCTGCAGTAACATGACACTGAGACAAGAATGAATTAATGCTTTAATACAAACCCATTGGAGATTCAATTTTGGTCTTCCTTTTCCCAGTGACTTCCAACATCTCTCTTACTGGTAGTTTAACCCTTGGTGTAACTGTTCCAAATCTGGAACATCAGAGATAATGATGTGGGCTGAACACGCAATCCAGTTTCTCTGGGTACATTTCATCACCTGGTAGCCCAATGGGCTTCTTCGTGGAAGAATGCCATTTGCTCTAAGAACCTTGCTTGGCTAATCTCTTAAAGAACCATGCTCTAAGGCTAGTAAACCTTGGTCAGTGGGCTGGAGAGATGATGTTAGAAATGCAGGATCGTTGGGCAATACTCAATAGAACTGAGGGATCTTTTATCCCTTAATAACAAAAGTTGTCATACTATCACGGTAACACAGTTACCATATTCCACCAAACATAAACATTAATCGATTCACATAATGTATGAAAGACGGGACAGGAAAAGGGTCTTTTCATAAGGCTACTGATGACTAGAGCGGTCAGGCTTTAACTTGAACCATTTACAAATGAATATAAATATATGGTCAATTTTGGGCATTCAGCACATTATAAAATCCAGAAACATTTTTGTCAACGTATTTGTCTGTGTGTCAAAGCTGTAAATAAAGCCAGGACTTGTGAGCAGGCCATCTGTGCTAGCACCTGTTTGAGGCAAATCTGATGGCTTCTCCCTTGCAATCTGAATTTTTAATTGTTTCCCATAATTGAACTTCTTTGCAAGTTTTTATTGCACTGAGAAAAAAATGGAAAAGCAAAATGTACCAGTTGAGATTACTCCAGAATGGTTACTTATCAAGAGGGAAGAATGTAGAGATAGTCAATGGCACACTGACCATTTCTCACCTCCCAAGTCTTGTGACAACGTACAAACGTGTGTAAAGAGATGACCTTCCTACAACTATTCAAAATGACAGTCTAAGGAAATGGTGCCTACATGTCTGGGCACCAACAAGCCTCTCTAGGATGCTAGGTCAGTGAGAATGGACAGAATAGAGAATACAAAAGAAATCAACAGAGCCTTCCAGTCCTTTGGGTGATAAAGAGGATGGAGCTGGCCAAAGGTTTTCTCTGGTCTCATGGCCTGTTCCTGAGAGAAAGACTAGCAGCTCTTTTAAACCTTGGATGGTAGTAAGTAATGCCCCCTCTCCCTGCCTCAATTTGTCAGGATGATACTTGTTGGGAATGAAGCCTAGAGATTCCTCTTGCATGTATAACCTCTGTGAATGCTGAGCCTCCCCAGCAAGAGGTCAGTGGAATGGAGCCTGTCAGATACCAGCCAAGAACCTGGCTCCAAAAGCAGGCCTGAGAATGTAGCTGCCCGTCGAGCCTTGGCACGTGTGATTCACTGGAGCCATCTGGCTGCTTCCCCTAGTGAAAACTGGATGGTTCACGGCAGCCCTAACTTAAACTGGTGAGTCCCAGAATTTAGAGTTGTTGGACCCTTTGTGTTCTATGCAGGGAGATACAAATGATGCAGCCCTTTTGGGAGGCTGGGCTTTTTTTTTTCAACCTCACAAATTTACTCTAAAGAACACACTTTCAAGAGCTGTTCCAAATCTAGAAGATAAGTTTCTATAATAATTAGATCATTTCCTAAATAATGTTTTTAACTGTATCTCTTCTTTCTTCAGTCACAAAATAAACAGCTTGGCTTTGCTAATATCTTACACTTTCTTTTAAGCCATTTGTTTTTAACCTCTCCATTACGGCTCAATGAGGAAACACACGGCTCTAAAGACTTTTGAGTGACAGTTTCCAGTGTCTACGTTGTGGAAAATGGTGCTGTGGGGTGAAGAAGTCATGATTCCTATTTCCCTTTGGGAATCAACTTATCAAAATCCTAAATCTAGCATCTATCCCAGAACAAAGCAGATTGACCACAGAAATTTCTCTACAAAAATGCTTCTTTTGTAATATTGGTTGGAGGTGGGGGCATGGGGGATAAACTCCACTCAGGTTAAACTTCAGAGCTCTTTGTAGAAAGCATGGCTGAATGTTTAAATCGTTGGTGAGCTGCTCCTCTTAGCACACTGCTATTCAGCTAAGTCATCAAACCTGAACACAGAAGCACTCCATCTACAAGCACCCACCAGACAAGCTGCCTATAAATACCCACTTGAAAATCAGATAAAGGATTCAACTGACTCCCTTGTTTGGTGCGGTCCTGCTTAGATAATGGCCGCCAAAGCACTTCAGACATCTTATTATCATATGGAGTAAGAGACCTGAATTCGCTGAGGACTGGGAAATCAATTACCGCAGAGGAAGCTCGTTTCTCTGTAATTGAATTAGCACATTGTTATAAAGCAAACATTCAACATTTGGTCCCTCCACTGATTATGCTTGTCTGTTAGTTTTACATCTGAGTTTCAGCATTGCACCTGCAAATGGAGACATTGCATATATTAGAACTATTATAAATCATAGTGTCTGTTGTAAGACAGGTGTTCAAATGTTGGGACCTAGCATTCTTGCCGTTACTACTAATACTCTTTCGTTGGATACTACTTGCTTTGTTCAGCCTCATGAAGGGTGTTGGAAAATACTAAAGATAGCAGCTTGGAGTAATTCAAATTAACGTTAAGATTTGAAATCAATATCTAAAAGATATATCTGCACTTCTGTATTAATGCAGAACAGATCACAATGCCCAAAATATGAAGTCACCATAAATGTCAATAAAACATGTGGTGTATCTAAAGAGAATAGTACTATTTAGTCCTAAAGATGAGAGTAATGATGCTATATGTGGCAATATGGATGACTGAAGGGGTCATTATGTACAATGAGCTGCACAAAGAGAAGACAAATGTGACTGTTAAATGTGCATTCCACATCATCTGAGTGTACATGAGGACCAGTGGCTCCCTGACACTGCAGAGTTGGGAAAGGCAACAAAAGATGGTGGCCGAATGCTACGATGTTTCAGTCCAGCATGAGGCAGATATGACAAGCATTGGGGTAATGGGTGTTTTCACTAGCTCGATTAGATTAAGTACATTGTGTACTTAAGGTCTTATTTAGTATCCCATACACAAACACAATCATAGCTATCTTTTTGTCAATATCTAATACAATAGATATTTCAACTTTAAACTCAAGAACTGACAAAGAACTCTTTTGTGATACATTTGAACAAAAGAGTTTGTACAGACTAAGACATGCTTGGCCATTCCTAAGACTTTAACATTCTCTTCTCCTCTTTCTTTTAGGGGGACATCATAGAGAGCGGGTCACTCTCTTCTCCCTGACTTATCTCCTCTTTTGCCTCTTTAATACCTTCCCTCCCTTCTCTGATTCTCTTCTACACAGACCAGAACATAGCCCTAGGTCTCCACCCTCCCTTCTTCCCTCCCATCTGTTCTCAGAGCAAGGTGAGGCTGAGGAGGATAAGACTCTGAAAGGGAGACTCCACTAAGCATCTCAAGCCCTGGATGGATTCCTCAGCCTTGCAGCAGCATGTGGCCTTTTCTGGAGCAACAGCATGAAGAACCGAATACTTATCTGTATATAAGATAAAGAGAAGTGTTTGTGTCTTTACTCAAATGTTCATCTTTACCTCAAATTCCAGTTTCATAAACTAGATGGTCGGTTAGTCATAATATGTGTGTGTGTGTGTGTGTGTGTATGCATTTCATGGCAACCTCCTAGGCCATTTGCTGAGATGCTGAGAGATAAAACCTGCTAGTGCTCACACATGCTGAGCACTCTTGATACTTCAGGGATGAATTTAAAACACTATGAAGCCCATGTGTTATTCATAGTGTATTATTTGACTGCTGTAAACCTTATAATGAAAGTATATTTCACTTTGAAAGCTGAAAGTTACTAAAGGTATCCATCACTCAAGATATGTCTAAACATATCTCTTCCTGATACCAGTAACATGTTATTAGTAAAGTATTTTCATAATGTAAACAGAAAAACACACCATTACCCTTATGTTACAGGTATAACAATACTCAAGGGGATTACATAATTATCAAAATCATGTATCTACTAAATATTATTCAGGCTGGAATAAAACCTTTGGAAGAGAAGACTTTGTTATCTTCAAGAAGATTATGAAATAGTCTTGAATGTCAAAACCCAAAGATTCCCTGAGTTCTACTCCTAAGCCTATCTTTTTATTGTCATAAAGATAAAAACTGGCTACTGACTACCAAAAGGAAGTGACAGGAGCTTCTTGATCTAGAAGACCCGGGGTAAAGAAATAAGACTTAAGAATGAGTTCGCCACAGAAGCCACTTTCGTTAGTGGGCAGCTTTCTTCAGATACTTTGCCAGCAACTTCCCATGGATTGCCTTGTTTTTAGCAGGTTGGAGTGAGTTTGGTTTCATTGAGCTCTGGCCAAGACATTCATCTGTGCTGTGCAAATACATAGAGAACGAGGGTCCAGAACAAAACAGATGGGTGTGTGCTGCTGGGTTTTGGAAGGAGCTAGCTGCATTCAGAAAGGCACCTGGAATGCCATGCGCATCTGAAAGAGATACATGCCTAAGAGAAAAGATGCCACCTGACTGGCTCAGAACTAGAGAGGCAGGAAGCCTACTTTGGAGGTATCTGAGGTTGGGGCAGTGCTTGCCCGATCTACTGCTAGAGGGCTCATGTCTGAATTCAGTAATGCTTTAGGTGGAGAGAAGAACAGTCCATCTAAAGACAAGTGGGAACATTAGAATCCAAATCCCAGACACAAAAACAAAGACCTGATAAAGGGGTTGAGAAAGCTGTCAAACCTGGCTGTGGTCCCAACCAGATGGAATTCACACCATTTCAAGGGAGCCTAACTTACTATTCCGGCTCACTCCGTTCTAGTGGGTCTAGTTGCAAGTCAGAGTCAAAGCAATAGGGTCCTGGCTAATTTTACCTATATTTCTCTGGTTCCTAGAACTACTGTTAACAAGAGCTGGTTCCCACTGAATTGGGCAAGCCTGGTGATGACATTTCTGCACAGCTTGGTAAAGGAGGAGGTCAGAAAGGCAGTGTATTGAAACCCAGCACTGTGCTGAGCAGGAGGCTGTGGGTCACTATAAGTAGAGCAGAGGTCCTGGGGTAATAGCAAAAGCATAAAGAAAGCCATGAGCCCCAGTATCCAGCTGTCCTGCTTGGAGCTACCCACCTTCTCCAGCTCCACGCTGCCTGGGGCTATACTTCTTGTCAGCCTTGGATCCCCAAGGTGGATAAGGACTTGTCTTATACCCATTTAACGAAAAACACAAAACAAGGAAGGTTCAGACTATGAGGAGTAAGGGCTTCCTCCCCTGTCATTGTTAAACAAAGGGTACTGATATCACTTACGAAAAAGTCTGAAGAAATACAAAAAGTCATTTCCATGGGTTTCTTCCTGAAGACAAAGCTACTGAAGCAAACAGTCTCGAGGCCACTCATGTTACTCTAGGATCTTTCTTGTGAACTTATTTAAACCCTTGCATCTGACTGAATGCATTTCTTGGATAATTACTAAGTGCCAGTTACCATTCCAAGCGCTCATCCAGCCCACTGGCTTTTTTTTTCATTAGTTCGTTTTTACAGGCATCAAAATGAACTAGAAATACTTTTCTAAATCTTTGTTAGGAAAAATAAGTAACTTCTTAATAATTCCTCTCTCTCTCTCTCTCTCTCTCTCTCTCTCTCTCTCTCTCTCTCTCTCTCTCTCTCTCTCTTTCCTTTTCTTCACTCCCTGCTTGTGTCCTTTCTCCCAGATCCTTCCCTATAGTGACTTCCTTAGTCTCAATCCTTGGGTCCAACGAACTCGTTTGAGAGCAGCTTCCCAATAAACCTGCCGTTAATATATATACATATATGTACATATATATGTTCAAGTAAATGAACCAGAAAAAAAATCATAGTATGTATGGGTCAGACTGGATGAGCAAAACCACTTTTCCACAAAGGATATCCGTACCCTCAGATCACAGGGCAAAGGGAACTAACTGGGCTTTCTGACAGCAGAAGGGGACGAAGTGGAGAGACTCAGCAATAAAGAAACAAACCAATGACAGTCTGACCCTCACATCGGGGCCCCGAGTGCCTCTTGGTCTTTAATGGAGACTCTTGCATGAGCTTTGGGGAAGACAATACAGATCAAAAGTATCCACTTTTTTCCCATCTATAAAATGGGAAATTATATACCTTTTAAACCAGATCATGATTTAAAAAATAAAATAAAAGTGTCTACTGGCCTCATAAACATTTTATAAAATCTTTAAGCAGTGAATCGCAGTTATACATGGGAACTGTTCTTACTTCTTGTTTGATTTTTAAAGTACTGCCCTCGAGTGTTCCTAGGCTTAAGTATTATTCTTTCATAGTAAACTAAAAGAATACATAACTATTATTTAAGTTATTCAGCCAAAACTGCCAGATAATGTCAAATGGACTTATGAGCTGTCAATTTTATTTAACTCACAAAAGTCAGTCATATAGCTGAACCTAACACAAACCTCATGAAAGCTACCTTCATTTTTCCTGTTTTTTTTTTTAACAAGAAAAAGTGGTTTTCATCTAGAAAAAACAAAAACAACAACAACAATTTACAGTAAAAGCTGTAAATCATCACCTGCAACCCAGACCACATAAGAACAGTGTAAAATTTAAGTTCGTTTTTAGCTGTGGGCAAATATATGTGTATACTGCTGATAGAAATGTTTGAAAACCAGGTACTTGGGAGACAGGGTATATGTTTCTGTGCATATGTTTGAAGATAGGCTAAATTTACTGGCAAAAAATGATATAAGGTGGGACTAAAGAGATGGCTCAGAGGTTAAAAACTGTGACTGCTCTTCCAGAGGTCCTGAGTTTAATTCCCAGCAACCACATGGTGGCTCACAACCATCTGTAATGGGATCTGATGCCCTCTTCTGGCCTGCAGGTGTACATGAAGATAGGGCACTCCTATACAACAAATAAATAAATTGTTTTTAAAGGATATATGGCAAACTCTGTAAAAAAAAAAAACTAAAACACACATTGCTCCTGTAAGGCACACACCCCGCCCAGCCTTACAAAAGGCTATTGTTGATCTTGGATGAATTTTTGCATCTGTAACCAATTATGGCTGCCACTGGTAAGCAATAGCCATCTATGGCTGATTATAATATTACCATGTGTGTAAAGAAGACAAAAACAACCTTTCATTCTGTGGACAGTTTGTACTTCAGCAGCCGCATGAGGAAGTACATGCTTTGGGTTTAATCTGCACCGTTAGTATTTTCTCCAGGGTTCTGTAAAGTTCAGAGACAGCTGAAACAGTAACAAGACGAGCCCTGGTCTTCCACGCTTGCTGATCGCGGTGTAAACGCCACACCGCAGCAGCCTTCTGCAGCTTGCCTGAAGCCGCCGGAGTCAGCAGTGCGACTTGGTGCGCACTGTGAGCAGATGCTGTACAGTGTGGGAGCCATCACTTAACAGTGTGTGTGCACTGTCACACACCCGTGAAAACCACCACAAGTGCACAGATTATAGGAAATTGCCATCAACCAAATGGCGTATTTGGAGTATGCCTTGCAATCGTTTTTAATATAATCATTTGGTTGTATGCTAATGGGGTTTCAGAGTCTCTAGTGCAAGTGACTAGCTGCTTACTGACTCTCCCCTCACAGTTGGATCTTGTGGGTTGATGGGCCCTGATGCTAGGACACCTCAGGGAGCTAAAACAATCTCCACCTCAAGGTTCTCCACACCATTCAGCTATCTGTCACACTGTTGCTAGCATACCCAAGGCTGTCTTTGTCACTGCGTCTATTTCTATATTTAAGGCTGAAGTGATTTATGTGTATCTAGGCTTTCCATGAGGATATTACAATCCTGCCCAACTACAGTTGACCTAAAATTCTTGTTTATTAAAATAGTGAAGGATATATAATTTCACACTTTAGATGTTTATTCAAAGAACACTACATAGTTCTTAAGTGTATTAAGTGATTAAGCCCCAAGACATAAAGGTAACTGTGTAAACTTGCAGGTTAAGAGCGAGCAACTGTAGAAAGCCAAGAACTTACCACCCCACCTGGGATTTATGGTCATGTACCTTGGAGGCACATGTAACTCACTGCTGTGGGATCTCAGAGGCAAATCTTGCCTGTGATAGTTAAAGTTGGGTAACACAAAGGCTAATAATAACACGTTTGAAACAAGCTAATTGTATCCCACGATGCAGAGTGTGCTCCGAGCATCTGAAGAGCCGGAGAAGGGCTGCCCGCCCTTTCTCATTTGCTTTCTGCCCGCATGTAGAGCGACCAGAGGTGAAGAATGAAGGCAGGAAGTTCAACTTCCTCTCACGTGCAGGATCGACCAATAGGACAAAGACCTGCAGAAGAGCAAGTAGCCCAGCTCATTCACTGGACCTTACATCTAAATAACTTCCCCACAAGACTGGCTGCCGAGGCTCTTCTGTTTCCAGTCTTTGTGCTGATGGGGTGTGTGAGAAAATGGCTCAGCATGCTTTAAGAGAGCAGCCATGCCCTGTCTGCCGACTGTATCTTCATGCTTCTGTATGCTCCCAAGGGTGGTCTATGATCTAAAGCAAGCCAACAAAACCTCTAACTCTAGGAAACCACACTGCATATGAGAAGGAGGACTGTTGCCTAACATGGAAAGGGAAGAATGACATTTAAGCGCCATGATTACAGTTAGGTGCCCATGAAGACAAAATGGCTGTAGGCTGAATTAGAGCCACCTGCCTAAGCAATGGCGCTGCCGGTCACTGGAAAACCTTTCCTTCAAAACTCAATCAACAGGCATATGAAGCTGGATATCTATCTGTAGGCTGCAATGCTCTAAGTAACACCAAACTATACCAGCAGTACTCTAAATTTGAGACCCTCTCCCGTGAGTATATTTTATTGAACACATTCATGTCTTGGTTATCTTTATAGACCCTTTGGGTTTAAAATTATGAAATTTTGTTTATAGTAGTGTGTCTTTCAAATCATTGGTTTTTAGTATTAAGTGAGAGAGAAAAACTTACATTTCTGGATATGGAATGACTGGAGCCGAATATACTTTACAAAGTCATCTTAACTTGTCCTCTGCCTGAGACCATATTGTGGAAGCACATGTGACTGCACCAAGTTACAGACTCTCTCTCTTTCTTCCCTTTCTTGGCACTAAGAAGATGTGGTGGTGGATTCTAGAGCAGGTTCTACCAACCCAGCATCTACTCAGTTCTGCCCACCGAACTGTCATCTCCCACACTTCATGGTAACATGTGCCCCCCCATCAGCCTGCACCCAAACATGAAATGTGCTCCCAACAAAGAGACACATAAGGTAGACCCTTTGCAAGAATCTGTGGTAAATGCAGTAAAACAAACATAACGAGAACATGGTGCCCATCCCATTATATAACGAGTTAATATTCCATCTTTAGTAATTACCATCCCATCTGAATATGACTGTCATTTACCACATCAACCACCTTTCCAAGGGGTAAAATAAAATTGAGCTTTACAGTGGTAAGATGACCACCAACAGCCTAGACAACTGACTCCCACCCTAAAGGGGATACTATGAAAAAATAAATTGTGATTCGAGACTTCAAAGCATTTATATTATCTAATTTGATCCTCCCAGTTGTTACAAGTCATCTTGAAAACATATTCCCTGCAATCTCAGCCATTTCAGTCCGTCAGCATAGGCCCACATGAAGAAGCAAGGAACTGTGGCTTAGTAAACTGCAGCTTCAGGGAAACCTTTCCGGCAAGATTGCACATCTACCCAGTTGTATTAAAAGGATCAGGAAATGACCGTGGCATATGAATTTGAGAAAAGAAATACAAGTGGGAGAGGGTATGGAGAGATGGAGTGGGGGGATGTGGAAAGAAAAATCGAGCAGCAGCCATTGGCCCTGCATTACCATTATCAGGGTTGCTAAACATCCTACTTGCGCTGGAGACCGTCTTCCCAATGTCAGCCAGGGACCGAAGGTTGGATTTCTTGGTTTGATGTCGGTGTTTCCGGAGCAGAGTGTAGGTGACCTTATCCTTGAGGTCAGGCTTCAGTAGGCCTGTCTCAATCTGGTGGTCTGCAATCATCTCTGGTACAAAGACAAAATGAAGCAAGAGTCAGTCACCAAATAGCACAGCCGTCTGCCACTCCAGCCTTGTGGACATCACCACCAAATCAACACCAAGACCTTCCTTCCCCAAACCCCAGCTTCCCACTTTATATGAAAGGATAGGATTCTGGCATTAATGAGAGTATTATAACAATTCTAGCATTAATTGGATCTTACAAAGGTAGGATTGTCTCTGTCTCTGTCTCTCTCTTTCTCTCTCTCTCTCTCTCAATACTCCCCAACTATGGTGAATCCCCTAAATCACAGTTGCTTTGAGTAATGTGATTAGTCAGTAATTTGCATTTTTCAATTTAGAAAGGTAACATTCTAATTTTTTAGGCCCTGCATTAATCAGAAACATCAACGGTAGGATCCAAAGAGAAGATGAACATTGTAAAGTCATGAAGAGTGATTATTAAAGTCTATCTCCCCAATTCTTCTAAGTTGTGTTTTCTTTGAAATGCCTTTTCCAATATCAGAGCATTTGAATGGCTAGTGAAGAAAAGATCAATCTATAAAATTGTACATGCCCTAGTCTTTTCAAAGATGCCAAGTTAAACCTTCCCAGTTAACTTTAACTAAAACCTTGCCAGTCTATTCTACCGATCATTTCAAACACTACTTGACTAGTTTTGAGAAAGTTTAATTATCCTACTTATAAAAAAAAAGTTTCTGTTTACTCTCCTTTACTGTTTGAACTTTAAAAAGAAAGTGACTGTGGAGGCTAGGGAGATGGCTCAGGCCATAAGGTAAAGTGCCTGGTTGTACATGGCGGAGGATGTGACTTCAGAGTCACAGACTCCATACAGAAAGCTGGTGCAGTGTTGGCCACCTGTGTCCTCTTGCAGGAAGAAAAGATACCCAACAGCAATTCTACCCTGCACACACACAAACACACACACACACACACACACACACACACACAATAATGATTGCTTCACTGTGATCTGCAAAATGTTCTGTTAAACAACAAAGCCTATCCCAATGGAAAAGAACTTCTTTCTCAGAGGTAAGCACAGAAAGGAAGCCTGAACATCCTGAGACCATCATAGAATCTGTGGGTGATGTGCAGAGCAGGACACCTCACCTCATAGCTTCCTCTAGGGAAAGTACTTGGATAGGGAGGTACAAAAGCCTGTTCTTAAGCGAAAGTCTAACAGGAAAATCAATGGGTAGTGGGACCACAGTCAGTCCTATGGCATCCTGTCCTGAAGAAAAGGTACAGGTATCCCCAGGACCTTGCTGAGGCCTCAGTTAACCATTATCACTCCAGCTTTACAGTGAGCACTGAGTCTCACAGTCTACATCAAGAAGCCAGTAATTTATACAGTGGACAGGGAGCCATTTGTAAGGCGAGATCGGAGACTAAGTCAAGGATTTTCCATCATTTGTCCAGCACAAGTGCACTAAATGTACAGAACATGAACCATTTGGTAAGGGACCTAGAGGAGACAGGAAGTTTCTCTTGTGATTGTTTTGATTTGAAAGTGGCCTTCAGCTTGGGTATTTTTAACTACTTGAACCACACTCCACACTCGGTAAAACACTCAGAATGACCCCCTAGCAGGACAATTAGCCCTCTGTCCCATAGTCCTGTAATTAGGTGCCTTCAGAACCAAGCCCTATACTTTCCCTTCAAGTCCCCATTCGAGATGGAAAGACCATTTACAGAAGGACCACAAAAACAAGCAGCCAGAGCTTGTCTGCATCCAGGGCCACCAGTCTCCCTCTGAGGCCAGGACCCTGCAATAGAGTTTCTTACCTTGCCATCCTGGCTTCCCAATGCATACACATATGCAGCTGGCCCTCTTGTTACTAATGCCTGGAAATCACTAGTTAGACAGGTTAAAACATCTGTGTGGCTTATGGCCGTCATTAAGTTTCCACTTTAAAAAAAAATGGCCGGCATAATAGGCTCTCTTTAAGGATCAGCTGCAAAACCTTTCAAATTCAAGTAGGGAAAGTTACTTTTACAACTACACTGAAATTAAGTGCTCAGAGTTCAGATTCCACAGACACTACCAACTGGGAGAAAATATGCCCAGTCTAGAGGATAACAGAACTGAGAAAAACCCAGGGTGGCCTCCACTTCAGCTCTTGTTACATAGGAGAGGAAAAAGGGGGTGAAGAAGTGAGAATGTCCCCCACTAACTTAGAATGCAGAACCCCAAATAAAAGCTTGTCTTGTGATGCACATCTAGATGGTTTCCCATTAGACACAGCATCTTCTATATTTAAAAATCAAGCCCACCAGGCTGGTGTAGGTCCGCCCTGTTAGCATTCAGGAAGCTGAGGCAGAAGGATTTTGACTTTCTGGCCATGAGGTCAAAGCCTGGGCTGCAGAGCTAAATTCTGCCTAAAAAAAAAAAAAAAAAAAAAAAGCCAAAGGTAAACTGTTTTAAAAAGCGAAGCTCTGGGCAGAGAGAAAAATCATATCTACAGAACTTCTGCAGACCAACAGAAAGGTGGCTAGACTCTGGAAAGCAGCTAAGAAGACTAACGAAGGCCTTCTCGGAGAAAGACAAAGACACACGAGTCCAAATAAATAGTTCTTAAGTTCAAAGTTAACAAAGATAATGTAAATAAATGTGTGTGGCTATAACCAATTAAGACATTTCTTAGGTCTGTCAAAATTAGCTATCCCAGTATAAAAGACTCACACCAGGGCCATCACCTGAGGGTGACATTGTGGACCAAGACATCTGGCAAAAACATACCAAAATCTTTCAATATGTTCAAAACTTTTGAATTTTCTACAACTGGAACTCTATACTAATCAAATAATTTTGCTGAACTATGAAAAAAAATACCCACTTCTCTTGATAACAGAACCTTCAAGGTTACCTAATGCCTAATAAATTTCTATTTTACAGCTATTAGGTTTTATTTATAGAACGACAGGAAAATTGATAGTTTTTTTATCTTTAAGTGAATACCGGTTGGAGTGTTTGCTTCATAAGAATGGGGCCTGAGTTCAAGTCCGGGCACTGAGGTAAAACCCCTGCCATGACTGTGCATGCCCATAACCCCAGATTACAAGGCAGACACAGGCAGGCCTTGTGAACTCACTAGCCACGCAGCCTGTCACAGAGAGCATCAGGGAGCTTCAGGGAGGGAGCTTATCTCATGGCCATAAGACAAACAGTGACAGAAGGTATCCAATATCCTGCCCTAGCCTCCACATGCAGACACACACACACTCACATGTGCACACACACACACACACACACACACACACACACACACACACACACACACATACACTCATAATTCCATTTCAAGAAAAGGTTGCATGCACGTACCCAGGGCATAAGAAAAATGTTGGGACAATAAACAGACAAAATTTGATTAAGAAATATTTTTTGTGGTAAAATTAGGGAAGGTTTTAGTTCTTGTAGTAAAGTATTTAGAGATTATATTTGAATATATATGTATATATATGTATATCAAACTTACAATTAGAAAGAATGAAAAATATAAATTTCAAAGATATAAAATATTGTTTTAAGAAATAAAATAAGAAACAGCAGAATGCAATCTGCCAATACACAGAACTCTGGAGGTGTGTGTGTGTGTGTGTGTGTGTGTGTACATGTGTGAGTGTGAATGAGCTCCAAAAATAGAGCTACATTTTTCTTATCCATTTTGCATGTGGAAGAAAATTCCATGAACTTGACTTTGTATGTGAGTGACACCCTTTAAATGTAGGGTTACAATGGGAACCCTAAAAATAAACCTATTAAAAATAATCCCTGGAAATTGTCTTATCCTCTGGAAATGCTTCAAAGACAATTTTTCTATTAAAATACAGAAAGAGTTCTTTTTTAAAAAAAAAGAAAAGAAAAGAAATTAAAAGCACAGCGAGGTCCTGAAAAGAAGCCCAGGTAAGCTGATTTCACTGTGAGAATGACAACCGATGCCTGAACCTGGCTTGGGCCCTGTCCAGATGCCCTGGCCTGAGACCTGCAGGGGCTCTGCCTCTGAGGAGGATGAGGAGCAATAGCATGTGGACCACAATGACAGCTGAGAATCATCCTCCTATTTGTTGGAAATAATGACACTTTCTATCATTTCTCCCCCAACCCAATTTTCTGAAGGGCAATCGGCCTATGGGGAGAAAATCCGTCATGGTATTTAGGAGTGAGTAACTGCCAGTTAAAAAAACGCTAGCTTAGGCGTCCTTACTCCATCCTCTGCTAGGAAAAGGTTGTCATAGAAATTAAGTGATCCTCACAGCTCTCACATCGCTGGGCTGCCTTCTGTCCTTCAAAATGAAGCAAAGGTTTTCGGTGATTCACATTTGACTCTCCACAGGTTTGGGTTCTTCAGGAGGATTGTAGCTCCGTTATCAGGTTACACTTGGAGGCTGTTGGTTCCCTTATCAGGTTACACTTCTTTGCTCTGCTCTTTAAGCAGGACTTTTGGTTTCCTCCCTTTCTTCTGCTCATGATGTACGGCTTGCTCAGAACTCTTTTCCTGAATTATCAGTTCCAGAATGACAGCCCTGGCACTCTGCCTCCTTGCCCCAGGGACAGTAGAGCAAACATATTAGTGAGTGATGATACCTCAAAGTGACCTAGCGATGTCTAATTTTAACACAGAATGACAATGTTTAAAGTAAATTCATGGAAGTTGGAAAACAGTCTGCAGCCGACAATAAAAAAAGTTATGGGAAATTAAGCCAAAACATCAAATGTTCGCTTAATCTTTCTTACAGGGAGCAGATGTCACTGGGTTCCATTTTGGTCCTTGGCTGAAGAGGGTCTGATTCAATGTGGTCTTCTGCTGTGTACACACAATGAAGGAGTTGTTGTAGAGCACATTCTCTTTAATGTAATTCAATATGGGAGTGAGGGCACAAAGACACATTCCAAAGTAGTTCAGATCTAAAACTTTTATCACTCTGATGATCAGCTCTCAGACTGGTAAAAGCCGATCAATCAACCAACCAATAAAAAGAATGAATTAATGAAATGCCCCTCCACTTCAATCTCTTCGGTCAATAGTCTTTGGGATTTTTCCTGATGCTCATGAAATCTCAACCATCTATACACCAGACTCAAATCAGACTTCACGTAGTTATCTGGTAGGTGATATGCAGGAAAATCTAGATAGCTAATTAAAAGCATGAGCCCAACAGGCCTATGACCTTAATTCTCCTAACAACTCCAAAAGGCACACTGTGATGGGTAATTTAAATTGTTAAGCTGACACACTCTAGGATCACTTGGGATGGGCATCTGCAGCAGTAACTATATAGATTAAATTCACCTGTGGAGAGATGTGTCTATGGGGGACGGTCTCTATTTCCATCATTGATGTGGGAAGTCCCAGCCCAAACCATACAATACCATTCTGAGGACTGGGTTCTAGACAAGACAAAGAAATCAAGCTGAGCTTGAAAGACCAGGATAAATCCTGACCCCCTAACAGGTAAAGTAGAAGACCCCTAGCAGGTAGCATAGAGCCAAAAATATAGGATGGCAGGTTCAGTGACTCTGTTTCAGGAACTGGCTGACCATAAAGAATTTATGGCCTTAAGGTCAGGATGACTCTGTTTTAGAAACTGACTGACCATAAAAACATAAAAGTTAAATAACACATCATAATCAATCTTGAGAAACCAGATGTTACCATCCAGATTCTTCACTGGTATTTTTGATATTCTCCAATGACGTACGCCAACTGCCCCCCACCCAGGTTGTGGTTTGCTTTGTTTAAAACCCCCTTCTCAAATCCACTCGGGGTCAGACTCCTCTATTCCTCCAATGTGGAATCATGACCTAAAATATACCTTTCTCCACCAACCGGCTTTAACTGAGGTACTTTATCATTGAGTCAGTAAAGAAAACTCAGAAATGCACCCATAATGGTACATCAAAAGAACAGGAAACCACATCTCCAAGAAGGTGGTAACATGTTCCAAACATGATCATCTATACTGACAGAGGAGAGGCTCAAAGCTGCCCGCTGTGATCCCAGCATTTCTTCGCTGGTACCACTCAGTGTCATCCTTCCAGAGAGGATTGTTTTCATTTTCATAGCGAAGGAATGAATGGTGAAATTCCATGCAGAGTAACTCCACAGACTCTGGTGATATGCATGATCCTCTGCACCAATGTAACCGGACTCAGTCACTAGCCCATGGGGTCCTGATGCTGGCACCCAGCCCCACAGCATTCTCTACACACAGCCAAATGACTTGACAGGCACCTTCCCTCACAGCAGCCTGGAAAGTGGAGGATTTTCATTCTTCTGTAAGATGTAATCTCTGATTTGAACATTATGTAGCTGAGGTTCAGAAAAGCTCAGTGAAACATCTATGGTCAGAGTTCTAAAATCTAGTGTCCAGGGAGCCAGTTAATATAGGAGCATGAGAAGTTTCTTTAGCCAGAATATTAATCTGGAGTGAGGTAATGGCTCAGTATGCAAATAATTACCATGCACGCTTAAGAACTTGAGTCCAAGACCTAGAACTTATGTTAAAACGAAAAATCAGGCATGGTGGCATGTACCTATAATAGAGGCCCTGGAGAGGCAGAAACAGGAAGCTTGCTGGCCACCCTACTGAGTCCACTCAGTAAGCTCCAGATAAGAAGAGATACTGTCTCAAAAAACAAGGGATGGGCTCCTGAGAAATAAAACCATGATTTACTCTGGCATCCACAGAAACATGCACGCATGCACAGAAGCACACACATCCACCCATCCACACGCACACACATGATCCCACATACACACAAGTATATAAAAAATGTTAATTGTACACTAATAAGTAGAGAAACTAATATGTGTATGCATATTAAACACAATCTTTGATGTAACAAAATATAAAAGATTTTAAAAAGCACAAAATTCTTAAGACTGATAAAAAAAAATCTAAATATCCCAAAATAATAAAAATGACCATCACCAAACATGGGTGTTGTTTCTTAATGCTACCTTTCTTGATATTTGTCGAATCTTTCATTAAATCATTCATTTCACAACACGAGACCCTATGAACCAGTGTGTCAGAGAATACCCAACCCTGCTTACCCTCGAGGGCTTCTGCATTAAAAGACATTAAGGCAAGAGGAGGAACCTGAAGTGGCATACTCACCCACCAGCTGTGGGAGAGAGGACGCCTCCCGGTCCAGCATGATGGACCCTTTCTCCATACATGTCCTCAGCTCAAACAAGCTGTGCAGGGACAAGGTGGCCACATGGGGTTTGCTCCATCGTTCCCCGCCCTGCTCCACTTTCTCTTCAAACTTAATCCACCTAGGAAGAGGAGATCAGTGGAAAACAATTAAAGAACTGCAACCTTCCCTGAAGGCTGCTCTGACGCCTGACCCCTGACCCCTGACCCTGCCCACATCCCTGACCATCACCATCATAATATCTCCTCTTTCTCATGCTGCCTGCCTCAGTAGTTTACTGAGTCATCAACTCTCTCACGGCCAAGGATCTCATCCCCAGATCACTTTCTCTTCAAAAAACAAAAACAAAAAACAAAAATAAACAAACAACAAAAAGGACCAATAAGGTCAAAGTAAACCTCTACCACCACCACCAGTAGCAGCAGCAACAGCAGCAGCCTCCCCCATACAACCATGAAATCACTAAAAATGATTACTTAAGTGATTTGTATGTAGATGAGAAGGGGAAAGGAAATAATCACTGGAGGCTGAGGGAGGGAGGGTGAGAATCGGAAGGGGGACGGGAAAGGGGAATAAGATCAGGTATTGGGGGACAGGCAAGAGAGAAGCTCAGAGAGCCAAGAGAATGAATGGAAATATGCAACCTCTGGGGGGGGAAGGTGAGTAACCCTCTAGAAAGTACCAGAGATGGGGAAGGGGGTGAGAGACTCTCAGGACTCAATGGGGGGTTATCTTAGCCGCAAACCCCAAGAGACCACCTCCAGTAGATACACAGGGCCTCAAGTGGAACAACAGGGTTAGTAACCCACAGTCAAAATTTCTGACTCAGAACTGTTCCTGTCTAAAAGATCTGCAGGAACAAAAATGGAAAAAAGACTGAAGGAAAGGTGGTCCAATGACTGTCCCAACTGGGGATCCATCTCACTGGGGGAGGGGGACACCAAAACTTGACACTATTACTGACGCTATGATGTGCTTGCAGATGGGAGCCTGGCATGACGTCCTCTGAGAGGCCCTGCCAGCAGCCGACTGACACACAACTATTAGATTCAAGTCAGGGACTCCTACTGTTGAATTTAAGGGAAGGATTGAAGAAGCTGAAGGGGACACTGTGACCCCATAGGAAGACCAGCATTCTCAACTTTCCCAGACCCCAGGGAGCTCCCAGAGGCTGAGCCACCAACCAGGAGCATACAGGGGTGGTCACAGGCCCCAGGCACATAGACAACAGGGGTCTGCCTAGTCTGGTCTCAGTGGGAGAAGATGCGCTTAATCTTCCAGAGACTTGAGACCCCAGGGAAGGGGCGGCCTGGGAGGAAGCATCCTCTCAGAAACAAGGGGAAGGAGGAATGGGGTGGGAAACTGTGGGAGGACTGAAAGGGGGCAGGTAATGACTAGAGTATAAGTGAAGTCATCTTTAAAAATAGAAATAAAAAAAAATATCTCCAAATAGGTAGTTCCTATAATTGTAAAACTCGCCATCTCTGCTAATATTCTGTCGTGACCTTATAGAATAGGTTTGTTTAAGTAGCAACAAGGATGCAATGTTTATCTCAAATGGAAGCTGCCCAGTTGTTGATACTTAATAAGGTTCATGTTTTACCATGTCTTCATCTGATGTCCCTGTCTCAGCTGGCATATGTGCCTCTCACTGAGATGCTAATAGAAATTTTACCCTCCAGCCAGGCTCCACATATGTTTAAAATGAGCAAGCTCTGTGGACCACAGATTCAACGTCATGACAACAGTCCTCTAGTAACCTCTGCGTTGGGACAGACAACCCTCACCCACACCTTCTGCTTGCTAAGACATGTAGACATTTTTGAAAATAGAGAAAGCAGAGACACTTTTGTGAGTTAGAGGGGGAAAAAAACACATTTGGAAGCCTCATGAATGCTGGTAGACCTCTGAATGATGCTGGGACGGTAATGAAGGGGTTAAATTTTGTTTTCCTACATGTCTCACCCAAGGGTTTAATGATTGAAAAAATGTTTTTCCTAGAACAAGCCAAACACTCACCTAACTCACTGCAGACAAGAACAAAGGGCAGGCATCAGAGAAAGCACTACATACTGTATTATTTATAGAACCCTTTATCAACCCCCAGGGAGGGGAAGAAGCTCCCTGCACGGTCCACAAGTGAAAATAGATCAAGAGATCAGCCACAGTGTCAAATAAAAGCTTAGGATTTTTATCACACCCAACGCTCATTGTCTCAAAAGCATTTTCCCATAAGCCTCCACACTCCTCCCAGGAAGCCCCTCACAGCCAGGCAGTTCTTCCCTGTCAATGGTAACTTCTATGTGAAACCTCTCAATGACTAGAGACTGTTACGCTGTGTGTTCTACCAGCAAAACCAGCAAGTGACCTTGACTTTAAATGTGTACCTTTTTACCTCTAGAGTCTAAAAGCCACTACTCTAACCACGTGTACATGTGAGCAAAGCTAAGTGGAATGACCTATACAAAAAAGGTCATGAAGTTGAGAAGTGGTGGGGGTGTGGGGGACTGGAAGGCCTAGAAACAGGGAGGGAGAGGGAAAATGGTGTAGATACAGCACCCAGGTATGTAATTCTCAAAATTATAATAATAACAATAGCTTAAATAACAAAGGTTTAAAGGTCAGCAACATCACTAAAGAAACTCCAAAACTTCGATCCTGGACCCAGTTTATTTCCATAGAAGTAACTGAAACATTCCTAAATAAAGTGAGAAACTTCTATTATGCCCCTGACCTGTGTGTGTAAGTGCTGTTAGAGTTGGCATTTTCTTCCTCTCTGGTTGGAATTACTTCAAGAGAAATAGAAGGTGCTAGAAGGCAATGACAATTCTACGTCCCACACTTACAATACTTCATGGCTATAAGCAAGACAGTAATAGACAATACAAGAAAGCGGATTATTTCATCAACAGTCATAGGACTACTATAACACTGTTAACTTTTGGGCAGCACCTTTTCCTGCTTTCTCATGAGATCTTTAAACATGCTGCAAAAGTTTCTCCACAAACAGTTTTATTATATCTATCGTAATGCATAGCTCAAGATCAGACTCCCGAAGATAGAAGAGTCCATGGTATATGGTGTCAGAAAAGGACTACCTAGAAATAAACCCTTTATGAAAAATAGAGTGGGTACCTGTTTTGGGTTTCTAAGGGTATTATTCTCACTAGCTGAGAGTCTTTGATAACAGAATTTGAGCCAAAGATAAATGTCAAGGACCATCTAGAAACTGTAATGTGTAATGTTTCAGAGGACTTCATTCATTTCACTTTTCTTTCTTCTCCCACCCTCAGGATGGGCCAGAGCCCCGGGATGAGGAAGGTCCCAAGGATTCTATGGGGGGGGCATGACTTTAGCTGAGACTCCTAGGAATAGGAATATGTACCCTGAAGTGTCTACCCCTGTAGCCAGGCAGGACCCCCAGTGGAGAGATAAAGACAAAAACCTACCTATAAAACTTACAGCCCAAAATTTCTCCTTTCTACAAGAAATGCAGGGACAATGATGAAGCACAGATTGGGTGAATGGCCAACCAATGATTGGCCCAACCTGACACGTATGCCATGGGCAAGCCCCTTATCTTTCTTACATGAGTTCCCATTTATAAGTTGCTGCCCATCTGCATTGCTAACCTTATAGCTTGAATGACAAATAATCATTACAGCTACACACATGCATACATGCATGCACACAAAAATACACTAAAAACATGTATACACACATGTGCACAAATACACTATAAATAAATAATAAATATTTTTAGATTATATGTTGAAATCTTAGGGGTTTGGGTTTGGGTGGTTGTTGGTTTGGGTTTTTGAGATATTCTTACTCTGTAGTTCAACCTAGCCTTGAACTTATGGCAATCCTACTGCCTCAAATCCTACATGTGCTGGGACTATATAGGTAGAGTCACTACGCCCAGCTTTATATGTTAAAATTTTAGTGCCCAGGGAAAAACCTTTTACAACTAGGAAGTACCATCAAGAGCCCACTGTCTCTACTGCTGACTACAGATCAGTGTGCAAATACTCTAAATACTCCAAAACAATGAGACACAAGTTTCTACTGTGTGTGAGAGATTTTGTTTATGGTATGGTCAGTGCAGCCTGAATAGGCCAAGAGGATCCTCAATTAGCCAAGCGCTATAAGCTTAAGAGACTTTTCAAAAAGAAGCATAATTCACTGAATCTCTTTCTGGCCTTTCCTTTGATCCTCTCTGTGGCGCATATTGTTGGTAACTAACTGACTTGAGGCAGGAATCAGGGCAGGTTCTTCAAGAGCAATAGATTCATAATTTCCAACTGGGATGGACTTTCAGAGGAGCACTCTCACCCTGATGGATCCCAGCTACCCTGCAGGTCAGGATTACCATAAGAAAGGGAAGCCTCACAGCAGGCCCACTGTGTGCAGTCCTGTCTCTCCTAAGGGAGCCGTGCTATCTCATGGCTAAGGCGAGCATCATGGCATTCGGCCTCCATCAGTGCTCTGCTGGTGATGCAGGCATAGCTATCAGCACATGGCACTCTGACAGACTGCCTATCAGATGAATCTGCTGCTCTACTTGTTACGGCATGCTTATACCAATGTGCCCGTTTAAAGTTACTGTAGAGAGTTTTCATCCCAGAGTTGGCGCATGCTCTGCCCGTGCTCCTCACACATCAAGGACAAACTTGAAAAACAAAGTGCCAACACTCCTCAATTCAAATCAACATCCATTAAAAAGAAGGCTAAGGCAGAAAGACCAAAGTTCAGTCTATCTAAGCGCCAGAAATTCTGCAAAGGTGCTTTCGACCCATGTAATTATGTTTAAAAAAAAAAAAAAAAAAAAAAAACAGGCAGGCATTCTTACTGTGGCCTGTACTGAAAGCTACCATCGACCCTTTGAGATAACTATGAATAGCTACACAGTTGCAATGTGCTTTTGGCATTATTTTCCCTCTTGTTTCAGTACGTGACATGCTACAGGAAAATTAATCTTAGAAGTTGACTTTTCAAATCGCCTGTGATGACCAAAGTTGTATCCTTGGAGGAGCAGTTTATTAGGTGAATTTTATTTATTCCAAGGTCTTAGAAGAATAGTGATGAAGTACTCTCCAGCTAACACACTCTGAGTGCCTGCCAACCAAAGAGTGCTTTGCTCACTTGTTGAAGAAACAGAGTGCCCACTGGGAATCACTACATTTTGCAACTTTCCAATCATATGATTAAATATAATTAAGTAAAGACAAGACCTCTAGCTTTAAAACCTGCCAGTTTCATGGCGGAAAATCTTCATGACCTCTGTGCTAGAATTCAATCCATCTGTGCAAAACTACTGATGTAATAATAATGAATTTCTTGCTAATCGAAAAATAATTCACCACACGTAAAGAAGTCAGTGTTAGTATGTACCTGGGGTAAATGCTATTTTAAGGAGAATTCATAAATTTCTAGATCAAATGTGGTAAGTATTGCACATAATTACCTAGATGTAATGATGTCTAATTACAAGAGAGATTGGCTTCCCTAAATAATCTACTTATGGGGGGGGGTATAAATTTGGTCCAACAAGGAAGTTCCCAGAGTAATCTGCTAGAGAAAGCCAAAGAACTGTAGACTTCAGAGATGGCAAACTCACAGTGTAACGTGCAAGCTGTTGTGCTGTGGCCATGACCCTACAAGAGGTTCTCAGAGGTGATCTGGGTCAGCATGCCCAACCGAAACACAAATAACTGTGAGTTTGCACTGGGTTCCTGGACACGCCATGCCAATACCCTTTTCCTTTGTTGGCTAACATTTCTGAGAACTTGTGACAGCTTTCTTTTCAGCAGGTTTGGCAGTGCAGGTTGGATTACGTGGTACTGATGATCTTTAACATACATTCAGGCCATGGTGGTGATGTGAGGCTCTGATACTGAAAATCCACTAAGGGGAAATGGAAAGTAGGGAGATTACCTTGGAATCCTAACCTGAAGAAGTAGAAGAAAAGAGAAAACTTCATCCCTTTCTTGTGACTTTGGGCTGTCATCAAAGCAAAACTAGGGGCTACTCATTAATCTGTGTATTTTGGGAACCTAAGAACTAATTCTAATGGGTTCGTGTTTGTTTTGATTTTGATTTGGTTTGGTTTTACTACATTTTGGGACATAATCTCATATATTCTAACCTGGCTTCAAATTAATTATGTAGCCATGAAATTCTCCTGACTCCACCTCTCAAGTACTAGGATTGGAGTCCCAGTCATCCAGCTCAAATGACTACAATGGATATCTGAAGAGTGGAGGCTTCTTTGCCCATTTCAACTGATTCTATTTAATCACTGCAGTCTTCCTCTGAGTTTTTGCTAATGATGACAGATTCTGAAAGGACCCTTTCAAAAGACTAACACTGTATCTCCATCAGTCAGACACCCTCATCAAACATGAGAAGTCTACCCTTGCACAGTCTTCAGCTTGTGCATGCTTCTGGGAAAGCCACCAGACATTTCAAAGTTCTACCTTACCTCACAGGGAAGACACAATGGGAAAAATATGAAAACGAAGAAACAAAGTTGACCACCATTTTAGATCGCACTTAACAATGGGCTTCTCGTGCTGGTAATATTCCTGCTACCTCAGAATCAAAGGAATCATCTCCTCTATTTCTGAAAGCATTCTCATGGTTTGAGGAGTAGAAACCAAATAAAAATTCTGAAAGTGGGATTCAGACCACAGTAGTGCCAAAGCTCGTTGTAGGATACTCTTAAATTAAATGTTAAATAAAATTATCAGTCCCATTTCCATGTTACATTTTGTTCTACATGTACTTTATGCTTATTGTAACTAGTAAGATTTTAATGCATACTATCAAACCTTTAAAAAATCAAGTACTGACAAAAATATATTCATATAGCTTTATGCAAAAATGCTTTTAAAAATCTGTACATGTATCTCTCTTTTTCTTTAAATAAAGTTGTAAGAAAAAAATGTAAAAAAAAAAAATCATCAGTCCCCTGAAGAGTATAGGACCTTAAAGAGGAAAAAGAAATGGCATTGGTTTGAGGCCCACACTAGAAACTCCATGTAGTTTGACAAGTCTAGAGCATTTGCTCTCTTTAGAATAAAACTGTCTGCTAGCGATGGTGCTTCATAGAGTGCATGTCCTTCAGTGGTCCTTACCACTTTTGTTTAGCATGTGTGAGACCCTGGGTTACAAGCACCCTGCCGCACACAGCCCAAACAAAATGTCTATCAACTGGGAATTTCAGAGGAAACAAAACCAAAAGTCAAAAATATGTTTTCTAGGCAGAAAATGACAATTCACACCATACCACCACATATGAAAAAAGTCTCTGACATACTCTTCAGTTTTATTCATCTGTGAGGTTTGAGACCTTTTAGTAGGGGGTTAATGATTTTATCATGGCCCGGAAAATCCACATCACAGATGGAAGTCAAATGTCACTACAAAAACATTCAGTGTGCGTCCCAACAAGTACAGATCACTGGAAATCTAAACAGTCCCAGAAGCATTGTCACTGTCAACCCTTCCCACGGAAATCAGAAGAGACAGGCCACTGAGAACCAGGCTTTCGTTTCCCTGTACATTCTCTTCATTGTCCCTGTTTTGTGAGTGTGGCTGGGGAGCAGGTTGCTCTATGCATAAGGAACAGGCCCCCAAACGAGGTAAGTTAAAACCCTGCCCTCACAGAGATTTAGCCCTATTAAACAGACAAGATAACAAAGTAGATAATATGCTAAAAAAAATGAGGAGTGAAAAGGTCAAAAATATAATAGAGGACCTGGGATAAGAAGTACAGGTGATGCTTCACCTCAAAAGTCTGGGGATATATGAACAAGTCATGTGGGTGAGTGAGGGGTGTGTGGGGAACAAGGGAGTAGCAAACATAGTCTTCCAAAGACTAGTACAGATGGCAACTGGAGCTCTAGCAGGCTGGACTAGAGGAAGAGACACAAGGCTTTTCAAGTAACTTGGGGTGAAGAGTCTATACACAAAATAAATGTACATATAAGGACCAATGCACTGGAGGTTTTTTCCAGTCACCTAAGTAAGAGACAGTGAAATCCTAAACCAGACCTGAGGCAGTATTGGATGGGAAATGTGATGAGATGCTGAAATCTCTGGATATTCCAGAGAGTCCATCAATCGATCAGACAACACGTGTGAGTAAGGTAGAAGGCAAGGAAGACTCCCGTGTTCTGGCTGGAGGGTCCGAGAAAATGAAATTACATATTGAGGTGGAGAAATCTCTAGAACGAGCAGGTCTGGAGATATTAATTAGACAACTGCTAGTGGCCCTCCAGCTACACCGTGACAATTAAATATGAAAGTGTAGAGACAGAAGTGCACACACCGTCAGCAGAGTCACAAAATAGTTTGTCATTTGAAGCCCAGTCCTCGTCTGAGCTTTAGCATTGATATGCTGGGTTACCTTCAGTCTCCCCACCCAGCAGAGAGAGAAGATAACTATTGTGTTCAAAACACTTATTTTGTGTCAAAATACAACTATATGTAAGCATGGGGATATCAGAACAAAACTATTGATTTGTGTGCTAGCTAAAAAATAAAATCAGAGGATAGTTATTCTTAAAGCAATTGTCTCTCCACTTGTAGCATATTTAGCACGTATTTATGGAAATCTTCTTTGAACCTGGCATGTCGAGGCTATGAGAATATTGTATCAAGCAGAAAACCAGGGTGGTGCCCTGCTTCTGACAGACTGAATTCATATAATGAGGAAAACGGCAGTATCAGAAATGTAGTTAGTTAACAGTAATTGTAATGATCCCTAAACAGAAGTTACTTTGTTTCTCCCTGGACAGCTTCCTAACACCCTTCTGTACAGGAGAAACATCATGAGTTCAGGGCCAGCCTGAGCTACAGAATGACACTTGGCATCCTCCATGCACCAAATGAGTCAAAACTAAAAATATCATAAGCTCTTAGTTCAACAATGAGTTGCATGTACAGTGAACTGACTTCTTCACCTTGCTGAGTCCAGGGGCCATGTAAATTAAAGGGTTGTCAACATTTGGCAAGACACACGCAAACAAAGCTGCCCCTGTGTTCTAGTCAATGGTAACTCTTGATAGATACTTTAACACCAAAAGAATAATGAAAGGAGCCATTAGAGTCATTACTGACTACACCAACATACACGCAGGAAAAAATTATAGGGCAAGAAAACATGTGTGGTACTGAAGGACAGGGAATCCCGTAAGACCCTCTCTTGGCAGACTAGGAGGCTGAGGGTTGGGAAGAGTACAAAGTGTGCTGAGCTGTCTACTGAACAGCAGCGCCAACACAAGACTCGGACCTCCCAACCTGTAAGAGCGTGAGCCTCATTCCATAAAGAAAGGAACAAAGGGAGCCAGGGAGTAAGGAAGAACCTTTGCTCCAGGGTTCTTGTGGACTCAAGGTGCATGCTACAGAGGGTTACCACATGCTGGAGGAGATTTAGTGTAGAACATGGGACTGAATTCCTGTGATGAATAATCTCCGACAGGACTCCTCAAATCTCAGTAACTTGCAAAGCATTGAACAATTCACAAATCATGTCCACATAAATATTAATGATATGATTATACATGTCACATAATACTATATCCATATGGTGCATATTTTACATGTATACGTACGTATAGTATGCAGTAAGGGCTACTATGCATTCAATTAACAAACAGGGCCATGTTGCTAGAAGGGAACAGCGTATGAGAGAAAACTGAGGTATCTGACTTCTGAGTTCAGACGAGCCTTCTACTTGCTTTCAGCTGAAGATTTAGACAACAAAAGGCCTTTCACTTGAAAGTACACCATCTTGGTCTTAGAGCCACAATTGTCTCCCTGGTCCCCCTTCTACCTGGGAACAGACAATGTTACAGAGATCACAGAGGTATGTGTGCATGGAGAGATGTGTGGAAATGTTTCCTGGCCACAGCCTTTGAGTGCTAGAGCTTCTTATCACCCTTCTACTTTACCAATAAGTAGCATGTACGTGAGGTTGACACCTTTGTCAACAAAAGTCTAAGTCCTAGAGCCCTTATTAATAAGATATGCTCCAGCAGTGAAAAGAAGACAACAGGCCTCCCTATCAATGGACGAGGAGAGACGGATAGAAGACCCACTTCCTTAATGCAGCACTACAGGAGCCAGCCACCTGATGCTGAGGCTAGAGAAGGCGGCACTCAAGGCTCATCCATTTCCTGCCACTTGATTCCCCAGGCCAGCTCAGCATTCAGTCAGCCATGTCTCACCTCGCTGTCTCCTTCCATTCCATCTCCTGTCCATCCACAGCCAGCAGCTCATCCAGTTCAGTGAAGAGCTGAGGAGGTGCTGGGCTGTCATCTTCCTCTCCCAAGATGAATCGGATTCGTTCTGCGGCGGGGGAGACTGCAGAAGTGAAAATACTGTGGTTAAACATTGGCTGGAAAACCCTGAGGAACGTGTAGCTTCGGGCTCTTCCTCTCTCCCCAAGATTATTGGGCTTCTCTTCCACATTTTCAGTGGACATCCTTTATCTTCAACCTAAAGCCAAATCAAAGCCTCTCTCTGTTCCTATGAGTCAGACTATATCTCAGTTCTGCACTCCTTCCGAAAGGACTTAGTCTAGTTTTGTGTGGTTTATGAAAAAGACCCTTGAGCCCTCAGATGAGCTGAGGTCCAACCTCATGACTTCCCCTCCTCCTCACTTCTGACCTATCCAAGATTATGAGACAGGAATCAGTTTGAACCAATCACTTCTGCAAGCAGCAGTAGGAGGGACAACAGAGCACCCCAATCCTGAGATTCTTCGGGCCAACCACCTGTCCTCCCTCTGCCCTCTCGGGTCGTTTGCTGTCTGTGACTGGATAACTGTGAAGCTAATGAAGGAATATTTAACAAGATGGGATCTCTTCTTCACATAATGGCAGCATCCAAAAATGTTTAGTCCCACTTCAGTGCACTTGAAAAACAAGCCCAAGTAAAATATTGTACACCTGAGAGGGGGTGGGGAGAACATTTTCCAACACACTTAAGCACATAATTGAATGCCCTACTAGCTCCTTTTGACCCTGTCTCCTGAAATCATGTAATGAAAAATTAACTAGAATTTCACCTAGATTGTGGGTTAGTCTCTTTAAAGAGAAATGAAAGAGGAGCACTTAAAGATCACATTACAAAATGAAGGCTCCTGCATACTTTCATATGCATATATATGCATATGAATATACATATATATATATATATATATATATATATATATATATATGCAGAAATATGCATGCCTAATAGCCTAAAAAACACACAAGTCCATACCACCTGAAATCTATAGAACTATGGGACAAACTAAGATGGCTTCAACCAAAATTTAATTATAACAAATAAATTCGCAAATAGTCAACCAAGTAACAAAAGCCTATTATTAAACAAAATATGTGTTTTATCTATTAAAATATCAATGATGGCCAGTGTATAGAAATCTTGCAATAACATTTCCAGATGTTGGTTGTCAGTAGGATCATGAGCACAATATTCTCCAAAGGGAAATTTAGAAATAGAAAAAAAAAAATGTCTTAAAAGCATATTTTATTGGCCATTCTTCTACTAAAATTATAATCATTTTAAAAATATAAATTATTTCAAAGGTTTTAGTATAAAATTGATTACATTGTTTATACTTGAGAAAAATTCTTAATCCTAAATATTAAGAAAAGAGGGTTGGTTAAAATAAAACGTGTCACAAATATACAACAAAATACCATGTAGGCATAAACTATGGTGAGAGGTACAGTTCTTATAAACAGAGGTAGAGTTCTTGCTAGCATGTTTGATGACATGACTCAGAGGTAAAGTTCTTGCCTAGCATGTTTGATGACATGACTCAGAGGTAGAGTTCTTGCCTAGCATGTTCAGGATCTGTGTTTCAATACCCTGCATTTTTTTATTAGAAAAAAAAAAAAGAGATCAGGGAGATAGTTCCGTGGATCAAATTCTTACAGCACAGCATAAGGAACTAAGTTTGCATCTGTAGCACCTATGTAAACATCTGGGAACAGCGGTATACTATCTGTAACTCTAGGGCTAGCATGTGAAGACGGGCGGATTGTGGGGACTAAAGCAGAAAATTCAGGGTTTGGTGAGATACCACATCAAAAATTAAAATGGCGAAACAGTTGAGAAATGCCAGCCTCTTGTCTGCATATACCTCCCTCAAATACAGGAGCATGCATGCGCAGAAATGTACACACCAACTCACAAGCGGAGCAAACAAAGTGAATGTATTTTTGTAAACATTACCACTGAAATACCATTGAAATAAAACATGAAGAAAGGATTAACAGTTTATGACATGTAAACCACATAAATTTAAATGGAGAAAACAATCATAGGAAAAACTAACCCTACTTTAATAAACTTTTTTTGTGCTATAAGCTAAACCTGGGGTTTAGGCAGCCCTATTTTGCTCATGCCAATATTCAGGTAACATTGTATATTAACTGTAGTGGTCTAAAGTATAAACTTGCTGCTAGCTCCTAAATCCATACATCATTGCGTAACTAACAATTGAGAGTTTTACTCGTTGGCCAGTCGTGGAATTTCTTTAGTCTATCAGTGATGGACCAATGAACACCTATGATTCCGTTCACACACAGACAGCAAAGTGTGTGGTTATATTAGCACCATGTCTCCTCATGATAAATCTGACACATATAATCCAAAAGAACAGGGAACTGGCCAACCAACGTGAAAGTGCAGCACACAAACAAGTCTGAACCAAAGGTAACGCGAATGAAGAAGACACTCGGGTCAGTGGGACGGTGGCAATGCTTGCTTGTAGTCGCCACAGGAGGGACTCCGGATGGACACCAGAAATTAGTGAAGGTGAGCTCATCAACATACATGAGGGAGCGGTTGTAATAAAGCAACGTCCCTGTCTTAAAAAAAGCCAGGAGGCCACAGAAGGTACAAAAGACTAAAGAGCCCAAGAGCATGACAATGGGCAGGAATGGAACAGAGATGCTGTACCACAGGATGCACCACTGTGAGAAGACAAGCATTATTCAACTAGCTGAGTAAGATGTTCTGAAAAAAAAATCACACACTATATTCTTGAAGCTTCTGGTGTTTTAAATTACTAAGAACTAAATAAATAATACACTCCCCTCCCATTTCCCAGTACCTCTTGAGCCAACATCGAGAGACCTTAGTGATTTGAAAATATTTTAGGATCAAGAACAAAAGCAGCTTTTCCCTTAGACACTGAGGATCCCTTCTGTGTGTCTCCACTGCCTGGTCACATTTTCCCCCAGATGTGTACCGCTGGGCCATTGTACAAGCACAGCACCTCTCTCCAAGCATATTTACACTTAACACATTTTAAATGTTACAGGGTTATTGCTATTGTTTTCTTCCATTGGTTTCTTCCTAGAACATGCAGAGGTCTGTGGCTCTTTGTGCATTGATTCAGACAATGTTTACTGAGTACTGTGTGTCCTACACAGACTTAGCTTCAGGCTCTACATATTAAATAGAACTCTGACAGAAAGATCCCTGTTCTCCTCATGCACATAGAGGACATGGGCATCAACTAAGCGTTTGATCAATTTGTTAAGTAAATCAATAAGTTCACATGTGAACCAAGAAAAAAATTTCGATGAGTATAAGTGTTTGCAGGACATTGAATTAAAGAAATTGAATACATCGAGACAGAGAACAGTACAATGACTTTGTTTTATTTCTATAATTAGAACAAAAATGGCTCCGGATTTTCTTAATATCACAAGAAGATAAGAACATCTTAGGATTTTTTGTGTAAGATACTTTTGATGCCTTTCTAACCCAAAAGTGAGAGGAGGTATTGTTACAGGACATCAGAGAAGGCACGAGAATGAGGAAGTAATGAGCAGAACCTGGGACAGAACACTCACCATTTTCAGCGTGGTACTTCTAGAACTGGCAATCACAAAACTGGCCAATTCATTGCTGTCATTCAACAAAGATTCCAAAGGCAGCCAAGTGTCAGTGGCACAAACCTCTGATCCTAGCACTTACGAGGCAGGGGCAGATGGATCTCTGTCCAGCCAGGTCTACATAGTAAGTGCCAGGAGAGACAGAGTTATAAAATGAAACCCTTTCTCAGAGAGAGAGACAGAGAGACAGAGAGAGACAGAGAGAAGAAGGGGAGAGGGACAGACATGGACATAGACCTACAGACAGAGAAAGATAGAGATCCCAAAGCAGCATTGAGGAAGAGAGTATAGGTTTACATAGTTGGCTGACTTCCTAGAGATGTAAGGTAGGCTTGACCTCACTTTAACAGAAAAGAGTAAAGGTTCGTTTTTGTAATGTCAATGACAGTCTCCACACTGAAGATCACATTCCTGTAGAGATGTTATCCACAGAACCCCACTCTCTGCCCTGGCATTGTCAGAGTAGGCAACAGTAATCTCATAGACGCTTCTGAAGAATGGATGGAAGAATGATGTCACATAACCCTACACTGGTCTCTGGGTACCATGCCTAGCACCGTTTATGTTAATTTATTTATTAAATACGAAACCATGAACAACCAGAATGCCTTTGGGGAGCAAAAATACAAAATTTTGCATCGTATATTAGCATGTACGGATATGAATATAGCATTGCTCTGAGATCAGAGGACAGACTCTGGAACCAGACTACCTAGATTTGAATCTCATACGTCTTAGCCCTGTGACCTGAATCATGTTAATTCATCTCTCTGTTTTTCAAATTCTTCATTTGCAACATGGAATAATGGTGGTGAACACAGAACCAAAATTAGTCTTGACATTTGCTTATGCTTACTAAGAAAACAGCTTACAGATAGGGACTTTGAGAGCCATGTTGGTTTTAACTACATAAAGCAGGAAAGAAAGCTGCCAAAGGTGTGTGTGGTTTGTTTCACTGAATCAAGAAGCTTCAGGAGTGAGAAGACATGTACCTGCTTTATTAGACACAAAGAGAACAAGGGGGAATAATAAACCCTTTCAGCCTTTAGGACATGGGCAGAGCTACCCACATTGACACCCACAGCAGATGACCCCTGTACATCATCAGCACATCCATTCCTGATGAGCCTGAAGTTTGCCTCAGGATTTATTCAGGCAAGCAGTGAGCACTCATCAATGTGGGAGGGTGATCAGCCATGGGCCCTAGACTGTCTTCATACTACAATGGTCCCATATGTATGGAAGTCCACCTTGTCTCCCACAGCTCAGAGCGGTCTCCAGAGTGAGCCTGTCCCTTTTTTCCTCTATTACTCATAAATTGCATCCTCTCCTCCATTCACCCCCTCCTTTGATCTGTTATTGTTTTTTTACCCCAAAGAGGAAACATTTGTACATTTTTCTTCTCTCCTCTCTTAGTTCTTCAGTTAAGAATTCTAACTTTATTATAGAATGACTCTATTCTGAATGGATTCCAGGCCTGCTCCAGAGGAAAGCATTTCACACATGATGCTATAATTGTGGTCAAAAGCCTGGCTGAGGAGGCTTCAGTACTGGTATTTGCACATCCTATCAACATGCCTCCTAAATACTTGTTTGTGCTCATAAACACTGGTTACTCTCTGTAGGTCAATGTCAAGGTGATACATGATTGGACAGTATAGAGTGGGGTGGGGACAAAGTTTCTGTAAGGCAGAAGAGAAAGAGGAGAACCAAGATGGAGCTGGAGGAGAAGGTTCTCAATGCAGGTGGTCTTAATTGGTGACAGGTAGATATGATTATTTCTAAGGGCTTCTATGGGTCAATTTGTGTTACCCAGGTGGGCAGTTTACATCTTTGCCCAATGTTTACAAATGGTTGTAAGCTTATTGTGTGGATGTATTATAAATTGAGAATTTAACATATAAAACTGATTGATAAGTTATTGGTTATTGAATGATTTTACCAGGCTGTGGAGAATGTGAGCAAAGATTCCGGCTGATAGAGAAGCAGCCAGGGTGAGCGGCTCCTGCTAAGTCGCCCGCAGCTCAGAGTGGATGCCCGTGGAGTGACATGTTAACTAGTAGCAGCAGAACCATTTTTATTTTTACCACAACAACTCTAGACCTTGATCAGAAAAGCTCCTTTTTTACAGTGGGAAACACTCAATGTTGGGGTGCAAACCAGTCAAAACACTGAGAATAAGAGACTGAGTGCTCAACCCTAAGTGAACCACTCTTCTCAATATACCATGATCACCACAACAACCACCACCACCATCACCATCACCACCATCATCACCACCACCGTCACCATCACCACCACCACCATCACATCACCACCACCACCATCACCATTATCACCACCATCACTACCACCACCATCACCATCATCATCATCATCAACACCACCATCACCACCATCACCATCATCATCATCATCACCACCACCACCATCACCATCATCACCACCACCACCACCATCATCACTACCACCACCACCACCATCACCACCACCATCACCATTATCACCATCACCACTACCACCACCACCATCACCACCACCACCACCATCACCACCACCATCATCACCACCACCACTATCACCACCATCACCACCAACATCATCACCACCATCACCACCAACACCACCATCATCACATCTCAGAAAAATTAACAAGAGGAGAAAAAATAAGACATAAGAGCCAGTTATCATTGAAATTCAAATGCCCATTCTAACTGTATTTAAGGTCACAGAGTAGTATGGCATAAATAGACTATGCCTATGTTTGAGTCTAGATAATATTGGTGTGTAATGTTTTTATTTGGTTCTAGGGTTGTTTTTAAATAAAGATTATAAAAATAAAAAAAATAAATAAGTTCTAGATGACAGAAGAAAAGTTGATGAAATGTAAACTTTTGGGCTTGCTAAGGTTATTGCACTCAAGAACGCGTACCGGCTGTGGTGTCCTGAACAAGATCTACACAAGATCAATCCAGTTATAATTCCAACATGAACAGAAAGGTAATCTTGAGGACCACATCTTACTGAGGAGTTATTGTCAGCTGATAACTGCTGGGTTCAAGAGAATTGTTCATTTTTAAATGTGTGGCCACTGGTAAATTTCTCATGCTCTAGTAGAGGGCCTCTACCCAGATAGATAGGTACAAATAATAATGGGCATATACATATATAGACAGTACCAGTTGAACTTAATTGACCCATACATATAGGAACAGTACTAATTAAATTCAATGAATTACATAAAAAGAAAGACTATAATGTTGGAAGGAGACTATGTTGGGGGAAGTTAGGAGAAGATAAAGGGAACAAATAGGGTGAAAATAATCACTTGATTGCATATATTTATGAAATTCTCAAATATCAAAACAAAATAATATCAGAAAATTATAAAAGCTAAAGAGTAAATTAAAATTTTTTAAATGAAGACATCTTATCACATGGATATCCATGTAGAAACCAGTTATTTTGTGAGATAATTTTTAAATAAAAATACATTATTTTAGAAGTAAGTAAAAATAAAATTTAACTTCTCCAATACCCCCATATAAGCCTTCCTCAGAAGAAGAAATACACCTTACCCTAGCCCTAGTAACAATGGTGCACAAGTCCCTTCTGAACAAGCACACACCCTTCCCTGGGTTGCCTAGCTTTGTAGACTGACTTCTCAGCCAGGCAACCTATATCCTGGATAGCAGGCTCTGTTTATATGCCTTCTTCAGAGATCACCACAAATTGTGTACAACGTTGTTACTTTCTACATTCGATTAATAAATTAAATACAGTTGACTTAAGCCTCCACTACTCCCAAATACATAAAACTGCAACCATTTGCAAACTTCTATTCTAAATAAGGTTATGTAAGTTTTAGAGACCAAGTTTAATCTTCCCTTCCTCTTAATATACCCTTGTATTAGCTATAGTGAATTCACAGCAGTTGTTCATGTTGAATGAGCCCCAAGTAAGCAACGTATACCATAAATAAGTGGTTTTCCTCTGCTAGAGCACCACCCCCCAATACAAGGTATTTCAGTGTGTATGTCTCTATTACAGTATGTTCATAAGCAACCTCTAGACAATGTATGTCAATATACATGTGTCTAGTATAGTATGTCCAGAAGCACACACCTCCCACACCAACAAAGCATGTCAATGTGTATACCTCTATATGTACAGAAGTGTGTACATACTCTAGTATGTACAGAAGCACACCCCAGACAGCGTGTGTCAATGTGTGTCTCTATTACAGTATTTACTGAAGCATACTCCAATGTGTGTCAATGTGTGTCTCTACTACAGTATAAACTGAAGCACACCCCAATGTGTGTCAATGTGTGTCTCTACTACAGTATAAACTGAAGCACACCCCAATGTGTGTCAATGTGTGTCTCTACTACAGTATGAACTGAAGCACATCCCAGTGTGTGTGTCAATGTGTGTCTCTACTACAGTATGAACTGAAGCACACCCCAATGTGTGTCAATGTGTGTCTCTACTACAGTATGAACTGAAGCACACTCCAGTGTGTGTCAATGTGTGTCTCTACTACAGTATGAACTGAAGCACACCCCAGACAGCATGTGTCAATGTGTGTCTATACTACAGTACACCATCTCTTCCATGTTTTCATCCTTGCTGCATTTTGTCATTGCGCACCTCATTGTCCTCCTCGGCTCATCCCTCACCCAAACAGCTCATTGCACCTACCTCAGGGGATGGCAAAGTTAGGCAACAAGGAACAGATGGAGAATGTGTAAGACAATGGAAAATGAAAGCATAAACAATATATGAGCTGCCCCAGATCCTCAGACAGGTTCTTGCCTTTGACTTCTCTGTGGCTTATGTTTCAAGTGCTTCCTGGGAAACGATGTGATGTAGCGAAATGGAAACTAAGACCTAGAAATGATGTACCACCACTTTGCTGACATACCACAGTCACCTTTTGGGACTCAGAGGACTCTCCACTTCCCAGATACCAAAATCCAGCTATGCTGCTATCTCATTCATAAAGTAGAACAGAATTTCATATATCCTGCACGTAACCCCCCCCCCCAGTGCTTTCCTTCAAACCCCAATTATCTACAACATCTCATAATGAAAATTCCATGCAAACAGTTGTTATATCGTGTTGTTCCAGGTAATAAGAAAAAGGTCTGTACATGTTTAATCAGATACAACTTTCATAGGCATTGTAATTTCAATACATGGAGGTTAAATCCTCTCAGAGAATCTGGCTCTGAAGGCATTACCATATTTCTTATCTTCTAATATATGCTATATGCTCAAATACCTCTTAAAAGATTATATTTTGTGATAAACTCCCTGTTCTTTGGAATTTATAGATGAAGAGATAATACATAACAGAGATAACCCAATCAGTAAAAATGTCCCAGGCGGTGCTGGAGAGATGGTTCAGTGGTTAGGCGCACTGGCTGCTCTGGCAGAGGATTGGATTCAGTTCCCAGCACCCAAATAGTAGCTTACAACTGTCTGTAATTCTAGTCCCAAAGTTGCAACATCCTCTTCTGGGCCTTAGGCACCCATGTGGTGTGTGTATACACACACACACACACACACACACACACACACACACACACATATACATATATATACACATACATATATGTGTGTATGTATGTATGTATGTATACTGTAAACAAAATATGTACACAAAAATAAACAATTTTAAAAGTATTTTAACCTAACAGGCAATAATAACCAAATTTGTTTGACAAGTTACATTATGCAGGTGTTATGTGACTATGTAACAGTTACACTATGCCAGGTGCTACATAGTAAATTAATCATATTATATAAGTAAGCCTATATTGTACACAAGGGATGAGTTTTAAGACAAGAAAGGGCTTTTCCAAGATCACACGAGTCACTGATATGAATTTCCACTCCCACCCCATGCTAGACCAAGCCCACTTAATAGCCACCCCACTGGTGTTTCCAAATGAGACTAATCTTAAGAAAAACATGGTCAGGGTGCCATGTGAGCAGCCCAGACAGAAACAGATTTGATTTCAGAAGAGGCAGAAATCACCCCGGCATTTGAAATAGTCCTAAAGTAAGTTAATTGAACATTTGGTTCATTATCCACCAAAAACAATTTGTGAATGTGCCCTTTATTCTCAGACTAGGAAGCATCCCACTGTGGCCACCCTGAGGGCTACCCAAAACAAAACAAAAAAAAAAAAAAATACTGTTTCTAATAGGAATAATGACCATAACAAGCAATTCATTCTGCGAAGGGCAGGACTCCATAGAAATTTCCCTATGTGGGTTAGATGAGGACTTCTGGCGTTTGCTCCTTCTCTCAAGCAAAGTCTATAATCTGTGAAGCCAGATTTCAAACCACGGGATGAAAGGGAATAAATAAGAATTCAAGTTATCAGTCATGCTGTTACCAACTAGTTTATACGCCTAGCATCCATTTTAAGACTCACTGTTTGTTAGGTGCTTTCCTTGTTTTGAGACGAAGTCTCCCTACGTGCCTAAGGGACCTTTAACTGATAATCCTCCATCCTTCTGAGTCCTAGGACTAAGTATTCGTTTTTTCTCTAAGATTAAATTTTAAATGTAGATGTCATTGTCATTAAAGCTTTTCCACAAGCTGTTTAACTGCCAAGCAATTATTTATAAAACTCCAAAAGAGCATCTGTATGAAGATCTGTGACAGATGATATGTGATAGATAGATAGATAGATAGATAGATAGATAGATAGATAGATAGAAAATAGATAGATAGATAGATAGATAGATAGATAGATAGATAGATAGATAGATGGATGGATGGATGGATGGATGGATGGATGGATGATGGATGGATGGATGGATGGATGGCATTGTTACTTTTAAGTTTTACATATCTACAAATGGTTAAAACACACTAATGCCAGTAGCTATTAGTCTATCCCTTTTAACTGCTTTTTCTGAAAACAGTACTCCAACATCCTTGAGGGGGGATCTTATTTGTCCTTCCAAGTTCTTCCATTGGTTTGGGCACACTCTCCTATGACCCAGGTCTGGACAATGGATATATCAAATCTCAGACATAGCTATTGTTCTTGAGTAGCCATTTTACCTACTACAGGTCAGCTGGAGTGAGCTGGTGTCAGCCTTTGCTGGAACCGTAAAGAGTTCACTCCAGCTGAGAGAATAGATAGCATTATTATTATTATCTTGCATCCCTCACAGAAGAGGACACTTGAGAATATATCAAACATCAAACAGAATCAGGGTAGAGGCAGCCAACTTCCTAAAGCCATGTGTGAACACCTTGATGAAGTCGTAGCTGAAGTCAGTTACTATGCAATCCATAAACTAGAATTGAACGATATTTTATGGAAACCATGTTTTAAGGCAATTCAGTCATTAACCTAACATACCTAATACAATCTAAAAAACTTAATATATTTACATGCTAACAGGCTCTAGAAGGGTACATTAAATGGTTATTTTTTTCCTACTTCAAACTACACAATAAACTGAAGTCACTTAGTAACTTTCATTAAAGATAGATTGCTTTAAACATATGTATCTCTGTATTAATAAACTCCTACTTGCAGAAAGCTGTCACAACAATTATTGTTAGTATTTCATGACATTATTATTCATCTGGAGATCATCAACAGCCCCAAAACTGTGAGTTTCAGAACCCTATCGAACTCTCTCTTTCTTAGAAAAAGACAATGACTCTGGCCCCAGCCCATGAAAAATCCATCTCCCAAATATTTTCTGGATCCCCAAGGAAGGTTTCACACAAACTTATCCTTTGGACTCTAAGAGGAGGTCCAATTAATACTCTCTATCTGTAATCTCCCTCAATGGGGATACCACAGTTCAGATGGTAGCTCTGGGTTAGGGATGCCATGCTTAATAGCCTGCCTAGGTGTCGAGTCCTAACATTCCCAAGGATGAAATATGGCAGTACCAAGCAACTAGGAAGTGAAAGCAAATTCAGGACCAGGGAGCCTAAATGAATATGACAAACAACAGGAAGTTAATAGGCCAGTTCAGAGTTCAGAATGTGGTCTGTCCCTCCTGCACACCCGTAACATGACAGGTAAATTCCTTTTACAAAAAAGGCAAGAGCTCAAGAAAAAGGAATTTTTACAAGCACCCCCATTCATCTATATTTAAGCACTAAGCCTGGGCTTATGTGCCTGGTTAAATTCTGAGGCACTGAGTCCTTATGCCTGGGTTATACCATGTGGTTATTTTCTGTAACTTCCTCTAGGCTTCCATTCAGATCAAATTACACTCTCCCAAAGGTCTGGCTACATCCAGACTCTTCCTTTCAGGAACCAATAAATTCATTGTTGTTGTTTGTTTATCCAAGTTATAATTGGGTATCGTGTTCTTACAAGACTGACTAATTCATAATGTATAATGAGGGGGAAAGACCCAGTAGATGTACATTACATGCTAACAATTATCACCTCTGTGATGTAAAATTATTGATGTTTCATACTTGCCTCATTTTTTATGTTTAAGTTCTAACTCTTTTAAAATTAACATTTATGTCATATTTATACAGAAAACAAACCAATTGGATTTTAAGCTGCTAAATTGAAAACACTCATGTCAAATTAGTACCAGACACTCCTCTAAAGTAGTTGAGAATACATAACTCAATTATGATCCTCAACAGCCAACACAAACACATCCCTACTTCACTTGCCTTTACTGCTGTCTAGGGAGTAGAATAGCCAGAGCTGAAACACACAAGCCTGGCCATGGATCTGCAGGTTGGTGGATGGAGAAGAGCTACAAAAGGTCATAAACTCAGAATAATAGGCTTGGGATGGAAGGCCTCATGCACCTGGCATGAAAAGGGAGGGTCCTCTCTGTAAACAGAACAGGAGCCATTTGGTGACTCAAATAGTTGGGAATATGGGCACTCAGCAAACCTTTCCTGAAAGATCCAAAGTCCCTTTCACTTGTCTCAGCCCCTGTGGAGATTTTCCTTTAATTCCTTCCTTCAACGGTTCGCTTCCTTTGCTCTGCCAGAACTGTCCATGGTAAGGTTTAGATGATGAATCACTCTGTTTAGGAGTGATTACATCAGCACTTTTCCCAGGTTCAACTCAGACCAATTATCAGCACAATTTATACCCCGGGGTTTCTAAAGTCAGACTCGATTCTCATCAACATTAGGAAATATTCAAGATTCCCAAAATAAGCTCTACAGACTCACTCAAGTGCAACTATTTTCTATACCAAGTGTCTAAATTTACAGCTCCAATAATAGAGCCACAGCCACACTGCTAATGCTGCCATTAGATGCCTTTTCGTATGTGGGTACAAAGAATACATCCTCCTTCCTGCAGCCTCTATTTGAAAATGTGTGAGCACAGAAAGGAAGCATTGCGAATCCTGTCTTCTTACCCTGGTTGCCAAAAAATCTTACCCATCTTTCCTGGATAGAAAGCATTGAGAAACGTGGTTCAAAACAAATTCTTTAAGTGCCAGCAAGATGGTTCAGTGGGTAAGGAAACTTGCTACCAAGCCTGGCAACCAGAATTTGATCACCCAAAACTACATAGTGAAAGGTGAGAACTAATTCTCAAAATATGTAAAAGATGTCCTCTGATTTCTACACATGTGCAGGCAAAAGCACACATGCACGCATGCATGCACACATGCACACACACATGCCCATATAAAATAAAAATTAAATGAATATTTAAAACAAACGATTTACTTGAAAGGTCAATAGAGAAGAGAACAAAATATGTATATGATTGTTGTCTTTTAAAAGAAGTAACATTCTTTGCAGTGATACTAGAGATTTTGATGAAACTCTGGTTGTAATAAGAGAAATGTCAACAAGATTCTACAATAAACTTTTCTTCTTGTCTGCTTTATTTCTGTTCTGAGTCAAGGGTCCAAAATTAGTGACAGTGATTCTCAACTTCTGTGAAGTTAATTATATTCTCAGCAAAGAAGAAAAAAGACAAGAGGTTCTCCGACACTTCCCACTTTTCATCTAGAGTTTTGCTGTTCTCAGACGGTAGAATCTTCATTTGCCTCATACCACAGTTGGAATGTCTGCCCCCTCCAAAACTCATGCTAAATTTAAGTGCCACTGTACTGATATTGGGAGGCAGGACCTTTAGACAATATTAAGGCCCTAAGAGTTCTGCCATCAAGAATGCACAGATACTGTTAGGGCAAAATTCCAGTGCCTTGCTTTCATTTACCTCCCATCACATGACCCTTCTATTCCATCATCAAGAAAGATGGCACCAGATATGGGCACTTTGTACTGTACTTCTCACCCCCACAACCATGAACTGAAATTTTTCTGACCATTATAAAGGAGTGAGTCCATGGTATTGTATTCAATCTTCACACAAAACACATTAAGATACCTGCTTTATTAACCCAGAAGACTCATGATACCAACCAATAGAATATGTTTTCTTATCAGCAATGGCACAAAACTAAGGCAAAATCTAGACCTTTTACAAAACTTGACTAATGAAGAAATGGCTTAGGAAAGACAAAAGTCTAATGCAGGTCCTCGTGCTATTTCATCAAGTGCCTTCTCAAAAATTCAACAGAAACTTGCTAGGTTCATTTTTATAGACAATTAAGCAGGACAGGACACATTTTTTAGCAGCATTTGTAGGGTAGAGAATTGTAATTCATTATAAAAATAAGCTTCATTCCAAATTATTCATATTACTAAACCATACAAAGCAGATAGAAAACACATTAGAGTGAGTATGTGGACATGCTAGGGATTGTAAACTACTATTAAAGTCTACCACATGCAATGCATATAAGAGTGATATGGACAAAAGTCAAAAACCATTTTTTTCCACACAACAGATCTTTACTACAGGTTTCATATGTAGCATTTCTTATTTTCCTACATTGAAACCCTGTGTGTATTATTTCAAGTCATCCTGAGATAGCTTCACTTCACTGGAGGGAGCAAAAGGAGGTGACTTCAAACAAGACTATTAACGATTTCCTGTTCAATAGGGGCCTGCAGAGAAAGCATGCGGTGACTTCTGAAGCTATGGTAATATGGTAGGCATGGCCACTCTTTAATTGGGTGAAGGACTTTCAATTAATTAAATGTCAGTCATCAAACTTAGGGTTAGCTTTTTTTTTCTACAATCCCCTCTTATGATCCACCAAGTATCAATTTATTTAGAAATGTATTTGTCATACATATATTTCTGATGTTCTTCATCATCTGAATGCTTGGAGTTATCTTTCTAAGAAGTATGCAGTTAAGAAGCCTTATGAACTTTATAAAGTAGGAATTAGACAGTCATCTAAAATTGGGCCTTTTATGGGGAAATAGGGAAGAGCTACTGAAAAACTGAAATTGCTGAATTATATAAAGTTATGAGTTATTCATTGTAAATGTGTAATTATTCATTGTATACAGAATAAACAGTCAGCCGAGGACCTTCTACAAGGCAGTGAAGAATGCTCAGTCCTGATGAGTGTGGTAAGGCAAAATTTTTAATGTTAAGTTAAATTTGAATTCCATGTAATGTGTTGGTTAATATGAAAATGAACGGAAAAGTGCCATTCCTGTGATACAGGATAGAGCGGAGTAGCTGCTTCACAAAATAAGCTAGCAATGACCAAAGCTCACTAATAGTGTCACCAAAGGTTCAAACAGGTATTACTGCACCTCCTCACTGCTCTGTGAATGGGATCCTTGACCAGCTGGAGAGACGGTAATCTCACGCAGGGCTTCTGCACATGATTTCCTGTCCTGGGCTGGTATAACAGCTTTATGTCATGAACAAGAAAACCTTAAAAAGTAACTGCAGGGAAAGGAATGGAATCTAAAACCTAAGACTTGGTTCCAATGGAGCCTGCCTCCAAGTATGCATGAGTAAATTATTTCCTCTTCCCTCTGACTAATTTCTGCATCATTTTGTCATTAATGACAGGAAGAGTGAAGAAATGATGGGATTTTCACTTCTGACTCAATAGAAGTCTACTTGGGAAGACAAGATAGTACTATTTCATCAATGGTCTGCTGGTACACTGTTCATTCCATAGTTTGGATCTCTCCTTTGAGAATTATTACCAACTGATCCTCTATAAAAAAGCAGAATGGAATCCGAGAATCATTTAGCCTGGGTGGAAAGGAGGAAGTAATCCTTAGTGAACCTTGTCATCTATTCACCTGGTTATTTATCCAAAGGTATACAGTAAGCACAAAGTAGCAGTATTCCGATATCCACTACTAAAAGGAGTTGCAAACTGAATATATTTTTCATTGACTTTCTCATCAGCTGTGGCCAACAAAAATTAGTCCAGTTAAGGACTTTACTAAAGAGTTATAGCCACATACCCAACTAATTCAGCACCAAGTGCTTAAGAGGGAGGAATGACGCAGACCATGCATGGTTCATAGATAAAGGTGAGAATAACTTGGCCACACACGAAACTGAATGAACTGGATCTACACTGTTATGTGGCTTGTTACGTAGACCTACTCCCAGGTTTTTATCTTTCCTATCTGATCATGAGTGACTATTTAACTTACCAATGTAGTTTAGTATGTTCTGAGCTAAATTATAAAAAATAAACAAATCAAAAGTGCTCACATGCCCAAACCTAGCTCATTTCAGAAATGAGTTTCTCTCTATTACAAATCTACGACTTGGGAAGCAGTAACTTGGTGTACGCTCTAACTCAGGAGGGGAGACTGAGCTGCACGCCCACTGAAGTATTTATTCTCACAAACTTTATCCCTCAGTTTCCCACTCTCACAGATTCTTGAGATTCGTGTCACCTTGTCACTGCCTGGAAGCCTCTTCAAAAGGCAGTTGCTGATGGAGGCTCACCACAGAGAAGCTTCAGCTGATTTCATTGTTTTTTTCTGGTCAACCAGTTTAAACTATATTTGTACTGGCTAGGATATTCAGTTAAAAAATATCACTTAACCAAAACAGGTACTAATAAATAACACTTACACTTGGAAACTTAGCTCAGTACCCTTCTGGACGCTACCAGACACCCTCTATGTCCTTCTTGTGTCCCAGGAGTGTACACATGTTACGTCGGTCACATTCCTAGCTAAAGGAGACTTTACTTTGAGATCCAGGCAGAGGCACTGGGATGGAAGTCTGTGGGGCATGAAGCCCCTGCTCTCCCTGCTGTGGACTGCCCCCTTTGTCTCTATTCCTAATGAGTCTGTGAATGCAAAAGACCCTCCTAAAGCCCTTCCTCCATGCCTCCAAAGCCAACCTTGCCATTAGCTTGAACTCTTCAAGGCTGAGAAGTGGTAGAAATCTGAATAACACTTTTTTTTTTCTCTTAGAAGAACCCATGAACATGCTGGAATTGCCTTCTAATGAGTGCTAGGCTTTCTCAGTGCTGTTTGGAATTGAGCCGTGATTCCTTAACTTTTCAATAAGCTATCCATCCTGCTGTTCTTAACTGACTTTCCTCTGGTTTTAAATAGCCTGAGAAGCTGTCTAAATTCATTCCAGACCTCACATAGCTAAGTCTATAAACTAGTCAGATTCAACTTTGAAGGTTAAAAATCTGTTTAACCATGGGAGAAAATGCATAGACAGACAGACAGATACACGCACACATGCATGTGCCAAAAAAAAAAAAAAAAAGATGATATTGACTTGTAAAGGAATTTTTCTCCAGACTCGTCAATCAACTTTCAAAGGATACTGGAAAGATGTCACAGGGAATAGGGTAGTACACTAAACTTGTAGGGTTGGTTATACACATGCCTAACCTTCAGCAAGATCAGCTGAACAAGAAGAGAGTCACACGCATATAACCCAGACCCTGGAAGTCTGAAACGGGGATTACAGGTTCACTCTAAGTAACACACTGCTTACAGTGTCATCTGAAGAACTTTTAAAAGACAAAAAGCCAGTGCTTTAAAATACCCATTGCCTATGAGTTCAAGGCTCTATCCCATAGAAAGAACAACAGTATCAACCAACTAAATCCCTCCCCGAGACCTCAGAGCTCCAAGGACTAAACCATCAACCAAAGAGTACACATGGATGGACCCATGGCTCCAGCTGCAGAGGATGGCGTTGTCTGGCATCAGTAAGAGGAGAAGCCCTTGGTCCTATGAAGGCTCATTTCCCCAGTGTAGAGAATGCCAGGACAGGGAATTGGGAGTGGGAGGGATGGAGAACAGCATAGAAGAAGGGGGAGGGAGTGGGAGGGGGAACCTGGAAAGGAGATAACATTTAAAATGTAAATACATAAAGTGTGCAATTTTTAAAAAAGATAAAAAGAAAATATTCCCATTGCCACCATGGTGATGAGCTAACCATTGTGCTATATGAACCCATTTCCTTAATCTCCATCATGGTAAAGCCATGTCGACAGATGTCTGGAAGCAAATCTCTCAGCACCATCCTCCATCCCTATTGAAAACAGTTGTACTTACATTACAAATGCCTACAAATGGAGTTATTTGCTAAAGGTCCAGAATGTTTGGAGGAGATTTTTTTTCTTGTCAACTTCAAATGCTGCCGCTCCCTTTCAGAAGTAAGGCCGAGAGCTAATAAATTGAAGCCCTCAGATGACATTCTGTCAAAACATCTGCAAACGTTTATCTTGCTGCCACAGTTCAGCTGAAGGCAGCTCCTTCTGAGAAACAGACACGGCTATAATGTTGATTCATGTTTTCGCGGCTTCAGAACTTCATGACCGGAACTTTTGTTTTTAAAGTGGTTTCAAATTACTTGCAGAATGTCACCTCCAACTGGTAAATACAGCAAATCCTGGTGTAAGCTGTCCTTAAAGACATCTTTCTCGGCTGCACTGGGTCCTTACTGGTCCCTCAATTATTCCTCACACTCAGAAATGGGCAACACATCACGGTCTGGTTCAATGATGAAATCTAAAAGCTAGGGTATCAGGGGGTTCCTAGTCAAATAAGTACTTTCAATTGAAAATATCTGTCAAAGTCACTGAATCTGGCAGGGTCCAAACCATAATGTGTATTCGGATAACTTGGGCATTCAGCTAACCCCAAAATAATCTCTATAAATCCATTTTTTCTGACTTTAAACTTGAGAGCCTCTCATGGATTTTTCAATTAAAACAAATAGTTTTATGTTTACTTTATTGTAAAAACCGTGTCTTTCTGAATATCCTCATGAAAAGAATACTTTGGGTTAATCTGTCAAGTGTCCCATCCCAGGAGCAGCTGGAGCCACCTCTGCAAAACCAGGCTTCTACTTCTACTGGAGAAAGTCAAGCTTGGTGTCCGAACCATGGATTCAAAACAACTGTACCTCGGCCCAGGTTCACATGACGAACTCTCATGCATTCCTTTCCGTCTCCTGTCAGAGTCTGGGTAATGATTAGTCAGTATCTCATTTCGAGTCCTCTGCTTTGCTTGGAAACACGATCAAATCAAATACTTTCCCAGTTCAAAATAGTGCATTGCTTTTTCAACCTAGGTGAGGTTTGAATTATTAGGAGAGTAATCTTGGATAAGTCGGCTCTGTCTAAGTCAATAGTATTAGCCTGGGTAGATCTGATACTAACTGCCATGGTGAAGAGGGGAAAACAAAGAATTCTGTGGGAAAGGGAGGAGCCTACAAAAGCCAGCCAAATTTCCAGTCTCTCAACATAGTCATTGTTTGGCTTGATAATTTTATAAATTCCAAGAAAATCAAACATATTATTATTTAATATGTTTGGCTTATCCAATGTCCTTCAGTTCCATGGATGAATAAGAGATGACTATGGGTCTAGTAGGTTGATTCACATATTATTAATGAATATCTGACATATGCAAAAAAAAATGTGCACACACTTTAGTATGCTCTGGATCAAGGGTTTTACATGTCAAAATGGAAAAGCCCACATGTCCAAATCTAATTACAACTGTTTTAATTTATTTATCTATCTACTAAGTACGTGCTAAACACTTTTTATGTGTTGGTCCCATTTGCACTGTCCCATAACAGAATAGTGTTGCCAAGTTTACTTTTACTCAAAGCACTTATGAAGGTTACATGTGTAGGCTTCCATATGCTAGACCAAGGAGCATGAAAAAACAAAAGGAGTTTATGGACATAGTCTGGGATAACCATGAATGGCCCACGTACTTTAGCAAGGCATATAGAATGTGTCCTGTGCTACTAAAAGGGAAGTACGAGGGTTATGAACAGGGGTAAAAAATTGATACATGTTTTTATCTAACTTACTAGATGATAGATAGATAGATAGATAGATAGATAGATAGATAGATAGATAGGTGGTAGGCAGATAATAGATAGGTGGTAGATGCATAGATAGATTAACTAGATAGGCAGATAGTAGATAAATTATAGATAAGTTGATAAATGGATTGATAGATGATAGATAGATAGATAGATAGATAGATAGGCAGACAGATAGACAAATAGTAGATAGATGATAGACATAGATAGTAGATAGATGATAGACAGACAGATGGACGGAAGACAGACAGTCAGACTATATAGAAATATATGACATAAAACACAAAGGGTGTCTAGTCAAAGGAGGGAAGAGCACAGAAGGGTGGAGAGGAGAAACAGAGGAAGGTGATGAAGAGGAGATGAACCAAGTACGGTGACACATCTGTATGAAAAGAGTGTAATAAAAACACTATTGTTTTGTACACCAACTGAAACATTAATTAAATCTTAGGGATGTATGTTTTAAAAATTTGTGTGTGGCAGGGGAGGAGACACTCAGGTACTTTTCACAGTTAATGCACCTGTAGAGATGAGGTCTCCTCACACTGACCGCCCTTGCATCTCCTCATCCTTGTCTTCTCAGCTGCTCACATCTCAAGAGCTCTGTGGTCCTCTCCCATCTGCTGTCTTGCTTCCAACACCTTCTTAGTATTCTTTCACAATTCTGTCAGCGATGTATCAGACAACATCTGATAAGATGCTTCCACAGATAATGTCACCTACCCAAGCAGGTGAAGCTAACTTGAGGCAAATCTAAAGCCAGCATTTCCTGCTACATCCTAATCAGTGGCGGTGCTGCTCCTGGGTGGGACCTGGAAAGGCAGTCCAGAAAGCACAGAGCCCATGACCTCAGCAACTCTGAGTCTACATTCACTGCTCCTCACTCTCAGCGACAGACTGGGGTCTTCCAGAGACTGGAAACCAGAGGCAAACAGCCACCCCTGCCATGTTACCTAGCCAGGCTCAATGATCTGATTTTCTAGAAATAAATAAAGATACAGATTTCCAAGTTTCTGACTCTCAAAGGAAGGATGGTCAAGAGTCAGTATTTTCACACAGAAAAATCAGTTTGTGGGTGAAGTCACGAAATAAACTAGATCAGAAACCACTGAAGTGAAGTTTCTCTAATGACTTCTTACAGTTAAAACAGAATTAAGCACACATTTTTCTCTTAAATGCTTTAATGGAATGTAAGCAATCACCTTAAGTAATTGCCACTCATTTCATGTTTACTGAAACAGTTTACAACTAAGTCACATGCCATTTTCTCAAGTCTTAAAGCTGGCTTGCCTTTCCTACTGCGTATTAAATAGCTTGTTAACTATTAATAAAGGAGGAAGGAAACTCAGGATCTGGAGGTCATTTCAAAAGTTAAAGGAGCTGCCATGAAAGATGCCCAGCTCTTTGTGGCATTAACCAGGGCCAAACATAGACCATGGTAAGCAACATGCCACCTATAAGAAGTTCCTTCCTTGTTGGTACTGCTGTTCAGAAAATATACAGGGAAAAAATCGATTTTTGCAGATAACAATGAATGTCGACATTACTGATACAGGCCTTGGGAGAAAATAATATCTAGGAAAAAATAATATACACAATAGATGCCCTACCATACCACAGGGGCACATGCTCTACTATGTTCATAGTAGCTTTATTTGTGATAGCCAGAAACAACCCAGATGTCCCACAGAACTCAAAAAGATTAAGGAGCCTAAGGGCCCAAGTGAGGAGATTTCAATCCCACTTGGGAGGTAGAAGAAAGTAATCACAGAGGCAGAGGGAGGGAGGGATCTGAGTGGGAGAGAGGAGGGGGATGAGAAAGGGGGAACATGATCAAGTATTGGGGGGACAGGAGAGAAGCCCTGAGGGCCAGCAGAATGAATGGATATAAGCAACTTCATGGTGGGAGATATGGAGGGGACTCTCTAGAATGTACCAAAGACCTGGGAGGTGAGAGACTCTCAGGACACAAAGTGGGGGACCTTTGAAATGCCTAACAGTGGGAAGAGGGGACTTTCTACCTTCAGTAGAAAAACAGGCATGGAGTAACAGGTTAGGGTTACCATCCCACAGTCAAAGATCATGAATCAAAGCAAAGTCTGATCATTGGTGGAATGGGAATGAAACAGATTTCCCATACACTTGATGTGGGTTTGAATTCGACAATACAAAGATGGACCTAGCACAGCCCCGAGCACTTAACAGAAACTCAAAAGTTGTCCCTGGAACTGAATCTGGAGCCTTCTAAAAAAAATTTGGGCCACATGCAACAAAGGAACATGTTGATGCAGTTTTTTTCTAGTAGGTACCAAATATACATGAGAAAGAAAGAGCAAAAGGGGGGAATGGAGATTAAACACACTCACCTTAAATGCTCCAGCTGCGATTCGGTTGATAAAGAACAGTGAGACTTCAAAATGACACCCAAAGCTATGATTTTGATCCTGGTTTACACTGTTAAACTATGGCTTCCTGCTTTAATCTCTTTCCTATTAATAACATGAATGAAACGGGGGCCAGTAAAATCATTCAGAGGGTGAAAGTATTTGTTCTTTTGCCTGATGGCCTGAGTTCAATCCCTAGAACCCAAGGTAGAGAGAACTGAATCCCCAAAGGGTGTCCTCTGACTTCTAGAAGCAAATGAAAGCGCGGGCATGTGTACATACACACAAGATAAAATTAAAATATAATAATCATTTTAAGACTGTGGGACGATTATCAAATTACATTCTATTTGGGCACACTAAAAGATCTATTTTCCACGCAGTGGTCCATGGGATACAGACCAGGAGACATAAAATTGTCCTTAAGCAAAACAATCTGCAAACATTCTAACAGAGAGACAAAGGTTCCTGTAAAACCCTAGTGAGTGTACTTTATTCCTGTGATGTGAACTTTACAACTGAACAAATGCCATTTTGTTATGGTTTCTGTTAACAACCATGGCTTTTCCTCACTCAAGAGAAGCAGGACATTAATAACTGAGCTCCCCCAGCTATTACATCCCCTGCCTACCTCCCTTCTGCTGAACCCTCAGACTCCTATCTGTCCTGTCTCCTGCAGAGGCTGCATGCTTGTAGACCACCATGGCACTCACAGGAAAAGGAAAAGCAGAGGCAAGTGAAGTCTGCTGGAAATGACTGCAGAGAGCAAAAAGGATGACCTAGTCTGGGTTTTATACTTTCTTTTTATGACAGATGGTAAGCATCATCTATTATATGATGTATTGCAAACATCAAAAAATAATTACTACAAAGAGTGGCAAAGTTTCAGGAAACATGATGGAGCTTGAAGGAACAATCTGTCTAAAATCCATTTTCCAAAAGTTTACGCTTGAATGAAATATAAGTTTCATTCAAGTTTGGTTGTTTCTAAAGTTTCTAAATATGTATTTTACAGGACAATGAGATGGCTCAGCGGGTAAAAGCACTTTCTTTAGCAACCTGAATTCAACCCCAGGGACTCACATGGCGGAAGGACAGGACCATCTCCAACAAGTTGTCATCTGACCTTCACATGTGCTACATGGCATGTGTACCTACACACACACACACACACACACACACACACACACACACACACATACACACACACACACACACACACACACACACATACACACACACACACACATTATAAGATTTTTCAATTTTTTTCAATATCTCTTTTGTAAGACAGGAAAACTAAATATTTTTTTGTAAACCCCAAACACACTTCCAGTTCTCAGTCCTTTTCTGTGTCCCCTGCGCACTGCTATTGCCACCGCATCGGTCTATCTTAAAGCTGAAATAAAGCAGCAGCAACATCTTGCTGAGCAGTGTCATCATCAATAGAACACAACCACCAAAGACCAAATATAGAAGGCAAACTCGGGGCTAAGTGCTACTCGAGTGCTCCTGCCTTCCGGTGCATGATTTCCTATGTCCTCGACAACAGGGAGGCTGGTCAAAGCCAGCTGGCTGAAGTCATATATCCTGCCAAATCTCGTCCTGTGGATAGCCAAAATAAATGAATCCTTTAAATCAGCTCACTCAACAGCTCATTCAAAAAAGAGAAGAAAAATGATGCTCACTTGGTGGACAGCTAGAAGCAGGAGATGACTTACTTCGAGAACACATAATAAAATAGGCAGCCATTTCCATCCCCTTGAATACTGGAGGACATCTTAAAAGGTATAGGCATTTCCAAGTAAAGGAGAAGCAAACACAGAGTTAATCCAAAACTGCGATGAAACTGGCCACTGACTTGTGATACTGGGTGGATAAAAACTGCCTGTCAGCTCATAAGCAAGTTCACTCTGCACAAAGCAGGGAACAGGAGGCTTGCTGACTGTGGGCCTAGGATATTTTCTATGAACTTTTCTAGGCTGAAGACAGCCCTAACATCCTTAGAATAAGTACTTTCTAAGGTATCAAACTCTTACATACTTTATTCCAAAAAGTGTGTGATCCACATCTGACCCTTTTCATGCATTTGGTTATGCAAGATTGTTACTAAGTTGTTAAATGCAAGTTTTTATGTGTTGCTGTAAATCATAAAACACTACAAAGAACCAAATTCACCCTTTTCAAATGCGACCTTATACTGAGATGCACATAGAGGAATTTCTCGACTTCTGTTTCCTGCCACCTCCTCTCTCCAGCCCTCGTCTATTCAGGATCCCACAGATCAAATTAGCATTAGTGGTGTTCATTACTTAACAGCAGGTCTTACACAAGGACACTGCTGATGGCCGAAGTAGGACATATTGGGTTGGATAAGTGTCGTCTTGACCTAAGTCAGCTCGTGCATCACACCAACATTTTCCTGTCCAGAGAAGAGTACATTTCCAACAGTGACAATAACTACCATTTGCAAGGTTGTTCACACTCTGTAATATGTGGCCTCATAGGAAGCTTACAAACACACCAGGACAGAGACTGAAAATGAAAACAGGCTCAGACATTTCATAGCCCCAGAGTGGGAGAGACAGGACATGACCCAAGGTCTTCTGAGCATCAATACTATTCTTACACATTTATAACGTACGGACTCTTTATATTCTTGTAACAGTCCAAACATTATTCTCCTTGCCAAAGTATGTTTACATGTGCACGTGTGTGTGTGTGTGTGTATGTATGTGTGTGTGTGTGTGTGTGTGTGTGTGTGTATAAATCAAATGAGAAACACAGATGTGGAGATGAGTGGTAATCTTCTACAAGAACAGCCGCAGGCTAGAAAGCAAGGGGCAGACAGACTGTCTGAGCAATGAACGCATGTGTGGGAGAGGATACACGCAGTAAAGCATGGAGTGCACACCAGGAGAATCAGGCTCCTTCCCTGATGCCGAGTGCCACCAGCACCAGAGCTGTGCCAGCAAGCCTCTGGGCAGGGCACAGTTAAATTGGATTCTTCAAGGACTCTGTCCCACAGCCAAGCCTCTGGCTGGACTTTACAAGGCCTTCTTTGTCTTGGGTCCCCCTCCCAATACATGGGAAACCTCAGAATGTCTTTTGCCATTGAGTACACTAAGCTGGGCCACTTCTGCTTACTGGCTCTAAGTGTGGCCAGTCCCTGGATCCAAGACTTATTTCCAATGCTTCTCAGTCCTGCAAACAGCCAATACTTTGTAAGAACCTGTCTTTATCACTAATAAATGGTTAAGGATTTTTGCCTCTAGTAATACTTTAGAATCAGGTGAGGAAAAGCGGGGGGGGGGGGGGGGGGGGTCTGTACTCCCTACAGGCTCGTCTACTGCCAGTGAGAAAAACTGGGATCTCTGAAACAGCAGAGCCATGAGGACACAGCACTTTCTTTTTCCAATTTTCAATTTGAAAAAAAAAATGCAGAATTGCTTTTGATTATCAACTCTAAAAAAATTTCAAGCACACATGAGAAAAACTGCCTTTTATTTTCAAATGAGAAAATGTAAAAGAGATACCACATATAATCAGCGGAAATAGTCAAATCAAATCAGTCTCCCACCATCACCTTTTAATATGAAGGGATTATGACTAATCATTACTGACATCCCCCGAACTGACAGTGCTTACAACTCTGAGTAAACGCTACCCTGAAGGACCAGAACATTGCCAGCTTCCAGGCATTGCTTATGACCAGCATCCTCATCTTTTGTGTATGAGATACATCAGTTTCTAATTACCTCTGTTGTAAAATGCAAATTAACATCTTCCTACATGCATGTGAGTCCACCAAGAAAGACACAGATGGTTCCTACAGTAGGACTGAGGGAAAGAGGGGAGAAGAAACCTCATCATTTATATTAAACTTCCTCCACAGGATTCAAGCTATGGAAGTAAAGATCCATTATGGTTTTACTTAAGAAAGTTAAAGAAATAAAATGGACAAAAACAAATTTAAAAAGATTTGGTTCAGGCAGAGGAGACATCAAAGACCTAAAAACAATAATCGAATGTTTCACTATCGATGACCACACGTCTACCTAAAATAAGTGAACTCGCTGGCGCTTCCTCAGCATGGAAAGAAAGGAGAGCCGGCATGTAGTGGGGTAGGAGTCCTGCCTTCACCCCTTTTGCCCACCCAGCCATTGCCTCCTTCCTCCTTCCCTGGGGACCCAGGATGTAGATATTTCTAAATCCCTTCTTTTCTATGCACTTTTTTATTTAAGAGGGCGGGGTCCCAGGTGGGAATTCCCCCCACAATAAAGTCTGTCAACATTTGGAGAAAAAAAAAGAAAGGAGAGCCGGCATGCGGCTTCGTCAGTTTTCAAGAATTATGGGAAGGAATGACTGTTTTATGACTGCCTCTTCTCTTAGGAATACCCAACTTAACCCCCCTTAAAAAAATGTCTCAGGAAGGTCTTTTAATAATCATGTTTCCAAAAGCAAACAGAGGGCCAATTCGGAGATCACTGAGCAAGCACCTAGGATTTGCAGCTCCAGGGTCAATCCTAGCTCCTGGGTACAAGAGAAAAGGCATTCACCCCACTGTAAAGGAGGCAGTGGGTGATTCTTCTAAACCTAAACCTCCATCCTTTACCTCCAGCCTATGGGTTTGAATGCTGCTCACTGCTCCTACCTTTGAAATCATTACCCCCCCAATCTACTCCAGCTAAATGCTTGTCTGAACACGCTTTATTATTTCAGCAAGCCTAAAAGCCTTACTTTATAGAAAGAGATAAAAGTGGTATCAGAAAAGGAGTAAATTGTACATAATTCACTTAGTGGAATAAAACTGAATTTATGACAGAGGAAAAAAGGCCCTTTTTTAAAATCTGGAATATTTTCAAAATAAAGATACTCTATATGTAATATTTATAAACGTTTTGGGTACTACCTGTTATTCGCCTTTCATCAACAGAAGAAAGTCAACTCCATTCAAAGCAGCAAGCCCGCCAGTTCAGTTAGGGGCAACTGCTCAAATAAATAGCACATGCATTTTCTGCAATTAATGGCAAAATCGCCCATCCAGCAGTTTCCTGATGCCTTCCTTAAAGCCAGTCAGCCTTGGACACATCATGGGTTCAGGAAAACTCTCCAGTCTGTGCCCTTACTAGTTTGTTACAAAAGAAGCATCAGAAACCACCTCACCACTATAAAAATATTCCAAACATGTCTTCTCTCTTTCAGGGCCAGCTGTAGACATAAACTCTTTCCCCGGACAGGTCTCAACCAATTAAAAAAAAAAAAAAGGCAAACATGAACTAACATCAACCTATGATCTAATGTGATGAGTCTAACAACATCCCCAATAGCCCGGATCCCATGCCAAGGGAAATACAATGAACAGGCAATTCTGCAAAGATGAGCCCCACACCTGTCAGTGGAAATCTGCCCCACAGCAGCCAGTCAGCTTTGCAGGGAAAAAAATTCTTAAGCAGGGAGACCGGCTTCCCCTGAGCTGCACAGAAAGATTACTGTTCCTTTTACATGCTTTTCTTATTGCTCCATCTCCTTTTTTTTTTTCAGAAATTTACAATATACTTCTGGTGTAAGAAAAGCTGGTCGTGGAGGCTACAGCTGGGAATTTTTTCCAAGTTGAATTCCTCTTGTGTCCAGTGGGTCAATAAGGAGCCTCATCCTTTTTTCCCTTGGCACCTCTTCATATCATGCTGTGATAAGTGATTGTGTGGCAATTCCCTCAGCACCCAGCAATGTTCCAAAGCTTTACCCTTCCTACTGACCACCAGGAAAGTGGCAGCTTACCAAGAGCATCCTTTCAATGAGGGTGCTCAGAGTGAAGGACAAGGGTACATCACCAGCACAGTGCCTGTCTTGGAAATCCTAAGCACTGATGGAAAAAGGTGACCCCAGTGAAGCATCTAATGGACCCTAAAGAGCCACTGTTAAACTGACTTTGCAGAAGGGCTTCTTCACGTGACACCAGCCCACTACAAACTTAAGAAGCCAGCTCAGTGAATGTCAGGAAACTTGACTGGTGTCCACAAAGACCTTGTTAAGGACACGATTTGTAACATTACACAGAGTTCTTGATATTGAATTTTGGATTTTATGTTGGAAATGCTTAAGTTTCTCCTAAATAAATGACTTTCCAATTTATTCTGTCTACAAATTAGTTTTGTACATTGTCTATCAAGTAGGAAAAAGTGTCACACACATTCACAAACAGGTACACACACACACACACACACACACACACACACACACACCTGGTGATCATAGATACTACATCATTGTTCTTTCTTGACTCTTTTAAAGTCTCTTTTTTCTCCCCGATTTGCCGAACCAATTCAAAACTTGGTTTGTATTGTTTCAGTTTATATAATAAGCACATCATCTTGAATCCTTTTAATCATGAGATAGGATAAAATTAAGTCCTAGTAAGGTAGATTTTAGACCTTTTTCAGAATATTGATTCAATGCACTATTCCGCCATAGCTCTACAACAGCATCTAAGAAAGTCCACAAAGCCACCTGCTTTGGAACTAAGTAGTTAATTAGTTAAGTGTCAGTTTGAGTTGATACCAAAAAATTTTAAATCCTATGTGATCCAAATATAAACAGAGCCTAAAGTGTGTGTCTAATGTGGCTTTTACAGAGCAATGGGAAATTAGACATTGCACATGAGAAATAATACAGAAGTGTGTGCTTTGCTGCAAAGGCAGCAAGTCTGAGAGATCACTGGAGCTGTGTTCACAATGACATCAGCCCATACTTTGTTGTAGACAACCACCATCAGACCATACCAAATGTAAGATTTAAATAGCATTTTTAAACCTATCTTTGTCTTCATTCCTTCTCAACTAGTCTTCTGTGATGTAATAAATGTGAAATCACATGTGCCTACCAAAAATATTTACCCAGTTATCCCTGTCAGGTCATGTATGTGTCACAGTCTCAGGCTTTATCACTGAGAATACTAAAGAGTCGAAGAATGGATAAATATGATCATCTTTCTTTCAGTCATGAGAAAGTACCTTACTCCCTGTAAAAATCCTGGTTTTCACTGTTTACCCTGTCACCTCCCGTGACTCAGCTGGCCTGATATTCCTTACACAATGGCTATGTTCTTTGGGCATGACATTAATGATGGCTCATTAAATTTAAAGGTTTGATTCAAGTCTGATCAAATTTTATTTGGAGCTTCTATCTACACATAAATTGGTGTTTCTTATTTTGGTAAAAGTTTAGCCTGATTCTTTTCATTTCCCTTGACAATTCCACAAGTAGTAGCTGAGACCATACCAACCTTGTCCTTGAGCATACATCAAATAACAGGGTCAAGACGAGGCTTTCAAATGCTTTCTGAAGTTTATGCTTTTCCAGAGATTTTCCACAGAGCCAAATAAGCCAAAGACTTCATCTCCTCTCCCACATTTTGCACCAGATCACCTGATTTATTTGCATACTATGAGAAATCTCACCCCGGTGACCTCACAATTTCCCTTGAGATATTGAAGACCTAGATGCCCAGTCATATGTGATAAAGCAATTACAGAAGGGATTTATTTATTAAACATTAATCTCCTGGTCATGCAGACTATCCAGAAAATTCCCATACACTCTTACACCGAGAATTCACTGGAAACAAAAGTCTAAGTCTCCAAAGGACTTTCCCTTCACAAATACGATGGGCCTTTCTCAAGCCTTCAATCCCCTTGACCTCTATGCTTCAGTTAGCACTGTTGAAATTCTCTCCTCGCATGGTTTCCCTGGGTGTTCTCTGTGTTCTTGTACAGACTCTTTGTTGCATTTGCTGACTACCCTTTTTGTCTGCCTCCACCCCCTGGGCTGGCAACAGCTCCTAAGGTTCAAAACTTGGCTTTCGGCATTTACCCCCTTAGTATTTACCATGCACCAAATACATCCCAAACTAGCCTTATACAGGCTCCTCAAAAGTGCATGAACAAGTTTTAACATCTCCAATTGTTGTCCTGTGTGCGTTCACTAGCCAGACCCCTGAGCTCTGACCCCTGGCGCCTCAAAAGCAACAGGTCAGAAATTGAGCTTATTTTCCCCCAGGCTGTGGACATTCCCAGTATCCTACCGTAAGCCCTCACTATTCCGTGAGAACACGGCAAGACAGCCACAGCAGTCTCCTTCATACTTACCTCTACTACTCCAGTCTATTCTAGCCACCGCCACCTGAGCAATGATAAGTGCTGCAGGACCTTAATAACCTAAGGCTCTTCTTTCTATGGCATCAAAACAACAATCAAATTCAATATAGCTTTCCAAAATCATTGAATGTCTCTGTTGATCATTCCAGTGTGCTTGGGCAGACATTAACATGTGACTTGCTGGGGACTGTTTTCAAATTCATCTCCTCCCACTCACGTCTCTCCCCACTCGGATTGGCGCTCCCCTCTCTCTGAACATCTAGGTTTCTTTTCATTACCCCATTAAAAGTTCAGCTCAATCTCCACTAGCTCCATATCTGTAGCATGACTCCTCTTACCACCCAGTACTCACACTTTGAATGCACAAGGGCTTTCCCCTCCACTTCTTGTAAACAACCTTGTAAATGCTCTCAACTTGAGACAGATAAGCATACTCCCTCTCTGCTATATTACAAAACTCTCTAGAGTTAAGGAACCTCTTATATTTTAGTCCTTGTATAAGCATATATGGGACCTTTCGGTACTAAATACAGAACAATACTAGCAAAAAGCAATACAATAGCTGCTAGTTAACAAACAGACCAGGGATTGATCCCTATACTCCAAATATAGTTTTTTTTAAAGATACTATACATGTAAAGCGTATTTCAACCCATAGTTAAACCGAACCTTATTTCCTTGAACTAAATAAATACTAAATAAATAATAGGCTTCCCAGCATTCTGTATTAGGTCCTTTCTCTCTTCTGGTCTCCTTGGTGGCCTGTCCACCTTCTGGAAGGCGAGAGAACAACCCTTACCTAACCTCATGGCTTACTCCTTGGCTCAACAACCTGCCTTTGCTCAGCACGATTCCCAGAGGTAAAACAAAGGCCATTCCCAGGGTCAGCCAGGGCCTCAGGCTCTCTGATATCCCCAAAGACTGACAACCTGGAATATAATTCCACCAGCCACACTGCAAGCCAGAGGTCTGCTTGTATTTCACTGTGAGACACAGAGCCGTGCATGTTTTGGTGTCAAAAATGGGGGGAAATACTCTAGGTTTTTCTAACTGGTAGTGTGAGATGAGGGGAAAGCATAAATGGTCTGTACACATCCACATTTTTTTAGTGTGCTTTAATTCTTTTGGGATCTATCTTTATTTGGGGGGATTTGGATATATTTTATTTACATTTCAAATGTTATCCCCTTTCCCAGTTTCCCCTCCATAGACCTCCTTTCCCATCCACCCTCCCCCTGCTTCTATGAGGGTGCTCCCCCACCTGCCCACCCCTCCAATCTCCCCACCCTGACGTTCCCCTACAATGGAGCATTGAGCCCAGGCAGGACCAAGGGCTTCTCCTCCCACCAATGCCCATCAAGGCCATCCTCTGCTACATATGCAGCTGGAGCCATGGGTCTGTCCACTTATAATCTTCAAATATATCCACATTTTTAAAGTGGATAAATATTTGTACTGCACAATACCCCCTGTGCAGGCACTGCCCTAATGGCTCAAGATGCATTCCAGAGGCCCTCGGGAGATGCCCACCCCATTTTTCCTTCTGATGCCTTGTTTGCAGACTAAATCCAAACCCTTCAGGAGTTGTAATCTCTATCAAAAACCAGGAATCCTAACATTTTTCAGGGATTCTCTCTTCAAGAAAGGCTCTTGGGAAGCATGGACCAAAACGGATCTAGCATAGGTCTTCTTCCCTTTGTTATTAGGAATGGGACTGTGAAAGATAAAAATCAACCCAAGAAAAGAGTCGAGCCACATGCTGTACAGATAACAACTGTTCTAATACTATACCCCAGAACGGCTGAAAAAAAGATACTAAAATGAAGATAGCATAAACCACTGACAGGACATTTTGGAGAAGAAAAAATTAGTTGTCGGAACAAAGCAATGAGTCATTTATTCATACTGAATCTTTTCGCTATATAGCCCAGGCTAGCCTCAAACTCATCATCCTCCTGCCTCAGCTTCCTCAAGCTACAGTTACAGGTATACACCGCCATACATAGCTCCATACTGAATCTTTAGGAGACCTAGCTAATATAAAATACTCTGTGGTCTGGAGAGATGGCTCAGTGGTTAAGAGCACTGACTGCTCTTCCAGAGGTCCTGAGTTCAAATCCCAGCAATCACATGGTGGCTCACAACCATCTGTAATAAGATCTGATGCGCTCTTCTGGTGTGTCTAAAGACAGATACAGTGTACTTATACATACTAAATAAATCTTTAAAAAAACAAAAAAGAAAATGCTTTGTTTTTCTCATGGTTCAGAGGGAAAGATACATAAAAACATTCAGAGCAACAAAAAATCATTCTTCTGCTTATGCTGTGTGGATAATCGGTATTGGATTAAAACTCTAACTACCAGACTAAAACTTGGAAACCTGAGTTTCTAAGAGAACCCCAGAAAAAGCACATCAATGAGTCCTTTCTATCAATGAGCAGAAAGCAATAACACAGAACCACAAATGTTTTTTATGAAGGTCAACTCCTGATTTAAAACACAAAGGCCACACTGTACACTGAAGCCACAAACACAATACAGCCGGGGGCAGAGAGCAAAAGGTCAAATGCCAGTTAGTATTAGTAATGGAAACACAATCCCATAAATGAAAGAGGAAACAATCTTCAAGCAGAGCTTCTCAAAGGATAGCTGAGATTATCACAAGGAGCATAAACCTTCCTAGTTCCCAAACCATCAAGTGTGAAACATTGTTTATACCAGGTTTTCCAGTACTTCCTGTAACTTGGTTTTTTTTTTCCGTACTAAGATCCTTTTTGATACATGCTTCTGTCCCTTTATTTCTTCAGTGAAATGTATCATAGTTGTGTACGATGATTGGATACTGGCAGTCTGTTGTAATGTGTACTGGTAACTTGCCTAGAAACACCACCTTAGGACAACATCTAATTAGAAGATTGTAATCAGTCCAGGCGATCTGCCTCCACACTACGGAGACTAAGGGCACGAACTCTGGGCTGTCTGTCTGACAAGCCTAGCTCAAATCTTGGCTTTGCCATTTACAGAAGGCGTGACCTCGAGCGGTTTGTGTTACCTAACCTCATCAAGAGCCAACTTAAAGAAATAATAAGCCTCATGAAAGTAATGAAAATAATGCTCACCTCACATCATTCTCATAAAAATTCAAAGGGAGAATACATTTTAGAATTAAAAACAGAGTTCCTCTTACATAAGAAATCCTGTCTAATTCATGCAGGTCCCCAACAACTGGAGGAAGACTTCTGACTCTGTTGCCTGCCTGTGGGTTCTGTTCCTCTAACTGGGCTGCCTTGTCTTGCTTCGGTGGGAGAGGATGTGCCTGGTTCTGCAGGAACTTGATGTTCCAGGGTGGGGTGATGCTCAGGGTGGGAGGGCCTCAGAGGAAAAAGGGACGGGGAGTTCAGGGACTATTTCAGGGGACACCAGGAAGAAGGGAGATGATATTGGGATGTAAAGTGAGTAAGTAAATAAATTAATGGGGAAAAAAATTCCTGCCTAAATGTTCAGTGCTATCAGGTTAAAAGTACTAAAAGGGTTATATTTACATTTTATGACCTTCGTGAGGTTGAAATGAGAAGAAAATAGCAATGCTAACCACACAAAAGAAATTGTTATAAAGATGAATTGAGACAATGTCAATTAAAAATGCTGTTCAATGAGACAGCTATGTACAAATGGAAGAAGGCACAGTACTCTATCTTGCTGATACTGTTTTCTCAATCCTGTAACGAACAAGAACACAGGACATTTGAACTAGTTTTGTACAAAGCTACAGAAATCCCTTCCGATGGTTCCAGTTCATTGATTGTTTCAATAGTCCAATAGTGCTCAAGGAGAGACATGTTGGGGCTGGAAAGGTGGCTCAGCAGTTAAGAGCTCATGTGAGCTCCACTACCAGTCCTCAAGGCAGGCTGCTCAGGACCACCTGTAATTCTAACCGCAGATGACCCATCTTCCTCTTCCAGCCTCCATCTGAACTCATCTGAACATAAGCGACGCACCTAAACATAATTAAAAATAAAAATAACTGTGAAGAACAGGAGGAGGACAGGGAAGAGGTACCTGTCCCAGGAAAACAAATCATCAAAGCAAATGATCTTTGAACAAGAGAATCAAAGCACCCATTAGCTACGCAGAAAATCATCATCTTTCTTATCCCAGTGGTGTTCAGGGCTTGATCTGCTAAACAAGATAACCCCATACAAGGCACGCAGGGTGCTTTGACACAATCTCCCTGAACTCCACCCCAGTGCACAGAAGCAAAAGTCGAACTTGGAAGTCTGAACTTAAACAAGACCTTCAAGTGAGTCTAGTGTCTGTTTATCTTTAAGAATTACCAATGTAAACTTTTGTTAAAGAACAGTCACAGTGTGGTTAGCACTTTATCACTACGGGGGGGGGGGGGGTGGGGAGCCAGAAAACAAGGAAGGAGAAGATTTCTTCCACCAAATTGTAATCCAAGTAAACTTTAAAATATAGTAGACAAAGTTCAATGAAATCAATACTTAGCTTTCCCTTCAAATACACCTCTTCAGTACCATCTCACGGGATAACACACATATTGTTTTATAGCTGGTCATACACTGCAGCCAGCTTTCCTAGTGCTCACTGGCCTACCTGCCTGTGCCATGTGATATATAAGGCCTGAAACTCAGCATTCTTCCAAGTCATGATGCTCCTAAGTCCCATCCACCACTGAACTTGCCTAAAATACCTCTACCCTTCATTACAAGGCTCCAGAGAAGTAGTGAGAGGATTGCAGGACATTTTGGGAAGTGTAGTGACCTACACTTCGCAACTGAGTCGGTGGTTGTTATCCCTACCCAGACACTGCCTACCACACCCAGCTACATTCACACCAGCTTTTCATCCTGTGAGGTTCATAAAGAACTGATTATGCCGAGAGAGTTTATTTACTCTTTTGGTTAAAGGGTTGAATCATTCATGTGGACTTAAGCAAAACAGCTAAGAGTTAGCCTTCATCCCCTGGCTGACTCGGCAGCATCCTGTGTTAAATCCTTGACACAATGGAATGGCATCTTGTTGCCACATTAAGATACTTAACAACTGAGTCAGCTGGGGCCACACCCAGGTACTATAGAGAAGTAGAGATTGTCGTATTGTGTGTCTGCTGGTCCTCCATTGCAGGATGCCATCTGGAAAGTGCATTCCAAGGCACAGTACTTATGGCTGCACACTGGTCTGATCAGACTCTCTAGAGAACACCAATCTGATATCTGTCAATGAAAGATGCAGGTTTGGGGGAGAATATTCAAAGTGACCAAAGCAGGAGACAATGGAAAATCAGAGGTGTGAGCAAGACAGCTGTACTGGTTGGTTTGGGGTGTCACCTTGACACATGATAGGGTCAATAGAGAAAAAAGAGCCTTGGTTGAGAAAATATCTCCATAAGATCCAGTTGTATGGCATTTTCTTCATTAACGATGAATAGAGGAGGGCCCAGTCCATTGTGGGCGGTGCCATCTCTGGTCTTGGGGTTTGTAAGAAAGTAAGCTGAGCAAGCCATGTAAAGCAATCCAGTAAACAGCATCCCTCCATGGCCTTTGCATCAGTTCTTGTCTCCAGGTTCCTGCCCTGTGTGAGTTCCTGTCCTGACTTCCTTTGGTGATGAACAGCAATATGGAAGTGTTAAGCTGAATAAACCCTTTCCTCCCCAACTTGCTTTTTGGTCATGGTGTTTCATCAAAGCAATAGGAACCCTGACTAGAACAAAAGCATAAGTTAGAGATAAGAAGCAACACTGAGAGTGAATCCAGACACCATGCATACAAGAAGAATCTCAAGAGCAAAGAAGCCCACAACCTAACATGGGTGTCGCCCTATGGTCAGAAGAGAAATGACTAACTTCAACATCAGCTCAAAAAAATAATGTTTGATGTGACAGCATGAGCAGTGACATGGGCGAAAAGAAATAAATAGAAGCTCATATAAACATCAAGTCACCCAAGGCTAGGAAGTGTTATAATTCTTTCTTATTTTCAAGGGCTTTTGTATAAGAGAGGGATTAATTGTATCAGCAAGCATACAACTAAGACCAAAGGGTCAACAAAGTCACAAGAAGGCTAACTTTGAGTCAATATATATGGAAGGGCTTTTTAGCAATTAAAACCCTCTACAAATGGAATGGACCACCATGTGAAGCAATCAATTCTCTGGCCCAAGGAGTATAAATTATGATCGGTCTGAAAAGCCATAACAAGGGTTTCTGCCTCAGTAGAGCAGAGGTGTGCTGGCTCTTTGTAATCCATTAGCACTTAAATTCTACCCTACAATTCTCCCCAAGGAAGGAAGGGAGGGAGGGAGGGAGGGAGGGGGGTGGGGAGGAGAGGGGGGAGAGGAGAAGAGGAAGACTGATAGGATTTCAATCAATCACTCACCACTAAGAGAAAAGAAAGAACGGGTAGAGATCACAGGAGTTAAGATGACCCCAGTCTAAATTACAAATAGCAGCCCTTTACTTCCATTTTGGGAAATAAAGCTGATATAGGCTTATTTTTACCTATGACATCACACTACTGAAAGCACTTCTCCAGTTACTCTTATCACTGTTGGTCAGTTCCAGCAGAAGTTTACAGACTTCAGAAGTCAAGACAAATAAAAGGGGGAAACGACTGAGTTCCTGAAAGCAGACTGTTATGAAAATTCTAAAATGTTCGCTTGGTCTCCTCGTTTACCATAACGAGGAAGCAAAAGGGGGAGGCTCTGCAGTGAGGAGACTATAAAAAGCTCACCAAGCACTTGGGTAAGAAAGGATGACACCGTAGGCCAGCTCGAGATCAGCTTACACTGAATTCTACAGGGAGGTTCCCAGAGCCTGGACCGCACACAAAACCAGTGGAAATTTTGTAGATGGAAAGTAATCAAAGTTTCAGGCTCAATGGAAGCTGGTCTCCCATTTCTGTACAGAGCAATAAATCCTTACTGAGTATATTGGTGATCTCCAGAGATGCAGCTAAGGAAAGAACATGGGGGTCATATAGCAATGAGAGTGAGTCAAAGCCACTCCTGGGACAGGCTCACAGCTCCTTTCTTGGGAAAGGAAGTGATGAGGCTCTGGGCTTACACGTCTGGAAGAAGGGTGGCCTGCCCTTATCTCCTGCCAACATTCTGCTGACTTCTCAAGTGAAAAGGTCAAGATGCGCAACTGAGGCAGCTCTCCTTCTGCCATGTGAAAGAAAGAGAAGCTCCCTTGTACATCAAATGTGTCAGCCGGGGAACAGTCGAGCTCCTGCAAGCACTCCAGGTCCATGTTGTCCTTGCAGACCAAAACTATCACCATGAAGGAATATACATGTACAAAACTGGAGTTTTCAAAGACCTAAGACCACTAAGCAGAACTGGAAGAGGAAAAAAACACCGAAATTCACAAATGCTCAAAGCCTTGGCCACCATTTAACGGTGCACTGGGACAGATAAATAGTTTGGGGACATCATGAAAGGCATGGAGTTACATACCTTTTGAAAATGCATAGAAGACAGAATACCCAGCTAACTTCATGATAAAATTTTGTTCACCATAAAATTATGAAGATAAGCTAAGTCTACTCTGTCTTGTCAGAAATCAACTTGAAATGTAGTTGTGCCTCTTTCTTTGTATATTTCAAAAGTATAGGAACAAGTCACAGGTGACCTCTTCTTCACTCGAATTCTGACAGGTTCTGACCTGTCAACCAATGTCAGGATGGCTCTTGTCATGAACTGTGACCCTGTCCAGTGTTATAATCTATAGGGCACTGGCTAAATGGGTTAGTTCATTAGTTCCCGGCTTCCCATGGAGATTCCTTGTGATTTTATCAAAGAAATGACTACATTTTCTTTCCTAAGAATTCTTGTAATTTTTCTGTTGCTTTTCTGCATGGATGACAAGCTAAACATTTCAACGTTTTCATAACAGATTTGTTTTTGTTTTTTTTTTTAAGAGAGTGGAGCAACTACTGTTTTTCAGAACTTCTATTACTGAGCAAATATTCAGGTCTTACAATTAAGAAAGTAATCATTGTGTCATACCATTAGTTACCTTATTTGGAAAATTGAAACAACCACAAGAATGGGGACGAGTAAGAAAATCAGTCAAATGTCTCCTCATCTGCACCGCCCCAAGTCACACATTTTTCAAGACAAATCAGTTGTTCTGATTTCATTAGCCAGGGTAACGCATTAATCACCGCTGTGGGTAACGAAGAAACGTGAGCAAGGCTGGAGACGGAACCCAGGGCCTTGCAAATGCTAGGCAAGCACTCTACCAACTGAGCTGCACGCACAGCTCCGAAAACTTTGATGTGATAAGAAAAGAGAGAACCCTCAAGACCAGAGACACCAGTGGAGAGGTTTTAGACAAGAAGCAAAAAGATGACCCTGGAAAGAAGGAAGAAAAAATAAAGTGGACTTCATCAAAGCTTACAACTTGCTTTACCAGAAAATCTGTTAGGAGAACATGAAGATGATCTACAGGCTAGGAAAGAATTTTCCACCCTGTCTTCTACCCTTACAAGAGTCACTTGAGATCAACTGAGTGTGAGAACAGAAGCCATGACATGCCTAGAAAATGCTGTAAGGGAAAAGCCCACTGTTACTCTGTACTTGGCAGTGTGTCTTGGACATTCACCAGAAATCCAGCAATGAAAGCAACAGTGAGCAAGTAAGGCTGGATCAGACTGAAAGGCTTCTGCATGGGAAAGAAAGTAACTAAAAAACCAAAAAGCAACCTCTGGAACAGAGGAAGACTTTTATAAGCCATCTGTGTGATATGGGGTAAGATCCAAAAATACATGAGAAATCACACACCAGCAATGGGGAAGGTAAAGAGACCTAAAGTGCCATGCTCGTGGATAAGAAAACAACCCAAAGTAAATGAAAAGTGCTCAGTCACACAAGTCACCCAAGAAATGCACATGAAAAACACAGTGAGATGCTACCACATACCCATTAGGACATTCAAATGACAGAAAGATAAAAGGAACCTGTGTGAATGTGGCAAGAAAGGACCCCAAGTGTTCTGATGGGATGTAAATTGGTGCCAACATTATAAAATGTAACAGAGCCTCATCCAGACATTGAAAATTGGACACTGCAGTATCTAAAAATCCCACTTCTGTATATCCAAAGGCAATAAAAACTACTATTTCATGTTTACTGTGATATTATTCACAGTAGGAAGTCAAGACATAGGAAGAACCAACGTATCCAGCACTAATGAATGCATAAACTGTGGTGTGTTTTTATATATCCACAAATACATTTGTGTACACACATACACACACACACACACACACACACACACACACACACACCCTACATGCACAAACTAGAAACTATTCAAAAGAAAGGAAAATGTTACCACTGGGGCATCATAAAAGAAGCTACGTAAAACAAGCAAAAGAAAACAAGTCTCATAAAATCTCTCTTAACGAAAAATCTAAGAGCCAGTGAAGCAAAGAATAAAATGCTGCAAGCAAGGGGCATAGAGAGATGCTTGTCAGAGAGTCCAAATGTTCCAGATCAAAGTAATTCTTAGATATTCCAAACACAGCAAACGCAGTGATTAGGTAACATGAAAGCCTACATACTACTGTTACAGTAATCTTTCAAAATACATATACATATAAAAACATGCTACTATAGTCTTTAAATTTATATGATTTTGATAATTATGCTTAAATAAAGCTATGAAGAATAATCTATAGCCAAGAGTAAATTATTTGCAAATTATGTATCGACAAAGAATTATAGAGAGAATATTTAATAGTTTTTGTTTTAATCTCCCTAGAAAATTATATATATATATTTATATATATATATATATATATATAGGATAATATATATTATCCTAGCACTGAAGCAGGAGGATCACCACAAGTTAGAGGCCAAGGCTACATAGAGATTTCAATGCCAGGCTGTACATCCTAGCAAGATGTTGTCTCAAACAAACAAAAATGGAATATCCAGTGCTGGTGAGGGAACTGGATCACTCCTACAATTGGGTCAAAAGCAAAGTAACTGGGTTACCTGGGAAAAGAGAGCTGGGGAAGAGCCTACAAAGTTACATATACACACAACCTGGGAACCTCGTGTATCTTCCAAAGAAATGAAATCAATGACTATTCAGAGCCCTGAGTAGACTATGTCAGAACAGCCTGGTCAGAAATTGCCCCAAAGTGCAAACAACCAAGAGGCCTCTTAAACTATTGGAGGTTTACAAACACCACAGACAAAGAATAAACATTAACAACTCACAGCGTGAATGAGTCTCTGAAGAGCACTGTTGTGAGTAAAAACACACATCGTGTAAGTTAATTTACACTGAAGTCATGAAATGGCAGAATCATAGAGAGGGTAAGTAGATGTACAATGACTAGGGGTGGGGTGTGAGAAGACAGAGAATAACTAAAAAGAATGGCCACAGAGCCTCTGTGCATCAAAACCACAAGTTCTGCATCCTCACGGTGCTGATGCTAACCTGCACCTATGCACGAGATAACAAGGAACAAAGCTAGCACATGGAACCCAAGTAGGCTTCCGAATATTATATCCCAGTTGCATAAGACAACCATGAGGCGATAGTGATGAATATGTAAAACCTCTGGACAGTCTCTGCTCCAAGGTCATTTCTGAGGCTGTCCCCGGGGGAGGTCTCTAATGTCCACTCTGCACTCTCTCAGTCTAACTGCCTGGAAAACTTCAGCTCTATCGTGAGAGTGTGTGCCTTCCTACAGCCTTCACTTTCAGGAGAGACCATCAACCACATCCTCACTTGACAGAGGGAAATCCCACCCTCAGCTCCATTGAGAAGCATGCACAAGAAAGATCGGAAAAGCCTTCTCCTCTTCTCGGGTTCTGATCCTGGTGAGAGATGGGCATGCTGTGGTCCAGGTGAGTCATTATGCAGGAATTAGGAAGCCACAGCCCAGCATAGGAAGGAAGTGTTCTGTGGTGGAGAAAGCCCTTCTTTAGCACCACAGGCCAGAGTTAACTGTGCCGCCCTGACCAAGCCTCCTTGCCCTCAGTTGTCTAGTCTTCTCATGGCGGGGAGCTTTAGAAGACAATTTGTAATGTTTCTGTTTGCTCTCAAGGGACAGGAGTAGGAAGATTAAGAGAAGACATGTTATGGGAAAATGAAAGGGAACTCCCAGGAGTGGGAATGTTTAAGGAAGTATAGAGGACAGGAGAGGTAACAATGTGGAAGACAGGATCAGCCAAACCAATATGTATGAAAATGCCATAGGAAGCATGCTACTTTCTAAGAGGAGAAGAGGACAGGCTGGGAGGGGCAGGGAAGAGAAAAGGGGGGAGAGGAGGAGGAAGAGGAGGAGGAGGAGGAGGAGGAGGAGAGGAGAAGGAAGAGGAAGAGGAAGAAGGAGAAGAAAGGAGACAGGGTGGGGTACAGATAGACTTGGGAAGGGGAGGCAGAGAAGAGAAACTCAGAGGGGGGGAGCAGGCATACTTGGGAGGGGAAAACAAAATAAAAAAAAATCTTCTGACTCTTATCCTGAAAGCTTAAAACAAGAAAACCAGTCTCATACAACATCCCAAATTAAACCATCCCTCCCTGTCACTAGAATCTTAAGGGAGAAAAAAAAGTCCCAAATTATAGGGAAATGCTTTAGGGAGTATTACAGAAAGAAAGTGACCTTTTCCAAGGGACTATGCCAAGCACACCTTCACTTTAAATGACCCCTTTGCTCAAAACAAACTGGTTCTGTAAGAGAGGTTCTGTTATTTGGACCTCTCTTCCCTATTCAGTGGTTCCATTCAGACATTCCCTCAGTGACAGCTCAGAGCCACTTGGAATGGGGCTGTCCCAGGCAGCAACCACTAAAACAAAAAACATTTCCTATGCCTGTTCTTTGGGGCCCCACTCCTGCTGTTGCAAAGAATTTAAAAGAATTTTTATTTCAATCAAGGAAGGAAGCAAAAGGCTCTAGGTCTGTGTGAATGAAAGGCTGATTCTCCAAAGAAACCAGAGATGGACAATGGAAGAAGGGTCATTTGGCCCCAAGGGGGAGAAAAACACAACCTCCAACAACCTACTTGGGAGTTATTCTGCTTTTATTTCCTGCTTTATTTATGAGTATTTGAAGTGAAAGGGGACTTTTTAAAGTTCTTTTCCGTTAACCCTTTTTTAAACTAATTTATCTACTTTTATAAGACCTAAGCTAATTTTGAATAAAAGGATATGAAGTCTTAAAGGAAATTTGGAGATTACCCACATCAACCCCTTATTGAAAGGCTTGATGATTTGAAACATAAAACATGAAAGGAGAGGCCAAACCACTTCTGAGCACTTCCTCAGATCCTCCACCAGGACCCTCTCTATCTTTTTCAAGTAGAAGAGAGCCCTTTGGAGAAGATAATCAGAACACATTCCCCTCAAAAACAGTAACCATATCTGAGGACTTAGCTCCAAGTGAGAAAATTTGTCAAAAAACAATGTCACATAGCACAACTAAGCAAAAGTAGGGGGAGGGGGCATCCCTCCTCTAAGCTTCCTGTCCCATCACTCCTTGTGTCTACTTTTAGAAGTATTTGCACATAACCCAGATGCATCTGTCTTTTCAGCAGATCAAGGTTCAAGAATCTTCAATCTACCTTTCATGCAAAGACCAAGCAGTGAGTCTGCGGCTCACCCTCGGTAAGCTGGGGGAAGTTGCTTACCCACCTATAGGTCTTCATCTATAGAATTAACAATGTTGCATACCTCAGAGGGTCAGGATGAGAATTAAACAAGTCAGTCTTAACAAGTCCTCAGAACAGAGCTCAGCTTCCATTGCTCCTGAGCTGTTGCCAAAAGCAACGGTCACTCTTGTTGGAATACTCAGGAAATGAGAGTAGCGTTACTTACATCATTGATCATAGTATTTAAGGGCTGTCAAAAAGGACAACTTCGAACTAACTGTTCTAAACTAAAATTAGGATGTTTGCTCTGTTCTCTAAAATTAAACTTGTTCCTATCAGTTTTTGACATCCCGATTTCTAGCACTTGGGTTAGTTACCCTGGTGGGCTCCTTACTGATCCTGTGAGATGATACGCCTTTCTGGGGCTGTGGAAAAACTCACCAGGGATATGTTCCTTAGAATCCTGCAAGTCAGAGTCACAGCACTTCGGTTCTAAAGCACAGGACTATTCACACTTAGAGAGAACACATAAGCTGAATCCAGCACCCTCTGAAGGAAAATTCTACCTGGCCAGAGGGACACACACACACACACACACACACACACACACGAACATGCACAGATACTATAAAGCAAAAAAGCCTTTCTTCCAGGCAAGTGTCCAGATTAGGACTTAAGTGACTCTCAAGAAATTATTATTTTTACCTCTTGCATATTTGAGTGTCCCAGTGGTAAAGCCATGCTGAACAGGGGCAGGTTGGCCTGTACTTGAATCTTGCTGCTGGCCATATGTAAACTTGGGAGTCATTTAACCTCATTGAGCCTCACTTTCCCTATCTGCCAGTGGGAATGTAGCAATACATTCTTTACTGGCTTTGGGGGAGGACTGAAGGTGGTGCTGCATTCAAAGCACTTAGCTTTAAATAGGCACAGCACACAGTCAGGATTGCTAGTCTCCATAAATGCTCCTTAGAAGCACCAGTATATGAGATTTTCCACTATTTGCCTCCTACCAAGGTCTGCATGTGAGACTGATGTTTACAAAGACTGTGCTCTAAAATATATTCCTGGATAACACATAACCACCAGAAGATGATACACAGTCTGTCCTTCAGTATCTGAGGGGTTTTGGTTCCATGATCTCCATGGATACCAAAATTCACAGATGCCCAAATCTCTTATATAAAATGGCACAGTAATATATTCTCCCCTTAAGCCATCCCCAGGCTATTTATAACAGCTAACACAATGAAAAGGCAGTGTAGTTGTTCCACACTGCATAGAGAACACAGGCCAAATAAGGGCTACACATGTGCAATGTGCACAGTCTTCTTCCAAATATTTCTGACCCGAATCCAGGGGTATAGAACCCACAGGCATGGAGGGCCAGGCACACTTACACTTATTTATCTGTCATACAGAAACGTCAAAAGCACCATGAGAGAGGGCGACCTGTACAAGCTCTAGATTCACAAGAGGCTGGTCACCAGAGCACTCTTCACTAGCTATGGGGCCTTGAGGAAGTAATGGGAAATCTTTGAGACTGAATGTCCATATCATTAAATAGATTTTTTAAATCCTTTAAAAGGTAACACGTAGTAACAAAATGTTTATGAAAATGAAATAAAATAAGATTTCCAGCATTTCTAATAGAGCACCAAACTCCCAATAGGCCACTGACAATTTTCAGATTCCTTAAGAAACAATTTTTTGTTACTGTATAGCTTTAAAATGTTGTTTATAGCTACCCTAGAGACACAGGTAGAAGAGATACCTGAAGGAAGTCTCAACTAAGGAATTACCCAAATCAGACTTCCTGTAAACATATCTAAAGAGCACTGTATTGATTAATTGATATAAGAAGACCCAGCCCACTGTGGGTGGCACCAGTCCCTGGGCAAGAAATCCTTGGCTGAAGAAAGTATCTAAGCACAATGTGTCAGTGAGGGAACAGGCAGGGCTCCTCCATGGATTCTGCTTCAAGTTCCTGCCCTAACTTCCCTCCGTGACAGACTGGAACCTGTAAGCTGAAATAAACCCACTCCTCCCCTATGTGTTTGGTCAGAGTGTGTTGTCATGGCAACAAAATGAAACTAACACAAGACCCTTATCTACTATTCTTGTTCTTAACTCTTATCTAAAGCTGCAGTAAAACCATCCCACTAGAATATAATCCAAATAAAACCTCTACTTCTCCTTAGCATGCTTTTCTTTTTCAGATATGAAATATAGAGCTTATTATGTTTTTCTTTTCATCTTGGCTGCCTGGAATCTCAGACAAATTAAGTTCAACTCCAGGAACAACATTGGCCCTAATGATTCTGCATATTGTGTGCCCCCCTTGGTTTTGATTTCTGCTTTCGCCATATTTTTACATAATAAAAGTATAAGCCATCTCAAATCTGTGCAATATGAGAGGCTATTAGCTATCCAACTACTTCATTCAACTTCAGCAGAGGATATGACTCTAAACATTATGAAAAGAGCACAAGGCCTGAGCATTTCTCACACTTGCCCCTTGTTTAATTCATTCTACCTGTCAGATCTTTATTGTCTTCTCATGGGGAGCAGGAGCAGCCTCTGAAGACCTCTCACAATAATCTATGCATAAACGTACACTTTGGCCCTGTCCCATGTTATATAAAGGTTGTGTAGTATTATTTTTCTAATCAAAAAAAAAAAGGAATGTACAAACAAAAAAAAGTGTGTCTATGTGTGAGTGTGTGTGTAGCAAACACATACATATACACACTCACACACTCACACACACACTCACTCATATACTCACACACACATACACTCACACTCACATACAGACACACTCACACACAGACACACACACACTCACACACAGACAAACACACACACAGACACACACTCACACACACATACACTCACACACAGACAAACACACACAGAGACACACACTCACACACACATACACTCACACACACACACACACACCACAGACTGTGGTGTAACACTAAGGACCCCTGCAGGCAAGCTGGGTAGATGAGGGAACCCAGGCAGCCACCCTCCCTATCACGCACTCTACAATGCTCTAGCAATACTCTCTGAAAGAGAAGAAACATAAAAAATAAGTTTACTTTTCAGGGAATCATTCCAACTCAGAGAATATGTATTTGTTTGTACTTTTAATCCAATGTATTGCCTAGTCTTTAGTCTAAACTGACTGACTTGGAAGACAGCCCAAATGGTTTCCACCCAGTGAGCCTGTAGGCTGTTTCCACACTCATGTCACTGATAACAAGAAGGAAGATGCTGTGTGCTTCCAACAACTATACAACACATCTACTGCAGTGCCCCAGAGCACTTGAACACTACTAATGTGTTCCAAAGAAAGTGGGCTTATTCTTTTTTCTTTTCTTTCTAAAGTTAATGTTGGGCTAGAACCAAGCAGCTCTTAATAATAGGGATGGTAGGTGTTTCTCCATTTTTAGAATAATTTGCTGACTTGTTCTGGGAATTCAGATGTTCCCACAAAAATCTCTAAATCTTTAGTTCAAAACCCCACTGCCCTCACTCACGAGTGGAAGAAGTCTACCACCTGCCTCCCCATGGAGAAGAAAAACAAGGAGCTGCTGCCGTCTGGGAAGGAACTAGAGTTCAAGGACACCGCTCTGCTCCTTGATAATGTATGAATAAAACCAAGTAACCCAGTACAATAACTAATATGCCTAGAGCCTCACTCCTTGCCAGTCCTGTTTGAAAGTAGTAACTCATTTAAACCTCACAGCTACCGCATGCTGCATGTTAGTCACACCACATTTACACACCGCAAAAACTAAGATCTAGGAGCTGGGGATATAACACGGAGGGCAGAGTGCTTACAGCATATGCAGAAAGCCATGGATTCGATCCCAAGCACCATGTAAAGCAGGCAGGAGATTCCATGTCTAACCCTAGCACTCAGGAAGTGAGAACATGAGCATCCTAAGTTCAAGGCCACCATCATCACCTGTATAATGAGTTTCAGGACAGCCCATGCTAGATGAGATTGTATCAAAAAAAAAAAAAAAAAAAAAGGGAGAGGTAACAAAGGAATCTGAATTCAAACTATACTTCATAAATACGGATTTCTTCATTGGTAAGAGAAAGGCATAGCACCACCTTTAGATTTGCCTCAAGGTTATACTTAAGAAAGCCAGACACAACAGACAAACACAGAGGTAGCTGTCTTCACAGGGTCTGAAGCCTTACTCAGAAGTTCAGGTCTTGCTGAAATCTGTGTGGTTTTCTAACACAGAACTTGGTAGGCTACGACAGGCAACACGGAACACAAAGAAATGGCTTCTGCAAATTCTGGGCTCAAAAAGAGAAACGAAATGACAAAAGATGTCGGAAAGGCAGCCTAGGAAATTGGTGGCAGCTGTAATGAGTACAGCCGTGGTCAGGCTCGTCAGCAATGGGAAACACCCAATTACAATGTGGCCACGCCCTTCACAGAGACAGGACCGCTGCTCAACTGCTGGAATGTCAACCACAGTGAAATATTGACATGACTGTGCTCATCCGTTTATAAGGTGGCATATCTCCGAAGGTTGTCTCTGGAACTCAGTTGACTTTAGACCAATCAAGTGATTTTCTAACTCTGAGTATGCCTAGCTCTGAAGAATGAGTAACAAAATCATCCAAGATCTGCTTGCCCCTACCACACGTTCCTTGTTTTTAGCCCCACCCTGGTATTTCAGCTTCATATGATATGATATGATATGATATGATATGATATGATATGATATATGATATATGATATGATATGACATGACATGACATGATGATATATGATATGTAATATGTGATATGTGATATGTGATATGTGATATGTGATAGATATGATATGAGACTAGCAGTTCTCAACCGCCCTAGTGTTGTGACTCTTTAACACAGTTTCTCATGTTGTGGTGATCCCCAACCATTAAATTATTTTCATCTCTACTTCCTAACTGTGATCTTTGCTACTGTTATGAACTGTAATAGAAATATCTGATATGCAGAATATCTGCTGTGTGACCCCTGTGTGGGTCATTACCCATTGGTTAAGAACTGATCATGTAGAACAAGCCGGGCCAGAAGTGTTTCATCGAAACCCCCACTCCTCCCAGAGAGAAAACACGATTCTAGGCGAGGTGATGAGCCTGTGAGAAACTGCCATCACATTTCTACAGAGGGGATAAGGTCTGCACCCGGAGTTACGGAACAATTGGGGTTCTAGGTATGGAAGCCTTGCTGAGATAGTCACACTACAACAGCAAAATAAAACGTCCTGCAATATGTAGTCGAACTCAGCTTAGCTGATTCCTGGAGCAGGCTTTGAACTGCACACAGAGGACTCAGAGAAAACCTCCGGCTCCACCCGAAATAACAGATAGGAAGTGGCAGCTGCAGCGAAGGTAACTCGGTGGTGGAGAGGTGACGCAGAAAGGTATGAAAAGCACTGTTGTAAATGTGTCCTTCCGGTCAGTGAGGCCCCCCTGGGTCCTTTTATGATGTCCTCTTAGGAAAAATACATTTCCAGATCACAGACTTTAGAAAAAAAAAATAAAACAACAACTACATAAAAAAAAAAAAAAATACACCAGCGTTCCATATTTTCTCCGCTTAGAAGAAATGTCTCTGTGTCAGCCATTTCTCTTCTTGCCCGGGCTGAGACAGAATAAGCCAACCTACCAAAGGCCTAGTATAAATCACGCGGTAGACACCCTTCTATACTTGGGTGGTACGTGTAAAGAGATGCTGGAACGGAGTCACTGAGTAAGCTGACGCAGGACCAGGGCTTCATGTCCTCTTGACCCGTCACTTGATCCGAGTGAGTCACAGATAGAAAAGGTCTGTATGACTTAGTCCATGCCACTGAACATTCATCTTCATCCGGAATGTTCTTTCCCTCGCGCTGTCTGTTTCTGATGGGTAGAAGTGGTGCCCTCACGGGGGGTTTTCTTCGCTGCCAGTTGAGTACTCTGTCAAAATAGACAGGGCGCGTGCTGCACTTGAGAAGAGAGGTTCACACCTCTCGGGCTGATGGCAAAGGCGTTTTGCTAGGCTGTAATTTACCGGGAGATGCTTTATCGACACATCAGAATTTCAGCAACCAAAGTTATTCAAAACATTTTCAAAACATGCCAGAGAAGCATTTTTTGAGAGCCATCGATTGAATTTCAAAATGTAAATAAATAAAAAAAAAACCTATGTGGAAATGAACAAATAAAGATGGATAGACATACATTAACCAAAAAAAAAAAAAAAAAAAATAGACAACACAACAAAAAGGCAGATGGTCAAAAAACTAGCAATCCGTAGTAAGATCCACGTGTGCCATTTCATCTCCGGTGTGTTATCCACAGTGCTCACTGTTTATTTACTTTGTTACCAGAAGAAGATGCGCATTAGGACCTCAGGCCTGGGTTAAACGTTTCTGGGTTAAACGTGGAGGGCATTGTAAAGGGAAAAGGAGGGCTCCTTCACACATACTGCTTACAGTCAGCATCGCTCCACCTGAAGGTACAACTCAACAGCTGGTGCAACAGAGCCAGATGCATTGAGACACACGATGCTCACTCCCAAAATTTTATTCGCTCAGGCACAGAACTGGCAAAAAAGCCAGAGCCAATCTTCTGCTCCATTTTCTGCGGTGTGCAGGGGTTCCTGGCCTAGGATCTGAGTCATAATATCTTAGCAATCCATTCACCAACTGTATAGAGGTGAGTCATCCACCTCCATGAACCTCAGATCCCTCAAGACCAACAGAGACAGTTGCTGTTATGACAACCATGAGAAAAACTAAAATCATGGGCTTTTGGGTATTGGCTTGGTACCCAGACAATAGTTTGTATTTAATAAAAATTATCATCAGCATGGTACTATCCATGAAATCCAAATCATTCCATACACAGAACTTACTCAAATCTCTTCTTACAATCCTCCTTTGATATGGAGAAAGGACACATAGATAATTCTATAAGTGTAGTTGGCATATACAAACTGACTCATTAAATGTAAATGGAAAATTATTCTGATTAACCATCAACAGTAACAAGATAAAGGTTTTTTGAAGGTAACAAGTTTTTGCTACTTAGAGAATAAACAATTCACCTAAAATGTTCATCCACAATATCCACCACAAAATATGAATGTTGTCTGGGTCAGGAACCAATGTATCTCTCCCAAACGTGAAGCATGCACTTAACTCTTACTTCCTGGTCAGAATTGAGCCATGTGGCAACCCCCTTAGCCATACAGGCTAAGAAGGGCACTCTGTTCACACTTTTATTGTGAGCAAACTTGGGGTTCTGAAGATAAAGGAGAAAGTAAAAAGTAGCTACTAGGCAGACTAAGATAAATAATAAAGTTCCCTATAATAAAGTTTAATGGTCAGGTTAGATAGGGAATGGAAACTGCTGCACTATTTCATTCTAAAAGGATGGAGACACCATCATAGAAAACTCAGTTTCATCACCTGCTATGGGACAGTCCACTCCTAGATGAAGAAGCAATAAAAACAGACATCTCCTCTCCTACCCTGTCCTAACTCTAAATACGTTCCTTCACATCATGGCTACACTCAGCTGACAGGGAGACTATAAATCCCCCACCAATCCTTCTGTCTTCCTCTATACTCTCAATGCAGCTTAGCAATCACACGTGGTTTTAGATATCTGAGTGTGCCCTCATTCCCCATAAACCATCCATGACACTGCCATCTCTGCAGCACCACACCCTGGCTACCATGGACAGAGTGCTCTACAAGAATTCCTATGACTAGGTGGGTTAGACTGAGCTGAACAGAATTGTGCTGCCTTGGGCTGAGAAGAAGGCTTGGGGACACGCCTGCCTCTCTTTTCTTTCCCTGTTATGGTGACTAACAAGGTCCCAGAACCACGAAGGATGTCAGGCCCACAAGCTTTCGGTTCATACAAATAGATCATGTATCGGTGAGATCATGCATTAGTTTGGTTCTCTGGCCAAAAGGGAGGCACAAAGCACAGCTTAGCTTGCATGATGTTGCTTCCTCCTCTCAGGGGAACCGTGGAAAACGAAGTAAAAGTTTTGTTTGCCTAACAAAGAACTGAGAAAATATTTTTCCATTTAAGAAAATGACAAATTAGCGAAAGTGACAAAAAATTATAGAACCCATGACACAGTCTGAGAGCTGCTCAACTGCCTGAAAGCAAAGCTGTAATTGTCAGCATGCTGGCACTTGGCTCAGGGTTCAGGATTTCAAGGAAGCAAGCCACTCTTTTATGAGCACTAAACAGAAATGTCACAAACAACATTTGATTAAACTACGATGGTCACAGTCTATAGGAATGAACGAACATATGGTGTTTTAAAATAAACTACTTAACCACATCCAGTGGTTTCAATTAAAGAATGGTTCATTGCCTACAAAAATTCCCCTAGTACCAGCTGTCTTCCAAAAAAAGTCCCGTTGCCTCACTCTGAGTTTCCCCTGTCATCCAGCAGATTGCCAAGTGGTGTGGACACTAGGAACAGCATCTCCACAGAGTGCTAAGCATGGACACCTTGATCCTCAGAGAAGCCATGTATACAGTGCAAAAACTGACTTTGCAGAGTTAAATTCAATGAGCTGATAAAATACTACAGTTGAGGTTTTGTTTGCTTTTGTTTTGGCTTCGGTTTGGCTTGGTTTTAACCAGTGACAGGGATCAAACCCAGAGCCTCAAGCATTCCAGGAAAGTACCACCACGGGGCTATGTCTCCAGACTGAAAACAAAGGGAAATTTTAGAAAGTTAGGGTTCTTTATCATACGGAATGCTGATACTAACCTAAAAAAAAATACAACCTAAGAAAGCACATTTATAAGGCAGGTGTCCGCTCATGATAGCAGAAAGGTCTTACTGATAACTTTAAAAGAAATATGGCATAAAGATAAAAGACGTTAGTAACAGACTCACTATAGTAATTTCATAATAGTGAAAATGAGTTATTTCTAGAAATCTGCAGGGAAGAGCATTTGAAACTGGCCTGGGGTGACTATGCAAAGGCCTGGTTGGCCGACTGAGGCTCTGGTTTCCAAAAGAAGGTACTGGGCTTCCACCACGCCGCAATTCTGGCCATCTCATCAGTTTGTTTGCAGTACTTAGTGGTCTCACTGGAAGTAGTAAAACACAAGTGGGCAAAGAATCCCCTCCGGATTTTACAGTGATGCATGTGTCTCCATACTGGTGACCCTTCCCAAAGCGCCGCCAGCAGGAAGCCATAAGGAATCACTTGGTCAAAATAAAAACTAAGAAGAGGAATTTCACTTCATTAGCAAGCAGCAGAAGAACACACGTGTCCAGAGATGTCTTCAGAATTATCATCTTAATTTTGAGGACATAAAAAAACCATCCAAATTCATTTCACCCTAATACAAACCTTAATCTGCAAGCCAAATACAGGCAGAGAGCCAATTTTTTTTCTTTAATTTTTCAATAATTACATTTCCCCCTTCTCTTTCCTTCCTCCCTCCTCTCTCTTCCTCAACTTCAAGGCCTATTTTTGACAATCGCTATTTTATGTATGTGTACAAAACCTGTTCATTCTATATAATGTTATTTATATGTATGTTTTCAGGGCTGACCATTTCATACCAGACAGCCAATTAGTGTGCTCTTTCCTGGGGAAGACCATCTCTCCTGCTCCCAGCTTTCCTTAGTTGTCTAGTGTTCTTTGAGTAGGGTTTGGTCCTCACAGACGTTTTTCTATTTAGTTTGCCATGGCCATTGATTTCATCCTGTTTAGTTCACAGTTGGGTAGTCATGCTGCTGAGGTCCTAAGGGTGTAGCTTCTGGTACTACTAGGAGATAGAATGTCAAGCAAACTCCCTGAACTTCTGGCTCTCACAGTCTGTCTGCCATAGTGTTTCCTAAGCCTTAGGGAGCTTTATAAATGTACCCACTAAGACTATAAAGGCAGCTCTTAAAGTTGTCTATGTAAGAAATGCCACATACAGCCTTGGAGACACATTCATAATGAGCAACACTAACTGTAAGTAACCTCTCCCATGAATAATTCTTGTACTTCCCATTGGAACATGAACACTAACTGAACAGCCTCTGCACAGCCAGGCTTCCCAAACAACTCAGTAAGCCCTCGAGTTCTTTAGAGAAATATGACATCAGCTGATACTTTCCATACCTCATTGACCTTCAGATTTTTGCCATTTTAATATTTTCCTCATAAGAAAATATATGTATATATAATATACATATGTATGTTAACACTTTTATCCACTTTTTAAGCATGGAAATACTTTGTTTATATGCAAATTAATCATTGGGTGCATAATTAGACTTTCCCTGACCTTTTCTCATTTAACATTAGTGAACCCAGCCTCTTCAAGGGTTCACTGGTGATCTCTATTTTAATCACATTTCAACCAGAAATTTTTTATACTTTTTTTAATCTCTGTATTTACATTTCAGATGTTATCCCCTTCCCCCAATCCCACCCCCCTCCCCATCCCATTGCCTCCATGAAGGTGCTCCCTCTCCCACCTTAGCACCTTGGCGTTCCCCTACACTGGGAAAACGAGCATTCGATGGACCAAAGGCCTCTCTTCCCATTGATGTCAGACATTGCTATCCTCTGCTGCATATGCACCAGGAGCCATGGGTCTCTCAATTCGAACTCATTGGTTGGTGTTTTAGTCCCTAGGAGCTGTGGTGAGTTTGGTTAGTTGGTCATTTTGTTCTTCTCATGGAGTTTCAGACCCTTTCAGCTCCTTCAGTCTTTCCTCTAGCTCCTTCACTGGGGTCCTCCTGTTCAATCTGATAGTTAGTTGCAAGTATCCTCCTCTGTATCAGTATGACTCTGGCAGAGCCTCTGAGGAGGCATCCATATCAGATTCCTGCCAGTAAGTATGACTTGGCATCAGCAACAGTGCTTGGGTTTAGTGACTGCATATGGGGTCGATCTCCTGGTGAGGCAGTCTCTGGGTGGTCTTTTCTACAATCCCTGCTTCTGTATTTGTTCCATTATTTCTTCCCATGAGTGTTTTGTTCTCCCTTCTAAGAAGGACTGGGGCATCCACATTCTGTCCTTCCTTCTCTTTGAGCTTCATAAGTTCTGTGAGTTGTTTCTTGGGTATTCTGAGCTTTTTCAGCTAGTATCCACTTATCAGTGAGTACATACCATGAGTGTTCTTTTGTGACTGGGTTACCTCACTCAGGATGATAGCTTCAAGTTCCATCCATTTGCCTAGGAATTTCATGAAGTCATTTTAATAGTTGAGTAGTACTCCACTGTGTAAATGTACCATAATTTCTGTATCCATTCCTCTGTTGAAGAACATCTGGGTTATTTCCAGTTTCTGGCTATTATAAATAAGGCTGCTATGAACATGGTGGAACATGTGTCCTTGTTAGATGTTGGAGCTTCTTTTGGGTATATACCCAGGAGTGGTAGAGCTGGGTCTTCAGGTAGTACTATGTTCAATTTTCTGAGGAACCACCAGACTGATTTCCAGAGTGGTTGTACCAGTTTACATTCCACCAACAGTGGAGAAGTGTTCCTCTTTCTTCACTTCCTTGCCTGCATCTGCTGTCACCTGAGTTTTTTATCTTCGCCATTCAGACTGGTGTGAGGTGAAATCTTAGGGTTGTTTTCAACCAGAAATTAAAACAACATCTTATTTGCCAGGAAGATTGTTAATACTGACTAAATTATGCATATCCCTTACCTTCCATGTGTTCATTTTCTTGTTAACTCATAATCTTTGCCCTGTTCTTCAATCACACATTCAAAGGACACACGATGACACAGTACACACATGATATAGCTGGTGGCTTTAGAGCTCTAACAATGCAGCAGGAGAGATGACACCCATCTGCAAAGGATCTTGTCACTGTTAGAGCCTGACAGGGTCCATGTGACAGTTTATAGATTATATTTAGGTACTATTGAATCTCAAAAAATAAAAAATAAAAAAACAAAACAGAAAAACCATTCAAGTGGCCATAAACTAACTTCACGAGGCCTTGCTCAAACAAGGTGAGTCTACAGCTTTAGTTAAACTGCTTAAAAGAATGGAAGCAGTTCCATCCGAAGTCAGTTTCCTCTTCGACATCTAAAGCCCTAAGCTGGGGGGAGGGGTGCTGCTTTGAGAAAGGAAGATGGTAAGAGCTTCTATTCTGAATGGGAGAGACTAGATGAAATGAGTCCTACAGGTGTCTGTCTGTCTCCTCTAAAGGACATCCTTCCATTTCGAGGAAGAACCAAATGGAAGAAAACACATTTGAGTAAGAGGCTGGCCAGAAATTCAGAGTGAGGAGGAAACATGAGAGAAACTGGAGATGGAGAAGCAGTGAACGCACAGAAGGAGGGGGGAGGAAGAATAAGAAAGTGCCAAAGAAATTAAGATTTTGGGACTCTAGATGTGTCCAGGGACATGAGGACTTCATGTTCACACCTCCACAAAGTATGGAGTAAGATTCCTACCCATGAGAAAACATTACAGAGCCTGGCATGTGCCTGTATCCAGACTGCAGTGCGGAAGAAGGAAAGTATAGAGTGTGGCCATGTCTCCCACACTTCTGCCTCCACTGTGCTACTGAAGAATCCTAGAGAATACACAGTGTGCCCTAGCCCCTTCTTCTTCTACCGGCACGCTCACAAACCCTTGCACTTAAATCCCTGGTGTTAAGCACCCATATCCTTCAGAATTTACATCCTTCTGTGTGGCAAGTTTCCTAAACAGAATACCATCCCAAGAAGAACCTGGTCAGTGTCTGTCACTCTTCAACTGAGACCTAGTCACATGCACTCAGTCCAGCTTCCTGCCTTTAAACTTTAACCCCAAACCACAGGACCTACCCTGCCTTCTGCTTAGGTGGCAATGCCTGGATCAGTCATTTGTACCCTGTTTACCTCGGTAAAGAGATCTCATATCTAAGCTCTTCTGGTTTTCCCCTTTTTCCACTGCAAGTTACAAACTCAGAGCCTAGAGTGTACTAGAACCGTCTGAGGCTCCTGAACTCATGAGTCACTAAAAATAGCAAAAGCATCAGCTCTCCCATAACACGTAAACACACTATTCATAACATCTCATCCCGTGGCACAGTGGAATAAGTATTAGAATAGAATGGCCAATGGCAACGAGAAGAAAAGAATGGCCGTTTGGAGGGCATCTCAAGGTGACTGGAGAGCTACACTTCAGAAAGTCCTGGCTGCCTAAAGTAGAAGACAGCACGGTGGCATCTCCCACCTCCGACAGTCCCAGAATAAACAATTGTCTTGTCGCACACTCAGTGTCATATGTAAAATCTTCATCCCTTCAGGACCACACTGCCTCAATTCCTAAACATTGTCATTGCACGGAGCAACAGGAAAGGAGGCCTTCTTTTAATGAAAAAGAGTGAACCCATTTGTTTGCAGGGAATACAGACAACCTGACAATTGACTACTTTTGAGGAGAGTCCTGGAAGCAGGCACCGCCTTCTGGCAGTTTTCCATACAGCCAAGCAGCAGATGCCTGCTCCACCCCTAGAAATACTGACTGTTGCACCTGCCAGCCAACACGACTGACACCCACTGGCAAGTTCAAAGGAGCAGGAGGCAGGTGCCACCGATCTGCAGGTAAGCAGGAAGGAACACTGAAAACTTGTAGCAGGAAGGGTTCCCAAAGCTTAGAGAGCAAACTTTCATCACTGTCTTCATGCAGATGAGGGGAAATAAGATCGCCGAAGGTCTACAGAATCGCTTTCAAGCATTTATTGATAGGTCAGCAGATGGCTCTTCCAGTAAATCTGCCTGCTGCCAAGCCTCACAACACGAGTTCGATCCTTGGGAGCCACACAGTAGAAAAGACCTGGCTCTCAAAAGTTGTCTTCTGTTGTCCCTACCCTATTGTGCCACAAGTGGAAAAGTCTGAGCACTTGTGCAAGTTAGTGCATGTGTGCGTGTGCACACACATACACACACACACACCATTACCAAATGCAGAGGTCATTTGATGTGCAGAACATGAATATTCAATTTTATCGTAGTCGCTGACAAATGAGGAAAGCAGAGTACAAGGCCAAATCTAGTTCTGAACTTGCTCCAACCACATGAGGCAGGTTTCTAGCTCAAGGCGTCTGGAACCCATGGCCACAGATGCTCTAGCAAGGCAGCCCTTCCAGAAAACTCAATCCTAAGGCCTCGTTCTTGAAACAGGTAGTTTATGTTTTCAATTACTTTTTCAATATAAAAAGCTCTTGTCTCAGACCTGAAGGAAAATGTTCCTCCTACTTCTAGGAAGTAAAAAAGAGGATGAAAGGGCAGACTGACTCTTCGGTCTGCACCCCTCTAGCACAAGTGCCCATCTGACGGGCTAAACTCTCCTGCAGAGCAGTTTGTGCGGTGTACCAATGGCATACAGCAAATTAAAGAAATATTACCTATGATATCAAAATTAAGAAACATGACTAAAAGAATTGAAAGGAAGGAAGGAAGGAAGGAAGGAAGGAAGGAAGGAAGAAAGAGGAGGAATGGGAAGGAGGGAGGAGGGAGGGAAGAAAGAAAAGAAAAAGTAGAAATGTATCCAAAGGCTGGAGAAAGACACAAGAGTACGCTGGGAATGTGGAAGTCAAGTGGCCAAAACCAAATATTCTTGGCTCTGGTAAAAAGCTACTCTGTTCATTTACCCGGATGCCCCAAACAAAAGCGACTGCCTGTTCCTCTGTCTCAGTTTCCTGAATCTAGCTGGATCACCGACTGACATCCATTGTCCCTGGCTCGCAGAACAATGTCCACTAGCAAAAATGCATCCGTTCTGGTGCACTTCCAGAGAGCTAGAAAAGAACACAAGACTGTCCGTCCATACCCCCTCACTGAGCAGCCATCGTGGGCAGACCAGCGGATAGGAGGCAGCCAGTACCTCTGCCGTGAGACGGGCTCTCTCGGGTCCAGACACACTCCGCACAGCATGTCAATACCCAGTGCCTGTGTCCTCTAACATCTGACATCGCTTGGCAGACTTTGTAGTCACAAGGTGACTCTTAGAGATCTTCCAAGACACCAGCAAATGTAAAATGCAGAGGCCAAAGCCATTAACTGTGGGGAGCTGAGCTGCGTTTTTGGATCCCAGCAGCCAGGGCCGTCAGTCCCTTGCGTTTTGGGCATGCCTCGGGGGATGGCAGCTGCTAACTTAGGGAGGGGGAAAAGTGCATGGTGGAGGAGGTAAAAGATTATTTTTAAGAAAGAGCACAATCTAAGTTTTCTCTCCACCACCCACTCCACGCCACCTCCTCATCCCTTGTCTCTCCTCCTGCCTGTTCTTTCACACCACTCCTGTCTCCTCCCAGCCCCACTCTCCCTGTTGTTCAGCGGGCCGCAATCACACACAGGGACACCAGTTCTGACACCACACTGGGAACAGGAGTCATGTAAAGCCTTGGAGGCCACTGAGCTTAGTGATGGATCTGAAGCCTTGTGTGATGCCTGCAGGTTCTGTTGGGATGCATGTGAGGTTCAAATGCATACCAACCTTTTAGATGCCCTATCTAGATGCCAGAAGTGATGGAAAAGAGAAAAAGCATCTTTACTCTAAGCTAAATAAACCTGCCATTATGCCATGTCCGCAGCGTGCCTAAATACTGAAAATCCTATGGCGGAGTCTCCTTAGAACTCATTATGAAGATGCACAGTTTGAGGCTTCTTGACAGTGACTTCTAAGCAGAGTTCTCTGACTTCTTTGGCCAATCACAACCATCTTTACATATATATGATGAATATATATGCCCTGTGGATCAATTTCTTCTATCACCCTATGGCCAACAGGCAATACTACCCATTTGAGAGTTGTCTACCCTGAAATAATCAGGCATTTTCCAAAGTGGAACAACTGGAAGTCAGTGTGAGATTTGGCATGGCAGTGGAGGGAGGTTGAAAGAGAGAGAGAAAGAGAGAGGGGGGAGGGAGGGAGAGAGAGAAATGGTGTGCTAGAATAGAATGCAAGAAAATCAGTGGGATCTTCACTTAGAGTGTGGGAGAGCTTTGGAACAATAAAAGCAAGGCTTATGTTTTCCTTCCTTAGTCATTTAAATTTCCCTCCTTGGTCATCTAAACATTCTCCAGTGGATGTGCATTAAATATCCTTTAGATCTGACAGTGCTCTAGAGAGTCTCGGTAAATAAACAATGCACACCTCCCCCTTGATGGCAGTCATAGAACTTAAGAACTAATATTTACACAAAACAAAATTGTAGGTAAAAAAAAAAAAAAAAAACTGTTAGTTGAAAGATATATGGTGAAGGGAACAAAAAGCTGGTGGAGAGAAGAACGGGATGGTGATTCCAGGAAGCTGGGATGCACATGCAAAGGCTTTGGAGTAAGAAACAGCTTGGATGCAAGGCTCTTTGAAATAAGGTGAGGGAAGAGAGGATGCCACAAAGCAGGACTGAACGGATGCCGCATGCCGAGGGGATGCTGCATGCCGAATGCACTGGAGTGGCACGGCCTGGCTAGTGCGTCACCACAACTGACGCTGCCTCTGAGTGGAGATAGACTTCGAAGCAAAGCCAGACGTGACAATGCCCTTGGGAAAGGCCAGAGCAGCCAAGCTGAGAAGTAGACACTCAGAGTTCAGATGGAGAGCTCGATGCCCTACCATAGGCGAATGCTAGGGCAGGGAGGGGGAGAGGAGCACCCTCATAGAAGCAGGGGGGATGGGGTAGGATAGGGGGTTTGCGAAGGGGAAACCAGGAAGGGGGATAACATTTGAAATGTAAACAAATAAAATAACCAATAAAAAAATCTTTTAAATGCCGGCACATTGGTGCCTGCCTTTCTGTATTTGGATGCACCAGACAGACATTTAAGAGCTACACTGGGTAAGGCATTTCCCAGTCTACCTGCCTCCATGAGCAGCAGGAAAACTGATAGCAGTTTCTAAGATCTTCACATGAAGAGTCTCATGACTATCAGGCAGTTAAGACGGCTCAGTGGTTAGGAGCACCAACTGCTCTTCCAGTGGTCCTCAGTTCAACTCCCAGCAACCACATGGTGACTCACAACCATCTGTAATGAGATCTGATGTCCTCTTCTGGTGTGTCTGAAGACAGCCACAGAGTACTCATGTACATAAAATAAATAAATCTTAAAAAAGAAATCCTTCAACTTGAGCTATGATTCCTTTGGTGCTTGCCTGACATACACAAGGTCCTCGGTTCAGTATCACCTAAAACAAGGCAGGCCTTTAATCCCAGCCCCTCGGGTAGATAAGAAAATCAGCAATCCAGGATCCTCTTTAGCTAATCAGCAAGCTAGTTCAAAGCCAACCTAGGCTGCGTGAGAACCTACAATCATGGTCAGTTGGTCCATAGTGTGTCTACATGTCCAGGACCTAGCTCAAGACCCAAAGCAATGCACCCGGGAGGAGACCCCTGAGGGCTCGCCTCTAGAACAAATCACACTGTTCATTTTGCACGCTGTGTTCAAACGGATCCTGAGAGCACCACACTCACACACTTTAAACACATCCGAGCTGCCCATCCTAATTACCTCAGTGTTACTAGCGAGTTTGCAATGCCTTCCCCGCCACACACACAGAGAAAGTCACAACATCATTATCACCTCTAAATTTCTTGGCACTTTAGGTGAAACTCTCCCTCTCCCCCCCTCTCTCTCCCTTACCCTCTCCCTCTCCAGCTTACCCTCCCCCTCCAGCTCCTCCTCCCCCTCTGTCTTTTTAATATAGACAGTGGTGAAGCATCTTATTACTTGAAGAATGAGTGATATCTTCAAAAGAGGAAGAAAAGAGAAGGGGAGAGGAGGGAGAGGGTAAGGGGTTGAGGAAGAGAGAGAAAAGAAATGGAGGGAAGGAAGGGAGTGGCTGAGAAGGGGAGGCCACTTATGCTCAGGAGAGGCCCTCTTTGATGCTGGCTGACTGGTACCATGCACAAACAGACAGTAAATGGGGAGAAACTACAGGCATCTATTTGGAGTGGGATATTATCTCTTTTTCCCAGAGAGCCAAATCCTGTTTTTACATGCGTTACAAGGTTTAGAATGGATACTATAGTTTTGTATGATATATCATGGAGAGTCCTGTCAGAAAAAGTTCTGCTAGCAGTCCAGTGGAAGAAACATAGCTCTAGTGACCTGTCCTCCAGCTCCTCCCCATCTCACAGGTAACTCTCCTCCCTTTTCAGCTTAGAAGTCCACTTCCGAGTCCCCACAATACTTAATGTTAGCCCAGTGGCCCATCTGTGTCGCTCCTTCTGGAGCAGGGCTCACCCGGCTTCCTGAGCCACCTGCTTCATCCTAGTGCTGAGACAGGAGAAGATTCTCGCCGATACACTTTCACACCCTCTTTAATTTAATGCCGTGAATTCACATTTCAACAGCCCTGAGCTCTCCGTTCTAACTTGGCCTGTCATCACCTGCCATGACTGAACTTGATCGTTATCTGTGCCACCCATAATGCATTTTATTGCAGGGTCTGGGCTTCTGCAAGAGATGGAGAATGAACAGAGCTCTGCAGCATGAAGGCTGTCACCAAGTCCTCTTCAGGACTCTTCCACAACCGGCCTGTGTTTCTCCTGTACGGGTTCATTCCAGCTGTATGCTTCTCCATGTATCACAGCCCCCCCCCCACTCTACAAACACAGACCAGCATTCACATGTGCCCAAACCCAAAGTCTGCTTGTGACTTGACTCCCATGTGTCTTAGCGCTCTATACAAGGTATGAAGTCTATGAGGGCCAACCTTCCGAGAGCTGTGTCACTTAGCGTTCCCCTCTGTCCTGTGCAACGCTTCTCTGGTGCTCTATTTTAAAATCACTGACCTGGCCCACGATCCAGTTAAATGTCACCGGTGGCTGTGATATTTGGAAGGTGGACATATCCACATGTACACTCTTGTCTTAGCCTCTTGCCTCAGTAGAACCTATCTTTACATGGGAACAATCCCGTGGTCCTCTGATGGCCACAATTAAGTAATATATTGTCTGTGAAGCTGTGCTCTCGCTCACTCTTCGGGAAGAGGAGTTGTCACCTGTGCCCACACTTGCTCTAATCTTTTCCCCACCAACTCAGAATCTTCCACATGAACTCTTAGATCTACTTGTCGGCGCAAGAAAAGCATGTCCTTGGACATTACAAAGACCACCATTAGACAGAGCACCCCAGTGTCCCTGGCTCCCTCTACACTGGCCGAGGAGAGTAAGGCAGAAAGCAGAGCAGAGCTGAAAATACTCACTGAGAGGCTTAAGGATGCTGCTGCTGGATTCATCCGCATTTTCCACGTCTGATTTGTCAGAGTAATTCTCAGAGATTCTTTCCTTTTCCTTCTTTTCCTTGTGCCCAGCCTTTCTCTTGTGGCGTCTCCTTCTCCGATAGCTCTTGGGCACATGGACCCCGATGTAGATCGTGTGGTGACCTAAGGATGGTAGACAAGTCAATAGTCATTTTAACAACTACACAGGAGCCACGGGCCAGATAAGTCTATGAATGTGACATTATTGCTCAGTATTTAACTAATTCAAAGAATTGAGTTTGTAAAAATAAAAAATAAAAAAATAAAAATAAATGAATTTCTTTTCAAATTTCACTTTGCTACAGTACTCAAGTTCTGTCCCCACAGGATAAAGTTTAGACCTTAGGTTTATGAACGTCAAAGAGTAGCAAACTGGAACTCAAGAATTCTTGATTGTGGTCACAGATCTGTCATCGACTATCTACGTAGGGTCCATTTCACGTCTCTTGTTTGCTTGTCTTTGTTTACTGAGACAGGGTCCAGAATCACCTTGGCTGACCTTATCTTGATATAGAGCAGAGGATGGCCTTGAACTTCTGACCCTGCTGACTCCATCTCCCAAGTTCTTGGATTCCAAACAAGCATCACTATGCTTAGTTTATTCTCTGCTTGAACCCAGAGACTCATATACACCGGCAAATACCCTACCCAATGAGCTCCATTACCAGCCTCTCACCGCTCAGAGCCTTGGCCTCATCCTTCTTTACAGTGAGGGGCTTAAGTTGGGTAAACCCCTAGAGGTCTGTTCTGCTCTAGTTTTTCAAGATCTGTGATTCTACTGACTAGAACTGGGGTGGGGTGGGGGGAGCTGCTGGGTTGCAAAAACAAAGGTCAAAAGTTCAAAAAGTTATTCTGCCAGGGATAAGGTTTTATACTATAACTTTTTTTTAAATCAAATCAGCAGAACAGAGACTGAGAACTGGGGCAAACTAGGAAAAATTAGACTTTCTCAGGGAGAAGATTTTCGAGGTCCATGCATGTTCGCACTAGGAAGTGCCAAAGCGAGTGTCAGCTACACTGCCCCTCTTAAGTCTCTTTTCTCCTCTCCAGAGGCTTCGAAAGTCTGGTTGTTGCAATGATAAAAATAAGACCCAGCCCAGCAAAAGCTGCCTGCAGAGAGAAGTACAAGAAAAAACAGATCTAACTGCGTCCAGGCCTCCTTAGGGAAGGCACCTTGAAACTTACAAAGTATCATTTTACCAACCCTGGTAAGACAAATGGGAAACCCAAGTTCTGAGCCTTTTGCTGTCTCTTGTCTTGTTTTAACTGAAAAACTTTTACTTTCTCTTTACCTACAGCACAACTCCTACATATGGGAATCATCCGTTTGGAAGTAATCTGAACATTTTTTACTGCAAATTAGGTTATCTCGTCTAAATGATGCACTTCTCATTTCTAGAATTATCCTTTGATGGCACTTCACAGTTCCAGAGATAGTGTCACATACCCGTGTACCTCAGCCTCTTGCGTATCAATTGCCATGAACTACTCACAGGACTCACCAGACACCCCTTAAAACACCATAATTCACAAGATTTTCCTTAAGCTGACAGTATAAATGAATCATACACTGCTTTAAGAAAACCACCCCAACTATGGAAGAATAACTCTCCAGGGGAGTGTATCACGGGAAAACTGAAACTTGGAAGTCGGAGCACCTCCACATGAAACAGGACCCTAACACCACCACAAAAACAGCAACTTGTGGCTACAAAGCTCTGTGAACAACCGCCCCACAGGACGTGTGCCAATGAGAAACATATCATGGCTAACCATTTGCTAGCAAATTGTTCTCATGGGAAAGCTGTATTATACTAGGAAGTGGGAAATGTCTCAGAAACAATGTGAATTAAGAAATGGTGTCAACTGTTTCCTGTGCCCCCCTTACTAACAGAGGCAGTACAGCTTTATCTCATCGCAGCAGTCCAAGTCAGGAGCCTTACGGAGCCCTGTCACACACACCAAACACACACACACATGCACACGAGCTCCCTCTCATACACGCACACCGGAGGGGGGTCAAAACTCTAAAATATCACAGTAAATGTTTTCTGCACATTATTAAATAATAGTCACAGGAAATAGTAATTAGTGTGCATTAATGCTGGTGTGGTACAGTAAGACTTACAGTGTAAACTCAAGTCTGTGTAGCACATTTGATCAAGTCACTCAAAAGCATTGACAGGACTTAAAGTTTCATATGTGTGTGTATTGTTATACATATATATATATTGTTATGTGTAAAGTATTACTTTCAAACTAATGAAAAGGCTGCAGTGATTTAGATGGCAAGCCTTCGAGCTCTACAGTGAAATGTTCTTTCATCTGAGAACTTAGCTGGGTTGTCATAATAACAAACATGGTACCATTCTGTTCATTCTGATGACCATAGCACCGTTGGTCACTGTCCCTGGGGCGCATCGAGCTTCCCCGCATCCCTCCAGCTCCTCCTCCCACAGTTCCCTGCTCGGCTCACGGGTGAAGAAGCCTTCAGATTTGACACTGAACTTCAGAGTCCTGTAGCACCTTTCTGACAGAGAAGATATGCGGGGTGCTCCTTTAGTGATATCCCAAACTTCAGGCATTTTTATTACCTTTTTAAGATATAAGCTGCAAACTGTAAAATTCACTCCTCGTAATCATATAATTCCGTGATTTTATGTAGAGTTGCACAGCCATCACCACTGACCAATGTCAGAGCCTTTTTCCCCATCCACAGACTCGAGCTCTCTCAGTTCCCTGTGCCACCCCACACACCCACTTGCAGGCATTTGATATACCCGTGGTGATGACATCTATGTAGCCATGAGCCTCTAGAGTTCAGCATCATGGGTATTCCTACAATATGGTAAAATGGAATCTTCCCAGTGAAGAAGAAATGTCCAAGGAATCAAGTCCCTAAGCTAAGCACTGCACCCCCACTTCTCTCCCCTCCCTCCTCCTCCTTCTCTCTTTCTTCCTCCTCTTCCTCTTTCTCCCACATCTTACTGGCACCTAAATCTTCCCCTTTGGCCTTGTGTTTACATGAAAGGAAAAGACCTGTGAATCCAGGTGATGTGAACCATTGGGGGTTTACTACTTTAATTCTTACACCCTGTCTCTCCTTCCTTCTCCACTGCCCACGAAAGGAGGCAAATGGCAGCCTGTGTTGCAGGACCTGGCTTAAACAGGCATTCTTTCACACCAGGATGACTAAATACGTAACTAACTATATGGCCAAGTAACCAAAACACCTAAAGTAACATGAGCTGAGATAGAAGTGTTCTTACAGCCCACACTAAACTCCTGTCATCTTGACCAACAGAAACACCATCACTGCTGGAAAGAGACTATTGTTGGTGAGAATATCACAGGTGGATCTCAGTGTCTGCTTTCATTAAAATATCTTTATGTGTTTCAGAGATAGGTCATAAAGATTAATGTGAGCTCTCAACAGAGCTACAAATGTTGAGGGTGCAGCTACTGTTCTCTGTAAAAAGAAGTAACAGCTTTCTGACCCCACACGAATCTACAAAACTGTAAGATGCTTAAAAAATGGGGCTCATTACTAACTTATTATAAGAAAAATGTTAGGCTCAAAAAAAAAAAACTCTGCTATAAATTTCATGAAAATTCCTCTAAGAATGATGGGAAAATAAAGATAAAACTTATTTAAATTTAATTTAACTTTTTAAATTTTAACTTAAAGCTTTAATTCAAAAGGAAGATACAACTGCTTAATATATTAAAAGCAGGCTTACACTGATACCCGTCCGACCAATAAAGCCAAAGTGTTGGAGCCTACATTTGACAGTGTTCATTAAGGTATGTAGTCATAGGGCATCGTGTCTTCAATCTGACAGGAACTTCAACATCATGTGTTCAAATAAATACCCTACATGCCTGTCTCTGACAGATGGTGGGAGTTCCCAACACATTCCAAGTATCTCGGGAATACTTCACAATCCACACTACAGCCAGGACTTCTGGGAAGGCAACACAGCTCTGCTGGCTATCTCTGAATGTCAGAATCATCACTACTGAGTCCTGTTTTCTCCCTGTCTTCACCTGTTCCACCCTAGTTACAAACAGGATGCTCTGTGAAGCAGCCACGGGCATGTCTCCCAATTCCTGAGAAATGGCTAACCCTGAATGGAAACTTCTGATTATCCCTACCATGTTTTCAGGGTGAACAGTCAACCTTTACACTTAGCAACTCTGTAGCCATTCAAGTGAAGATGGCTTTAGCAGATACTACTTCCTCAGGATGATTCAGAAGTTGGAAGAACCAAAGATAACTTAAGCCAGAAAACTAAAACCTCACCAGCCAAATGAAAATGTTTATGGGTGGCTCAGACAGTTAACAACCTCTGTCTCTGTAGGCAGGATAGCACTATTAGCTGTTGCCTGGGGACCATGGTACACTGTGTATGTGCAGATGCAGCAGCCGAGCACCAAGAGCTTCCAGGCTTCAGATCCATCTGAAGAAACCAAAGTTTCGGGAGTTAGAGATGCTGAAACCAATGAGCAAATGCCTTGTTCAGAGCATCCCATGGGAGAAATACTGCTCAGATATCAATGTGAGCTGAGTACCAGCTTTAAGGAATTTTTTTAAAAAATACCCACTTACAATGTTACAAAGATGGCTTGCTGGGTAAGATGTGGCTACATATGCCTATAACCATCTACCCAGGGGCCCTAGGGCTGGAAACAGGATTAAGGTGACTGCTGGCCAGCCAGACTAGCTAAAACCTGTCATGCCCCTGCCAAGTGAGAGGCCCTGTCTCAAAGAATGCAGTGGGGGGAGGGGGCAGCAAATGTCTTCCTCTGTTGTGAGGGTGCATGCACCCAAGTAAAACACACATGTAGCTTATAAAGCACATAACAAAATTAAGTTTCTTTCCATATGTTGATGGCAAGAAAGAGAAGTATGAGGCCATCACATGTGAGTACAGCAGTCCTTAGCATGTATTTGATATGCCATCCTCCCCCTTCCCACTTCACAACTATTGGGTGGGGGTTGGATTTTTGTTTTTACTTCATTCTGAGCTGTTTAAGAAGAAGGCAGTATATACGGTCTTTTTTATTTATGTATCTAGTCTCTGTTTATGAATACACTGTAGCTATCCTCAGACACACCAGAAGAGGGCATCACATCCCACTACAGATGGTTGTGAGCCACCATGATGTCGCTGGAAACCGAACCCAGGACCTCCAAAAGAACAATCAGCACTTGCAACCACTGAGCCATCTCTCCAGCCCCTTTTTGTCTGGGCGCCCGTGGGACCCTGTCTCGTGCCCAGTTCGCCCACTTTCTCGCGGGTCGCTGCCGATGGCTGGATGTGGGATCCAGTGTCATGTCCCCTCTTCCAGCCTCCCGATATCTCTTTTATTCCATCTTGAGGTTTCAGCACTAAGTGCCAGCTCATGGATCGACAAAGGACAGATAAAATCTTCCCCAAAGATGTACCTTTCCTACCTGCAGTTACTTCTCTAGCCTCCCACACACATCTCAAGTTAAAGACAACGCTCCAGCAGTGGTTCCTGTTCTCCACTGTTGATATTTCTACAATCAAGCAAATTTCCCATCTCTCCCATTCAAAGCAGAGACTCTGCAGCCAAAACACTTCATACCCTTCTTTCAGAACTGATAAGCAACATTCCCAAAATATAAGTCCTGATCTTACATAACCTGCTTTATGTCAAGATGCTTAGAACAAATTGGTAGCTGTCGCCAAAAGGAATGGAAGCAAGCAAAATGGAGATTTTTAGCGTTTTTCAAATCTTTAAAGAAACACGTAGGAGAGAAGGCAAAGATCTAAGTAAGATGCTGCAAGGTCTTTAAAACCAACAAAAGCCTCGGTTGGTAGTATTTCTTAAAGAGAGTTTAACATCATGATATCAGGTACGGGCACCATGGAGGTGAATGTATAGCACTTTATATATTAAGAAGCAGACCAGCCTGTACAATCCAAAATATTTCATAAATTAATATAAATAAATTGCTGGTTTAGCCTGCACAAGTCCAAAAGGATGTCCAGAGTTGGCTCTAATGAGACCTAACAACATTGTTAATTTACTAGGGCATAAATACCTCATGAAAAGAAAATTGTTTTCAGAAGCCAGATATAATTTTACAGTTACCAGGGGTAAGACAACCCTTTATGTTTGAAAGAGGGTCTAGACTTCAAACACATGATGTCTTAGAACAAGGGTGATTTCTATTTTTATATTTTGGAAAGGGGTGCTTTTTTAATATGGAAAAATAATACAAATCTTCACTAAGAGATAATTATATATCACATATATAAATTATTTATGGATAACTTAGAAATAGTAGTGAGTAATTTGTTTTAATATTAACACTATCAATTACACCTAGAATTAAGCATACAAACAAATCCATTGGAAATAAGTTTGTTTGTTTTCTAAGAGGAAATATAGGTCTGGGAAGATCTCTCAGTAGTAAAAGCTCTTGTTTGTACACACTTGAGTACCAAGGTTCACATTCTAAGAACCAAGGTAAAAGCCTGACAAATGAGGTGAGCATCTATAATCTCAACACTTCTGTGAGGAGGTAAGAAACTGACCTAAGAGCATCCCCCAGAAGCTCACAGGCCAGCAAGAAACAGAAGAGACCCTGCCTCAGTCAAAGTAGAAGGCACCACCATACACATATGTGCACATATGCACATGCACACACACACATACACACACATACACTCACACTCATACAGAAAAGGGAAGAAATATCTTTCTTGTTCTGAACTGTCTGGGATTCCCAGGAATCTTAAGTCTATCTGAGTTCCCCTAACAAGACTTATAAGAAATCTCAACTTGTCATTATTGTGACCATTGAGGACAATATTTTCAACATTCAATGATGATGACAGTGGTGATGATGATGGTGGCGATGGTGACAACTATGTGCACACAATAACAAATGGCTATAAACAAAATGACAAAGAAAGCAAGCTAGATGTTTCTCAGCTAGAGGTCAAACTTTTAGTTCAGAAAACCTGGGCATCTTCCTCTGACTGTCCAGGTTAGCAAACAGTTGTGATCAGCCTTAAATAAAGGTGGGGACTACGCCACACAGTAGCATCTACTTTCAATGATAAGCTCCGTCATTAGCAGTTGATAATAGAAGCAAACCTGAATTAGTAAATATCCTTACATGCAACTCTTACATTTTCAGTAGGCATAAGTTATTTTTTAAACATCTAAGCTAAAAAGGCAAGAATTCCCTTTTAAATGGTATCTTAGAAGCCTTATCCTAATGTACCATCAAAACTCAGCTCACCCTACATAAACCACTGCTCCTAAAGTGCCACCAGTCAGAGAGGAGCCTCCCAAGTAAAGTGGGATGCTGATCTGGCATATGATTTCCTATCCTTATCCACAAATTAAGAACACCAAAGGATTTGGAAATGTAGTGATGACTTGCATGGGCAATCTTAATGAACAACTGTCTCCCACTCTGTCTTGTCCACAGAGGCACTCCAATAGTGTGGATGGAATTCCCCTTCTCTTTCCAAAGAGAGAACTCAACGCTATATTTTTCCTTATCCCACCCACCTAGAGCCCAGATGATAGCATTGTGAACTCCCTTTGTTCTCACGAGTGTTCAGTCTGAACAGAACAGAAGAGGCAACCTGGGCTTAGTCTTAACCTGTCCCTTTAAAACCACTGAACAGAATGCAGTGGGTCATCAGAGGTAACGCCTTCCATAACTCTATCCTCTCTCACCCTGCCCAGAAGCAAGTACCTGGCAACCTTCACCCAGCTCTGGCCACAGCTCGCCCAGTGTTCACCACACAAGTGAGTGCCAACCCCCAGGAGCCAGGTCTGCCAGGCCTTTCACTTGGCTAAGGAGAGTTGAATAGACTCAAGATCCGAGAATGCTGGCTCTCCCCAGTTAGAACTCCGCCACTCATCCCGACAGCAACGGCCCCTGAATTTTAATGTGCAGTATACATGTGACTGTACTAAGCGTACCTGGGAGGCAGACACTAAGTGCTTTTTATTTCTCTTGCAGTCGCCCGAGTCCACCACTCACTGGGGAGTAGAACCAGACGACTCAAAACAATAGCTAATCCAACAGCCATTGATCATTGGATTTGCAATGGCAGTCAGAGAGGCAGCAGCCAAAGAGACACATAAATGCACACATTCATACCCTCATTCCAAAGACATTGTCCAGCCCTGAGTCTGCTATGGCTTCTCTGCAGTGGCTTACCGTGGCTGGGCAACAGGAATACTAGTATTTGGTTCCAGAGACAGATAATCCACAATATAGTCAGTGTACTCATGGCTAATCACAAATGAAACATCTCGAATGGATTTACTTGATGCTTGTCCCTAGCATTCCATATATATTCTATATAGGTGAGATGTAAGGAATCATAGGACTATTGCAATTACCGAGAACTCTAGGAAATGCCACAAGAGGCACGTTGGCCTAAATAAGACCACCTCCCAAATCTTTGTGATTATGGCTTTCCATATACACCGAAGAGAGAAAAACTACTATCTTCACCCTGGCCACAGACGTACTTTGAGAGCCAGCGTCCACTAACATTTCCTTGATTTGGTGGCTTCATTTCCAGTAAGCCCACTAAAGCCAAAGAGCCAGTTGACGATGTACAGATGCAGGCAGCACTCTGTTGCCCAGGCTATGAAACATCCCTTTCCTGTTCCCATGACTACGCTATGTGTCCATCATCCAACATTATCTATAAAACATACTTTAAAAAAAACAAAACAAAACATGAGCCCATTAAATTAGTAATTGCCTAAGGAAACAAGCTCAGTGTATCTCTGAATAAGCTTCTGTCACAAAGTGACAAAGTTAGATCCACAGCCCTCAGTCACATAAGCTGTACCAGAACATGAAAGTGTTCTGAGTGGCATGTGCATCATCCCATCAAGTGTCGCGCCAAGGGCGAGCCCGTCCAGGATGATGAAGTCTTTCTCTCTTGTCTATCTAAAAGCCTTTCTAACACCGTCACTCTCTCTTTAGATGCTACTTCTCATTCTTTGAGATGCCTTTTCTAGCTCTCATTCACCTCTGTCTCTCCCCTCCATCGAGAACAAGCACTGCACACCCTCTGGGGACGAGCACTGGCCAGGAAAGGCGTTGCCCTGGTTACCCCAGTGACTGCCCAATCCCTTCCACTTTCTCCAGGACAACCAGTCATCTGTAATGTAAGAACACTGAGCAAGATCTTTGGGGAGACCCCTTCCAGTTATGGGAATTCTATACAATTCCAAATACTTAGGAGTCAAGTAAAACTGAGCCCACAGAAGGGAAAGCTAGCAGCTCCGGCTTCGAACCAATGCCTTAGCGCAGCGCTTCTCATGCTAAAGCTGCAACCCTTTAATACAGCTCCCTATGCTGTGCTGACCCCCAACCAGAAAGTTATTTCATTGCCACATCACAACTGGAACTTGGCTACTGCTATGGGTTCTAAATATCTGATATGCAGGATATCTACCTAGGAGTTTCGAGTTTCTACCTTAAGCAGTACCATGATTCCTGTGACTGAGGATAGCCATAGCACTGGGAGTTCCAACTTACTTTCTCCCCCCACCTCCACTCCCAACCCCCGTTTCTTCTTCTTGGTTCCATTTTATACAGCCAGCTGCTTACGTCACAGTTCTACATGGATGGCTAACAGGCATTGAATAGATTCACACAATTGAGTTCCTATCACAGCCACTACTTTACCCCGATCCCAATAGTCTTACAGAATGACAAATGGGCTTGCAGGTGGCTCGTAGCAAAAATCCATATAGCAGTCACCTCTCTACCTATTCAATCCATCTGTAAATCCTGGGGATTTAAACCATACCTCTCCAACTCCTTTGTCCCCGGTTGGCCAACACAAAAAGTCATCTCCCAGTTTGATTAGACTCTCCAATTTTATTACTACCCTCTTGGGGAGTTCTTTACAGCCAGCAGCCAAAAAGAACCTTTCTTGCAAAATGTCACTTGTCACTTTCTTGATTAAAACCCTTCACATGTGCTTTGAATCTGCTCAACAGAATTCCAACTCTTCAACAGAATTAGTCACGAAAACAGAGCTGGTGGGTCATCCCGATAATCTCAGCACCTTAAGACGCTGAGGGAGACACACTACTATGAGCTTGAGGCAGCTTGTGCTGCATAATGAATTCCAACCCAGCCCGGGCTGCAGGGTAAGACCCTATAACTAGGTAGTATCTGGAAAGATGGCTCAGTGGGAGAAACACTTGCTGTGTGCGTGTGGGGACCTAAGCTCAGGTCGCCAGCACTCAAGGAAAATGCAGGCACTGGGGGCAGGAGGGACAGAGACAAATATCCCCAGAGAATCTGTCTCAAAAAAATAATATAGAGGGGCTAGAGAGGTGGCTCAGTGGTTAAGAACACTGACTGCTCTTCCAGAGGTCCTGAGTTTAATTCTCAGCAACCACATGGTGGCTCACAACCATCTGTAATGGATCTGATGCCCTCTTCTGGTGTGTCTGAGGACAGTGACCAGGTACTCACATAACATAAATAAATCTTTAAAAAAATAATAATGTAGAGAGTAGCAGAGAAAGACAACTAGCATACATACACACACGTGTGTGTGTAAAGAACATGTACATAAACATGTCCAGACCAATACATCATACAATAAATAAATAAATGCAACAAAGTACCAGGTCTCACCTACTTCAGGCCACTGTCTGTGTGGTTTCATGATTTGGCATACTAACCTACTTTCTGTTTCTTCAATTCCCCTATCTCTTCAACTCTACAGACATGCCAGCCCAGGATAGCCCAGGATAGCTCCTTCCTCTAGCCAATTCCTTCCCATCCTTTAGGCCTCAGTATTATCCGATGAGATACATTCCCTGGGTTCTCATATGAACTCACCCACCCACATGGTACAGTCACATTCAAAGGTACAGAGGTTATCCGTGCGACCTGTTCTTGTCTTTTTAGTAGGCTGAACAAGTGGAGGCACCATCTTTCAGTTACAACTAAGAAGGGGTGGCTGATATGGGTATTAATCAACGAACCTATTGAAATCCAGATATCAGTATTTCAGCTTCAATCTGGGGGTGTTCTGCAGTCATAGCAACCACTGGCGAGATCGTGTTGAGCATAAAGAGAAATGTCATATCAGGATTACATCTGCAGGAGGTAATACCTCAAAATTTTAAGGTTCATCTTCAAGACTTCAGATGTCATTACTTATATTTTTAGCAAACCCAGGGGGACAGGGTTATAAATGGTAGATAGATAGATAGATAGATAGATAGATAGATAGATAGATAGATAGATAGGTAGGTAGGTAGGTAGGTAGGTAGGTAGGTAGGTAGGTAGGTAGATAGATAGGTAGATAGGTAGATGGGAAAACGGTCTACAGAAAGCAAGGATGAAACTCCATGGTAGCTTCCAATTATGAGTGGGTACCAGAAAAACAGATACTATGTACCATAAGCACAAATAAACAACAGGAAGAAAATCACAGAAGTTGAAAATTAAGTAATTCCCAATAGTTTTCTCTGAATTGCAAAGTATTTTGGGGTATTAGCTAAGAATCTGTGGAGCATTGCTGGTAAGAGAAGGAGGAAAGCAGCCGTTAGCTGTAGTGATGTTTGCCTAGAAAGACAGTGCTGAGCAAGGCCTAGAAACAGGTCCAGAAGCTCTGGGTATACCTCCATGTCCTCCAAACCACAGCACAGACTTAATCAAAGCAGGCAAAGCCCTGAACAGTCAGACCCTGATTGAATTTGCTGAGCACACATATCTACTGGACCCAATTAAAGCCCTCACTGGACGCCAAAGATACTGCCCTGATTTTGCCGTACAAATCGCAAAACTCTTAGTGAAATTTTAATAGTCAGTGGAGGACTTGGGTGATGACCTCAACAACCTATAAATACATAATTGTGATCCTCTGCAAGAGACCTGTTGGCTATTGTTGCCAAAATTTAACCCTTATTTCTAATTCCAGGCATTTCAGCCTGGTTTAAAAAAATACTGTTCATCCAACCTTGAAAATATTCAGTAAAATAATATCTCATGGAGTTCTTTCGAAACCAACGGAGTCTAAAGGTGAACTCAATGAATATCTTAGGACAGCTGTGTTCGCATTCCAACCCTGTGAAAGGTAAAAGCAATTACCAGACTTAAAAGCCTTTTTCGCTATTCAGAGATGGGAATTATTTAAGTCACCCATACAGCTGACTCAGTGGATGTCACTCACCACCCTCACCCCCTTCGCCTCTCATCCCACCTGGCAATCAGCAGTATCAGGATGCACTGTGCAGAACCTCCCGTGAACCCCTGTCACGGCTACCTCCTGCCTCAGTCCTTTTGGGATTAGCCAACGGGTAAGTAAAATAGAAACAAAACCTTAGCAGCAAGCTCACCAGGTAACAAAGGGAGTTTGGCTAGTCTTTATTCCAGCCTCAGCTCATACTAATCCACTTTAAGTTTCCCCCCAAAATTAAAAATTTTGCAACAATTGAAAAAACAGAAGTATTTAGCTCAGGCTAGACTACATAGTACCTCTGCACTGTTGCATAATCTCATTTAATTGCAGGGGGGATGATTTGTGAGTGTTCACATACTACACTTACATGTAGCACTCATGTAACCTCCTCACTGCCAGAACATGGCACACTTCTATATTCCAGGGAAAACACTGCGGGCTTTAATTGACAATGGGCAAGCAGTTTACCCTGGGTATGTAAATAATTTATCATGATTCTCTCTAAAAAAATAAGACAATTTAATAAACTAAGGGCGAGGTATATCAGCAGTCTAACCATGAACATTAAGTCTTATATCCAGAGCTCATAGGGAAACTGAAAGAGTCCAAAGAGAAATAGACACTAGTCCATGGGGAATTTCCCTTGGCCATTCTGTCTTGACCTCTCCAATAGAAAAAGCAGTGGGGGGAGGGGACGAGCTAAGAGGGCAAAGGCTGAGTGTTGGGAGGGAGGAACTGAGAAAGCAAAGGAACACTGCAGCCAATTAAAATCAGAGTGGTATGTATGGCTTCGCCATCCTGTCCACACTCAATCTTACATAGAACTTTTAGAAGGATGAAAATCCATGTGTGTAGTGTGTGAGAGAGAGATGGGGGAAAGAATATGCAGGTGATCATATACCACAGCACACATTCAGAGGTCCGATGACAACATCAAATACCAGTCCACATCTTCTACCTTGCTTGGGACTAGGTCTCCTTACTGTCTGCCACTATGTAAGCCAGGATAGCTATGAGTTTCTAAAGATACCCCTGCCTCCACTTCCAATTCACTGAGGAACTCAGACATCACAGACACTACCAAGTCCAGGATGCTGAGGGGTCAGACCAAGTCCCTCACATTTCGGCAAGTTCTTCACTCTCTGCATCTCCCAAATCTAAAAGCATTCCTATTCTCCATGCCGGGTACATCGATAACATCATTTTGGATAATTATCATGAGTTATATTATAAATGATATGTTTCCCTGTTCCCATTTTATGGAGGAAGAACCCCAAACTCTCCATTCTAAGTGGCTTCCTTCACTGACACAGTTTTTATTCATTCAGTCTTGTTGAATCAGTTTATCTAACTGATGCTGGACCACTCTACTGGAACAGCACATGAATAAAACAACTGGCAGATACTCCCAACGTCAACATAAGACAACATCTCACTAACCGGCCAGATAAAAAGCATCATCGAAGACAAAAATTGTCCCCAGAGTGTCATTTAAAATGTCTGAAAACACAAAGTACCAAGTTCAATTTGTCAAGGCCCTATTGCCATGAAAGGTCAACAAAGCAGGAAATGGCTTCAAGGGGGTTTTAGTCTGTAATGTATTACCAGGGAATTCTCAACAGAGGAAAACTCTGGGAAGGTGTAATCCCTGTTTCCTGTTTCAAAAACCCATGAAACCTCATCAGACTTCCATGCTGAGAATGAAATCTAGGGATAAAGGTGTCCCGAGTCTAACAGCAAGAGGTGCCGGGAAGCCATGGTGATAAAGGGCGTAGACTTTAGGACCTCAGAGGAGAGGGTAGCTGAGACCAAATGGGGGCGGGGAGGAATTTGGAAACATATACAGCAGCCCATCTGCTGAGGGAGGGTAGGGCCAAGCTGCTAGTCAAGAAGAAACTTTTAAAATTCTTTAAAGTTTTCCAACATGGGGATGCATTGTTTTGGTTAAGAAGGCTTTTCCTTTAACAGCTTTTTGCCCTAGTGTTCCCTCTGTACACAGTTCCTGAGCAGTTGAGTGGACAGCACAATGCAACCGGACACTTGGGTCCAGAGCTCAGAATAGCCCCAGCCCCGACCTGGCCCCTCCCTTCCCATCTGATAGGTTTTCATTCCCCTTCTCGGCAATTACATTCTGACCACTATAATCATTAACAAGTGTCTCCCAGGCCAGGTCCCACCCTTTTTCTCTAGAACACTACCTTCCTCCAGTCCACATGAACAGAGCACGACAATGTCCTCTGCTAAAAACCAGCTTAAGTCATTGTGATTTCATGTCTGCAAAATGTTGAGGTCCTGACCTCCAAGAAGCCAAAGGCCCCCATTTCATCATTTGAGTCTCTGTTTCCAAAACGTAGAACAGAACATTAAGGCAGATTTAGAGAGAGGGGGTTTAGTGGCCACCCTTTCTCATCACTCCATACGTATTAGCAACATAAAACTAAAGATGGCCCTGGTAAAACCGAACAGGAGGGGAAGGATAAATTAGAGACTGTATCACAAAACTTGACATTAAGGACTAAGAGCAAAATACGAACAGAAAGTATGAGCATGTATATATGTGAATGAAACACAACTAAACTAAAACACGTCTTTTCTTTTAGCACATATTCAGTGACTGGGCACTCGGTCCCAAATACTGCCCTATGCTTCCAAAATGCGTTTTTCTGAAAAACCCTAGTGATAAAGTCTAGAATTTGAAACAGTGCTCTCTTTCTTAATGACTATCAGAGGATAGTGCAATTTCTAGAATCAATCCTGACTTTAACGTGGGAAGGCAGGCACTCACTGTGAACCCAGCTCTGAAATGGAGGGAAAATAACCATGCTGTATTTTAACAATTTAGAAAGAGCACCAAGCGAGCCTCAGAAACACAGAGATTTCAGACCATATTGTCCCTGCTGTTATTCATGTTTCCTGAGTTGCTAGTTGGATTCAAAGTTAAGGAGAGGCCCCTCCTCACGAAGTGAGAGCTGCCAAGGCCGCTGGGGAGTTACCTAGCCCAGCCAAGCCAAGGCCTTATCTCAAAGGATAAGGTGGAGTTTGCTCTTTTTCCCCTATTGCAAAATATGAGAAGATTAAGTAATCTGTTTATATCACACAGATCCAAAATCCAAGCTGACTTTAGTTTTTTGAGACATGGTCTTCAGACTGCCTTTGAACTCCTGATGCTCCTGCCTCACCTTCTTAAGCACTGGGCGTACAGATACATAACACTATGCCCATCTCCAAGCTCATCTTTTTGTAATCTATACAATTTCCTTCCATTTGGTGAGGAGGGCTATCTCAAGCTTGGCTTGACCAACAAAACCTGGCAATTTTCCACATCTACGTTCAAAATCAAACCTAAGTAGTTGTTCTCCGTGATCTGCGTTTTTCTGGCAGCATCAACTTACCATCCACTGACTGGTTCTATATAGCAAGAATAAGTTAGGCTTTTCCAGTCCGAGTGGATGTTCGGGTCTAAGTCACAGAATTCTTTCTCCAAGCAGATACACGTGGCACTGAATGCTGACAGCAAAGCCACACGCATAAGGTGGCCTGTGGAAGAACGGGTCTAAAAACTGTCATTTGTTTTTTTGTTTTGTTTTCAGATCAAAACTATCACTTGACTTCCTTTTCAGAATTGCCGTATCTGAGCCATTAACACATGAGGGAAATTTTATGAAAACATGGTTTGAGTCTTCAAATATATGCGGCATAGATAAGTTCATTACTTAAACAAAAGATGACTGCTCTCCTGACTCACTCTGTTCTCTGGCAGTTTTGTGGCTGATGGTTCTCTATTGAGGTTTTTAGGAGGTGGATTAAGTACTGTGCCGCCCACTAAGAGTAAAGTTGAGCGAGGTGAACTGGGGGCATGGTCTGAAGTCTCCATTTCTCCAGCCCCAGAGCACTGTTAGAGGAAGCCAGGTGCAAACCTGGAGCTCTTCTGACCTCAGTGAATGGAATCCAGCCATCCCACCTCAGGGATTCTAGGAACTATTTTCCCTGTATAAACATGTCAAACCAACCACAGCTCCTGACCTCAGTTACTGAAACGTACGGAAATTACTAAAAAGCATGAGCTTACTTTTGAAAGGTGTATTATAATTTGCTCAAATAGTTGTCATCTTGGAAGGAAAATAAATAACTTCTGGGGTCAAAGAAAACATAACTGATAATTTACAGGAAGATTCTCAGTTCCCTGTTCTTTGAACTCTCACTCCTTAAGTCACGGTATTAACCTCTTCCTAAGTGTGCCAAAAACTCAGCTATTAAGGAAGTAACACGTTGTTCTCCACCATTAATGCCATTTTATGAAATCACAAATATGAGATACACCCGTGACCTCAAGAAACACCACCCCCCCCCCCAATTTGAAAGTCCGTCTCCATCAGACAGGATGACAGCTATCCTTTTCCTCCTTCATCACCAGACCTACAGTTAGGCCATCAAACCTTGGTCCATTCCAACTTCTTGAAATTGAGCTAAGATTACATTTTATTCCTGCCAATGCTGTCTGATAAAGCCAGCTGAAAGAGGGGAGGGCCAAGTAGAAAAGTATTGAAAGAGAAAGAACCAGTTTGTAACTTCCAACCTGTCTACTGGAGGAGAGTCTCCATGTTGGAAGTCTAATCCGCATCCACCATAAGGAACTTTCATCCTACAAGTCCTCAACAAGAGCCAACAGGACACACCTTGACATTAAAGGGATCAGACCAGGCACCAGCCAGCAACTCAAATGAGCAACTCACATGTGGTGTCGTAAGAGAAAAGGAAAGCACAAGACTCATTGCCACTAAACAGGCACTTCTGTGACCCCTGGTTGCCTTCTTTGCTTCTGTCCCAAAGAAAGTCGGCTACAGAGCCATGTGATATTTATATTATGATTTATTCTGTGATCAATAGATTAATTTTCTGCTTGCAAATCAAAGGAAATAGTTCAGGAAATACAGTTCTTTGCCAAAGCTTTAAGAACCTGAGTACAGTCAGCTGCTGCAGTGCTGTGCTGTTGGTCTGAAGCACCTTCAGTAGTCGATTTACATCTCCTGAGAACTCAGCTAGGGCCCTGCTCTCAAGGAGAATGTGTGTACAGCACGCATGCCTACTCCCAGGAATTTTTCACCCCAATTGTTCTAAAACCATAGAGTTCTCACCCAAGCTACATTATTTTCTTTGCTGTAACTCGGTGACTGTACCTCCTCTTGTGCAGTGAGGGACAGTGACAAAAATGAGGTTTCAACAGTGCAGAAAAGTCCTACTGTCGCCTTCTCCAACGCAACACTGTCCCCATGGCCGTGTTCTAACAACTGCAAAGAACCCAGTAAACTATGAGAGAAAATACTGTATTTTCCATTGTTCTAAGAGACTTAGGCATGAAATTCTTGTTAGTCAGTCTCAAGGCTTAAGTGTGGGAAGCCGGGTGTGGGGCAGAGGGGGCACCAATCATCCACACCACAAGGCAAAAGAAACTCACTAAGGAAACATGAGAAACAGCATAATCACCCTCCTGGGACTGTTCCTGGGAGCACAGGGACACAAATACCCTGCTCCGTCTGCTTGAAGAATTACTCCAGAGCATACAATATCCACCTTCCTCTTCCCAGCCTCATTGTCCCCTGCACCAAGGTTTTAGGAGGCACAAAATGCTAGCCACAGCTTCCAAAACACAGAACTGCATCTCACAGGAGGGGCTGACCCCATCTTCTATCTGTGGGCTCCATTTGATGCTCTCTATAGCCCCAATACTAAATACCAATAACAGAATGCTATCTATAACCCTCATGCTAAATATCAATAATAGAACATGCTTATGATGCCTTCACACCATTACCTCAATAAATACAAATGAAACCCTGCCTTCTCACTGCCAACCAAGCAGTAAGTACTCCCCCCAATGTTATTGATAAGTCAGGGGGTTAGTGGGAAGGGGTACATGCTAAATTATCTCAGCACCAGATAAAATAGAACTCTTCTCCGGTTTTAACGGGCATGGGAGGGAAACATTAGTGAAAGAGGTTCTGAGGAGTTTTCAGATCGAAATGCTTGCCCATGTTTCCTTAACTAAGGCTCGCCCATGACAACCATTCTCAACCCTCAGCTTAGACCTGTTTTCCCTACAACAATGATTATCTTTCTCTCCCCCGGCAACATCTGTTTCTCTCCCTGCGAAGCTACAAAAAAGGAATAGTAGAAGGTGCTGACAGTCATATTTCTATAGATCTGGCAGCCTCCTGGAATTACCCAGGAAAACATTCCTTTCTGACAGAGACACAAAGCACAAGCACCTACTTTTAAAAAATATGTAACAGGTAAGACCCTGCTGATTTCAATTCCCAGGGTCCAATGAACTTCCTACAATTACTTCCTGGATTAAATCAAAGGGTAGAGACTCAGGAGACTCCACCAACAGGACTTGGTGTTTAACTTTAAAAATACAGGAAGCATGAACTATCTGAATGATCTAGGAAGACAGAGCTACAAACCAGTTTCCCAGACCCGGAGGGCTCACCTTCCACTTCTTCTTCATCACACACATGTTTAAGGAAGGAAGCCCCTCTGTCCAGGACAGCTTCATCTTCCATCCTATAGTAATAAAACAGAAAGAAAGAATGCTCAGACTTCTCCTGAAGTGAGCCACTGGAAGCAGCCCAGCTTCTGGGCAGGTTAACCTGCAAGCTGTTGTTCATGTTTGCAGCAGGGCAGAGTCCCTCTCCTCTTCCTTCGGTGGCTGTCACTCCTTCACGACGCAGCTCTTCTCATCTGGTGCTGGAGAACGTGCTGGCCCCGCATAGCTTCGGTCCTAACCTTGAGAGGGTAGCCACATGGATAGGGAACAGAAAAGAATTCCAATCTTGTAGGCTGGATGTAGAGGGGGGCGCTTCTCCCTCTGGGGAGTTGCAGAAGGGAGAAACAGGAGATGAAAGCAAAAAAGGAAAAAAATACCAGGAAAGGAAGTTTGGTGTGTCTGGGGTGCTCGTGATAGTCCTTTGTGGAAATCCAGTTTCAGTGCTCAGCTCTCTAAACTCCCACTGCACAAAATGTATACCCTCGTGCGAGCACATGCACACCCACCCACACACAGAGCGACAGGGAGTTAGGCTAATGCACAGTGGAAGCCTCGCTTGCAGCCAGCCTCTTAACACCAGCCCGGTATTCTGTGTTGAGTGGCAAGCCTTGAGTCACATGTTGGCCTTACGGAAATCTGACATCTGAGGATTATCCCTCAGCAGGCTTCAGCAGTGGGCACCTATACATGTCACCCTGCCCATTCATTCCCATACTCCTATCCCGCCTCCCTCTGTGCGCCGTCTGCGCTGGGAACACTTTTCTGAAGGGCACGAAGTTCTTCATTTTGTAACCATGTTCTGCTGTCCTCCTGTCTCCTTACATAATGGGATCCACTCTGCAATTTCATATGCTAAATAAGACCTCAGAATCTATCCAAGGAATGGCAGCTCTTTTTTTTTCCCCTTGCAGCCTCCCGGTGCCAAACATGTTTCTAGTTTACGGAATGAGTAGAGCTTTAGTCTCTTACTCTGCGGCTCCTTCTCGTTGCATTAACTTCCATATACAGAATCCCATGAACTCTATTTATAGTGGAGACAGAAAGAAATCCTGGACTGCTCAAATGCTGCTTGCGTAGTGTGGGTCTTGTAACAAAGAACTTTCTCTCAGGACAGCTGCTCTATGTCATCCCATATATGAGGTCTGCCAGAGACCCACATGTTCACTCTGTATCTAGGCATCCACTGAGTGCTCAAGCACTGGATATGGCTGAGTTTGTTTCCCATACTGTCCGTTTAACTGGTTCTGCTGCTTCAGATAGTTGCTGCAATCTAGACAGGGGTACTCTGAATTCTGTTTTCCCTGCCTATTTTAGGACTACATCTCTGTTACCAAGCAAGCGCCTTTGCATGAAAGGTCAGAAGCAAAAGCAAAAATCCAGCTTGACCTCTTAATAGTTACACCACCTGGAGCAAAGAACTTAACTTTTCTGAGCTGGGGGGATTTGTTTTTCTTGTATAAAATTAGAGGAATTATATCTAGCTCACAATCATACCGATTCTGCACTGGTTGCTTTAAGATTTGAATAAAGGGTCAAACATGTTACTTTAATAAATGTTTCCTGGGAGAGTGAGGTGTCTTAGCCTGATGACCTGGGTTTGTTCCCTGAAACACACATGGTAGAAAGAGAGAACTGACTGCACACACGTGCTGTGGCATTGCACACATATGCTCGTGCACACACATACAGGGAAGGAGGGAAAGGGGAGGGGAGAGAGTGAACACACACGAGCACACACACAAGCACTAGCCAATAATAGTGTTCTATAACATAATTTGTAACCAAATAAGGGGAATTTTTTGTCATTAAAAAACTCCTTATGGTCATGCTGCCTGATTTTGTCTAGTCTCAGAAACTAAGCAGAATTGGGCCAGGAGAGTGCATGAGAAGCTTACTTTTGGACACTTATAAGTGTCTTCCTTTGTAAACATGAACCTAGACATAATGGGGATTAAGGTGGAAAAGAACTACCTTAAAGGCTAAGAAATCAAGCCATTTACCAATGTCTCTGAGCCTTAGACTCTCAGGATGATTAAATAATGCAACGCTACTCAGGGATTCGGCAAATATTTAATTACAGCTTCCTATATTCCTGTGATTCTTCAGAGGGAGGGGAACGACTCTACAAATAAGACAAAATGTTCCTTTAAAAAAGAAAACTAACAACCCAACAAGGAACAGCAGGACAAGATCATCTCAGAGGGCGCTGAGTGCTCTGCGGGTAGTTAGACAGCACAAGAGGCTGTCTGGCGCTCCGTGGTGCAAAGAGGCTTCTGAGGAAGTGACATGACTTGAGGCAAAGTCGCCATGTGAAAACATACAAGAGCATTCCAAGCAAAGGAAAAAGCAAGTGCCAAGGCCCTGGGGTAGGAAAGGTCAGTACTGTCCAGGAAATGGAGGGAAAGATGTCATACAAGTCAGGAGGAGTCAGAGCAGAGGCATCAGGAAGCCTCTGAAGAACATTAAAATGGAGACCAGCATGAATGGTTTTCCTTTTTCTAATGGTCACTCTACATGTGGTACAGAAAACAAATGGTTAGGGTGCAAGGGAAACTGGTGAACTACCACAAGAACCAAGAGGACGGCTTGAAAATCTGGATGCTGGGAAGCCATGGAGATTTCATTTTGGACACTTTTTAAGGTTGAGATGTGCATCCTGAAAGAAGAAGAAAAGTTGCTGATGCAATCAGGACTGCCTGAGTTGGGAACTAGAGACTCGGGGCTGTTGCTAAATGTGGCCAAATCCATGCACCAAGCTGGTGCTGACGTCATTACCAGATGCAAACATGCAGAAATGAGAGGTAGGTTCAGGGAGCAGACCTGTGATGACCTGCTATCCCAAACACACCAGCATCCCAAAGTCAAGCACTGGGGCCAGTGTAAACTGGCCACGAGTGACATGGAACTCAGCGAGAGCCGAGAAGCCCACCTGAAACTGGGAAGGACAGAGATGAGAAACCAGCCTTGGATTTGGCAATATGAAAGATGAAGGTGTCTATTACAGAAGCACTTAAAACACACAACAGTGAGGAACAGAGAGGGTGTTCGTCTGTTCCTTTTTCTGTTTACCTTTCTGCAGTGAGGAGGAGAGTCAATATTAACTGAGTGTCTACTGCACACCGTGCACACTTCCAGGCACCAGGAATACACAAGTGCATCTGCCTTCTCAAAGATGTCCCTGCAAGTCCAAAGGGGAAGGAGCCACCAGCTACCCAGCATTTGTACACACAGATAAGGAGGACATCGAAAGGAGAACATTTCCTCAAACTCCTCAGAAGTACAACAAAATTCCAAAGCACTGCATACACCCTAACATTATTTTTCCTCCTCTTGGAAAATAGAACTGACCACAGGTCAGTCCGCATGCCGAATCCAACACAACTGCAAACTCCATTTTGGACACTCTTATGTGTCAGGCTGGCCCTAAAGCATGCTGTTGTCTCAATATACTTCCCAGACTAAACATTCAACCTAGAAATCAAAGCTTTTTTCCAAAATGATATGCTGTACTTAAAAAGCAAAAGGAAAGCAAGAAAACCAAGAGGTGATTGGAAGGGAAGGTAGAAAGGTCAGTGCCCAAGCCCTCTGGCCAAGTTGAGAAAACAACCCAGCCCCACCGTGTGAGCATGGAGTGGGGGTCATGCTTGGTGCATTCCTTGGCTCTTTGGTGCATATTTCACATTCCCGTCAAGACTATACATAGCAAGCCATCAAAACTCCGTTCTCTCTGATGGTTCATACAGAGAGCCTGCAAACAGGCCTCTTCTCTGCCAAAAAGGAGCAAATGAAACAGAGCAAAAATGCACAGCCTGGAGGGTGCTCTTCTTCCTCAAGGGCAAGGTCACCCTGGTGCACTTGGCCTTCTATACAAGACCAGAGAGGCCTTCCCTCTTCTTTACATGACAAAGATCAGTTATTTAGTCTTACATCCTCTTAGCAGTTGCTGGCTATTATTAGTAAGACAGAGATACCCTGTAAAGTGGCTGACCTAACCGTTTTCCCCTCTATAAATCAGTAGGAAGAAATTAACTCATCCAGTCCCTAATCAGGCCCCCAAATCTGTCCTTTAAAATGTCCTTTGCACGTGCCCTGAATTTGCTGAAAACAGAGAAGGTACACTTCCATACAGCTTTGGCTGTTGCTCACATGAGGCAAAATTCAGAAAGAATTTGGAAGCTCCTAACCAACATCAGGGGTAAGGAAGGGAAAGTTTCCATCGATCAGTGGAAAATTCACTTTGGGTCAATGCTGCCTTCCTTCACCTTCTGATTGTAGAACTTATACCCCTTCCATACAAGTCCAGACGCATGGTGGGGGTTTTCTGATTCTCCATTATTCTGGGAGAGCAAAATAATTTAACTGGAACACATGTCAAATCGTCTGCCAAATGGGCAGGCTCTCACCAGCCGGTCCTAATCATCAAGCAGGCCTGTGAGGGTGACTTAAGTCCGGCACGAGAAACATTTGTGCAAAACCGTCAGCCACTGGGCCCAAAGCACCCATCCACATTCCAGCCCTCTGAGATCCCACCCCCTCTGAGCCCCTGCCAACTGCCAACGTGCTCACAGACTAGTACTCACAGCGCGAGCAGCTGCCACTCAGCCAGTCAGCAAGTGGCAGGCCGCCAGCACACAAGTTTCAAGAACACCAGCCTGCTAGTCACAGTGCCATTAAAGGTTGAAGGTCTCCGGGTATGCTAGCCTTTAGATTCGCCTCACTTGCCCTCCTGCCTCCTTCCACCAAGCTTCCCTGCTGCGCCTCCCACAGTAGCAGTTCCCTTGTCTCTATGGTAACAGCATCTGGTTTCAGAGTTAGAACTTCAAGCAGCACAGTTCTCTCTTAGCCTGGGGCTTTTGCCAAGAGGTGCACCAGCAAAAAGGCTGCTTGCTGCCTGAGCTGAAGCCACCTGTTTCCCTGTCACCCTGGGATGACAGTTCTGCCGTGTGTCCTCAGCTCATGGCGTCTATTGTGTAGAACGAATACTCGGCATGCTCTTTATGGTATAGAGAGGTCATGCCAGGGCTGGTAGCTGGAGTCCAGAACCAGCCCATCATCCCCACAGCCAGTGTTGCCGGGGACTTCTGAGTGCTTCCAGAGGTGGCACCAGGGAGCAGAATGACTCCGGCTGTCAACATGTCCAAACTAGAGTTTGACATCATTGGCTCTGTGCACGCAGCTACAATTTTATTAGTTAACCTTGTATTTAGGCATTCTATTCTATCCTCGCCAGCTTCGTGTGTTTATGACGTCCAATGAACCCATCACCTCTCATTTTCTAAAAGCCTTTCTGTGCGCAGCCAATGCTAAACGGTTCTTGCACTCACATGCCCTGAGGCACAAATATGTATAGAGTGTGGAAAAGTACCGAGAATGAAGATTTCTATATCAGCCAATACTGCTGTGATAATTACATATACCGCATTGCTGGGGAATTTTACTTTATGCTCTAAGCGTATCACAAAGCTCAGACCTCAAAATTAGGCTATTCCTGCCCTTTGGCTGGCCTTAAGTCAGAGAAAAGATAGAAGGTAACACATTACAAGTTTCTACACAAAGAACTACACAAAATGCCATAACCATCGATCTAGTAGAACTATTGACTCCCACAGTCCTCCACCTTCCGGGTCCTCACCATTTCTAAAAGGTAAAGAATCACTCACATTAAAAGCTCTCTGCAAACACAATGTTTCCTTTAGAGGGTTTGTTTGTTTGTTTGTTTGTTTAACCAACAGCATTTTATTGGTGCTTTTGTTACTTTGCAAAATGTGTCCGTCAACATGTACATAAAGAGCGACATACAGCTGTCAAAGTCACGGGTGCCAGAGCCATCTCAGGTCTGCAAAGCGCACTGCCATCTTTTGGCAACATGTGTTCACTACAGCCGAATGCAAAAGGAGAACCAAGGAAAGTTTGTAACCATTCCCTTCAAAAGTTCACAGAGGTCCCTGAGGGCCTTGTATCCCCACAGGAAGTGAGAGAGAACAACGTGGTCTTTGGCTTAACCATGCACAGGGCTGAAGCTCTGGATAGATGTATTATGAAAAGAGAGAGAGACCGGCACAGCAAAACTGACAAGCATGGTTATCACAGCCTTGTCTCCCACAGATCAACGGGCCACAATATAAAGCAAGCCTCCCTCCCAACTCAGAAGTTCCTTAACCAGCCTGGTCATTGACACCGGCCAGGGGCCAGGGAAACATGGCCTCACATGAAATCAGATTGCAGGCTAAAGAAAAAGTAAAACTACAACCCAGAGCAGGATCCTGCTGTACATAACTCTATAGACTTATAAACTGCCTTAAAAGTTCCTATGTACTCTTACAAAGTAACTATCCCAGAGAACTGAAAACTTACATTTATATAAAGACCTGCCCATGAGTGTTCATGGTAGCTTTATTCATCATAGCTAAAAACTAGACCTGGCCCAAGTGTCTTTCTATAGGCAAATGGTTATGGTTTAAAAAGCTATGGTTCATCCATATCATGGAATATGGCTTAGTGGCAAGCAAGGACAAGCCACTGATTCACACAGTAAGATAGGTTATGCTAAGACAAAGGACCAGCATCAGAGACTACATGTTGTATAATTCATTTATATAAAATTTCTGACATGGCGGTTTTTACATATAAAGGACCCGATTTGAAGTTCTTGGGATTCGAAATGGGACTGTTGGTGGCGACAAGTGGGCAGTGCCTCAACAATGTGGTTCCAGTTTAACTCTACACCTTCTCATCATGGTGATGGGAGCCTGGATCTACACAGGAAATAAAGCCATATAGAATGTAGACAGAGAGGAAGAAGACAAATAAAACTGGGTAGATCTGAAGAGTTCTGGGAACTTTAGAAGTGGAAATACAGGCGATGCTATTTTTCTAAAATGCTAATAAGCATGGAGCAAAACTAGCAAAGTGTAGAGTTGTTTTCCAAAAGTCATTTCTCTGTTATTTCTCAGATATGCCTTCAAATCTACAACTGACTCAGTTTCAATTTAAAAAGTGTTCACTTATTATTCTGGAAATATTATTTTACTTGTTGGTGAGTACAGACAGAATTGAGCAAAACTGAGTGTGACCTCTTCAGTAAGTGTGTCTTCGGGGCAGTGAACTAACTCACTTCAGCCTCTCTTTCCAACAAGCCTAAAACAGTTCACGCTAGTTTCGGTGTTTAAATAAGTCCCTAGAATAGCCAAATCCAATTAATCTCACTGCAGCTACCATCAAATATGTTGGGACCAGATAAGACGCTTAGATCTGAATAATCCATAAACCAAAGACTCAGGTTCAGTCCCATGAGAAAGTGAGTGGAGTCTGAGTTGGTTCCCACATGTGCCTTTGAACTCTCCTCTTGAATCTTCCCCATGTTGGGGCAGGGCCTCCCAAGCTCTGTGCCCAGGTTGCAATCTGAGCTCTAAGAAGCTGGAGCAGACTGTGTAACTCAAGGCCTGAAGTGGTAAGTGGTACAGATGGGCTCAGGGGACTAAAAAGCCACTGGGGTCCGAAGAGAGTCCTCTGCAAGGACTTGGCATGCTAACAGTGAGAATGCTGGGGAGGACATGCCATGCTAACCAGAGACTGACAGACCGTTTCTGAGGACATCCCCCTGAGTCAGTTTACACTCATGTTTAATGCTTAATGGGTTTCCTGGGTCTCCCACAACAACCTCATGCTGCCAGAAGTACCTGCTCTTCAAATGTTTTCTTAGAATTTTTTCTGTCAGGCAGAAGACAGAGGCTTCCCTCTAAACTCTTAAATTTCAATTGTCTCTCTTAGAGGAGTTTGGATGAGAACAGAAATGTCCTAAGATAGGAGTTAAGCAGGAAGGCACAGCTTGTATTGCTCCGTGAGAGAAGTAAGGGCCAAGCACAGCGGTGGGCATGTCCTTCTATTGCCCCTTCTTCCTCTTCAGTGGCCGTTCTCCCGAAGCCAGCACCCAAGGAACAAAAAGAAGAGTCGGGGAAGGAAGCTACTCTATAGAATGATGGAAAAATGGTCAGCCACAGCTACAACCCCACCATGTAAAGAAGGTATCTTTCAGTGAAGAGGGCTTTCTGCAATGCTAGTCTTAAAGCAAAAATGAGACAGCTAGCTTCCCATTGAATATCATTCATTGGCTTTTCTTTATAAGACCCATCTATGTTAACTATAAGCTACTCAATCTGGAAGAGGAGGCTCAGCAGACACACATACACACACACACACACACACACACACACACACACACACACACACACTTAGTTCCTGCCTTCCCTACCTATGTGATTCTCTAATTAGCACATCAGACACCCCGAAGCCACTTAAGAAGTCAGCATGAGGCTCAGACCTGCTCCCCAGACCTGCAACTGGACAAATTAAAATTTCATAATGTGTACAAATAAACCTACAAAGAAGCTATATGGCAGCTTCTTGCAAATAGGACCGAGACTTGAAGTCTAAAAGTAAACCTTAAGCTATAGACATTTCAACGTGGCCAGTGATAAGTTATCTATAGTAGGTAGCCATGGGCAGCACCAATAAGCAAATGCCTGGAATACATCGCATTGGCATTTATATTATATATGATTCTATGTACATTTACTTTGGATTCATGTATATTAATCTCAGATTAGATTCAAGATGGCAGATGAGTGGGGACTCAAATGCAGGGATTTTTTTTTCAGGACACCAGATTGGGAGTCAGCCACATGGCACCTGATCTGGCATAGCCTCTGCCCTGGTCACCTCTGACACACAGAACTGACATCAGCAAAAGTGCTTCCCCTCCCCCTCTCTCTCCAATATTACAGCTGTACAGTTCACATCTTCCATCCTGAACTACCGACAAACTGCCAATGATGTGGCTGCCAGCATTTGGCTAGGCTCTTGATGTCCCAGGCAATGTGTTAAGAATGTTCCATGCATTATTTCAGTCTGCACACTGCCGTAGCTTGCCTGACCGACTTATATGGTGCTGATGGAGCAGATTTTAAGAACATTCAGGCTGAATTATTTTAGCCAGCTGAATATTAAGTGTGGTGAGCATACGAAATAGCAGGTTCTACTATGACATCATCATACACGTAGAAGCCTATCCTTTGCTCTTATTCCCTCTCCCAAGACTGGGTGTCCCCATAAAATAGGGACAGCAGGGGCTGAGTAAGGATGTCTCTCAAGGGCTCTCTACCATTTAATGTACGTGGCATGGAGTATCATTCGATCACTTCTGAAAGGTTTACCTCTGCTCCACACCTTATTTTCAGTTAGTGCTTTGACAACTTCCTACATGTGTTGTGAATACTCACTCCCACCTCCCCCAGCCCTTCCCAAAGCCGCTCCCTTCCCTACTACTCATCGGTTTGTCTTTTTCTTTTTTTCTATCAAGGCCGGTGTGGGCTGACAAATGGGCTTGGATATGTGGCCTTCTACTGGAGTGTGCTTGGCTAATCAGAGACAAATCTCTTAGGAAAACAAGCTGGCCTTCCCTTTGCTAGCATCTGACAATTGCCGCTAGCTCCTTGGCGAGGGGTAAAAGTCCATGCTCAATCTGCTCTCAGGGCTGGTGTGTGGTCTTACTTAGGCTTCCGTGGGTCTTGGGCATGCTGTCACACTCACTGTTAAGTTCATGCGTGCAACTACCCTACTGTCTGCAGAAGACACTGTTCATCCAACGCTCTTCCAGAACACTTCCTGAGCCTCTAAGGGGCTCAGGGTGCAGTATATATGTTCAATTTAGGGCTGAACATCCTTCAGTCTCTTGTTCTCCGCACCTTGGCCAGTTCTGTGTCTCTTATTTAGCATCTACTACGAACAGAAGCTCTGATGAGAGATGAGGGATTCGGTCATTTATAGATCTAACCATAAGTCATTAGGAGTTGCTTTAATAATTCGTCTATTGAGCAGAGTAACCGTGATCTGTCCTCACCTAAGCTCTTCTGTGACCCACCAGTTCAGGTCATGTTGTAAGTACTTACTGCTTCCCAAGGTCTCTGACAAGCTCTGTACAAAGTGCAACATTACTATCAAGCTCCATCTTTATAAAAAGCCAACTTTTATATGCCCGTATTATTTTCTGCACTCTTCAGTGTATATTTATTTAATCCAAAGCTTTGTTGTACCTTTTCTATTACAGCATGATCCTTCGAGTGAGTTTATTCATCCCTTCTTAGAACCATTCTTCATCCTCTTCTCCTCCTTTCCCCTCCACGTCATTACTAGTCCCTCTCCTGCCTCCTTGTTCATTCCCCACGCCCAGTTCTACATATGCAGCTCCACCAGCATTCCTATACCTAGTGTGATTTTGCTCTTGTAATAGCTAAATACAACTCCATTGTGTACATGTCTCACATTTTCTTTAATCATTCTTCTGTTGATGGGCAGCTAGGCTGAATCTGTAATTTTGAATACTGCAGCTATAAGTATGGGCACGTAGGTGTCCAGAAGTAAGCTGGTTATATGCCCAGAAGGGAAGCTGTATCAGGTAATAGTTATATTTTTAATTTTTTAAGAAATCTCCATATTTATTTTATAGTGGTTGGCTCAGGAAATGATAACAAGAATTGACAAACAAGATGTATCAAACTAAAAGCTTCTATGCTTCACAAAGTGGCACATGCCTGAAAACCCAACACCCATTTGTGAGCTTAAAATAACAAAGTCTTGAATTTGAAGCTACTTAGTGATATCCTGTGATATCAAAACACAAATAAAAATTAAGAAGCTAAGAGGCTTCTGCATGTCAAGAAGAAACAGCAGAGGGCCTTGCTCAGCAGCCTAGAAGATGGGAGAAAACCTTTGCCAACTATTGATTCCGTATGGAATTCATAGAGAACAATAACCCAATCAACAAATAAACAAATGAACAGACACTTTTCAAATGCAGTACAAAGGACTAATGAATACACAAAAAAAAAACATTTCAATATCATTAGCCATTAAGGAAATCAAAGTCAAAAATACTCTGATACCCGGTCTCACTCCAGTCAAAATGGCAACCCTTAAGGAAAAATGCTAGCAAAGATGGTGTACTGGCTGGTTTTGTGTCAACTTGACACAAGACAGAATTATCACAGAGAAAGGAGCTTCAGTTGAGGAAATGCCTCCATGAGGTCCAGCTGTAAGGCATTTTCTCAACTAGTGATCAAGGGGGAGGGCCCAGCTTATTGTGTGTGGTGCCATCCCTGGGCTGGTAGACATGGGTTCTGTAAGAAAGCAGGCTGAGCAAGCCAGGGGAAGCCAGCCAGTAAGGGAAATCCCTCCATGGCCTCTGCATCAGCTCCTGCTTCCTGACCTGCTTGAGTTTCAGTCCTAACTTCCTTTGGTGATGAACAGCAATGTGGAAGTGTGAGCTGAATAAACTCTTTCCTCTCCAACTTGCTTCTTGATTATGATGTTTTGTACAGAAAAGGATACCCTGACTAAAACAGATGGAGAACTTTGGTCACTACTCTGAAGAAACAGAAGGTCACTGTAAGGTCCTGACAGCTGGGATGTCCCCGTGCTCACAGCCTCCTCTACTTTCTATGGTCCTGCCAGTGTATAAATATTTTCATTATGGTGCTGCCTGGACCTACACAGACCTTCCAGGGGCCTCAGTCTTTTAGCCTAGAAGCTAAAAGCAAATCTAAGTCAGCCTCCTTCCACATCATGCCAGAAGCCAGACCACACCACTCTCAGCATCTTAAAGGACTTTAGCCCCTGGCTGTTAGCTTAGGGATTTTGTGGGAGTGGATGTATCTCTGACTCCTTTGCCTGCTCTCGGGACTCTTTTCCTCCTGTTGGGTTGCCTTGTCCAACTTTGATATGAGGGCATTTGCCTTGTTTTTTGTATATTATTGTATCTTGTTTTGCCATGTTTGGTTGTTGTCTCTTGGGGCCTGCTCTTTTCTGAGGAAAAATGAAGGGGGAGTGGGTCTGGAGAAGAGGGAGGAGCAGGGAGTTGGGGGAAGGGAAAAAAGGGGGAGGAGGGGTGGGGAAGGGAAGAGGAGTGGGAGAAGTCGGAGGAAACTGTGGTCAGGATGTGTTGTATAAGAAGTGATCTACTTTTAAGAAAGAAAGAAAAAATAAAAAAGACAGACATACAGAAAGAACAAATTTTAGCACATAATTCAGCCTCTTTACCCAGACTCCAACACAGTGAAGGTACCTGCCACAAAAAAATCTATACCAGCCCATATTAAACAGCACTGTTACTAAGGTCTGCCTCATTTCCTCTGCAGCTCAAGACTCGGGGGGATGCTCCCAAGCCCTCACTTGCCTGAATTTGTGTCAGCAATGTAATGCTTAGTGTCCAAAGAAGCAAATGCCAACAATTTGCACATAGACATCAGGGGAATACGGTTGGGACAGAGAGGATTCTGTTAGTGCTGCCGCCTGGGATTGGAATCTAACCCTCAAATAGTAACAGAATATCTTTCCAGTTGATCTCTACCACGAGTTTTTGAGATTTGTTTTAAGAGAGCAGAGGGCATAGGGAAATTACAGATTCCATTGTTAAATCTGAGTGGGTTGGAATTGGAGGTTCCAAGGACTGGCCTCCTTGTATAATAGAGATTTGTTTGGCTTTGGTAGATAGAAGAGTGACCCTTGCAATAGGAAAAACTCCTGCCTCCAAAAACTAAACACTTTAACTCTGCCAGAAAATAAAGGACACCCAGGAGACATAGCGACCCAATGTAAATCGTGAGCTGAGGTCCTAATGTGTACAAATCAACTTCTCTATAAAAGACTGAAGACAATCTAGAATGTTCAGGGGGACTGTTGGTGTTTTTATTAGATGTGAGAGTGGCTCTGGAGGTTTCTTCTGTTTCTCCCCACTCATGTTATTCTGTGTAGCATATGTACACACACGTGTGTGCCTGTGTACATAAACACATACCCATACTCTAGAATATTCTTCTTACACATGACTAGGCCAGTGGGATCTCAGATGCTTCCTTCTGTAGCTCCCCTGTTTTTTTCATCTATGTAAGATCTCTTATGGACTCTGAAGCTTGCTGTTTGGCTAGTATGGCTGGTAAATAAGCTCCCTAAATTCACATGTCTCCACTCTCTAATGCCAAAGTTTTACACACAGACACACACACACACACACACACACACACACACACACACACAACCACAACAGAGCCATGCTTAGAAATATACATAGAAATATTGGTGAAATGTTGCAAACTAGGGCTTGCTTTACCAATATCCCAAGGAAGAAAACCATATGAGAAGTCAGAGACAGAGACCAGACTGGCCACATGTAGAATCCAATGGGTAAACTGTGGACATAGCTAACACCAGGAGTAGAGATACACAGACAGCTAAAGCCAGGGGTGCAGATGCACATGGACAGCTAAGGGCAGAGATGGGGATGCTATACTGTTTTCTCTCCATTCAAGTTCAAATATTCCAAAAAAATTAGAAAAATCCCACTTTAATATGTATGGTATGTGTATGTATGTACTCATGTTTGCATCCGTGAATACAGCATATGTCAGTGCCTGTATGTAAGGGGACCCAAGAATGATATCAAGAATTGTCCTCCATTGCTGTCAACCTTACTCAAAAAGGCAGGCTGGCTCCCCAGAGCTCACGGATATGGTTAGTCTTGCCAGCAAGTTTGTTGTAGGGACTCCCATCTCTACCTCCTGAGGCTTGAATTACAGGCCCCCCAGGCTGCCCTGCATGTCTGTGGATTCAGGGGATCTGAACTCCCATACTCACATTTGACTGGCAAGTACTGAACCACTAAGCAATCTCCCAAGCCATAATTTTGAAATTTTAAAAATCACCGTCCTTCTTCTTCTTGACCGATCCATTACAAAAGAGTACGTGAATATAAGTCACAACAATTGTTTCAAAAATGGATCTGTTCCCAGATAATTAAAAACTGTAGACCCTATATCTATAACCCTAACTTTGGACATAATAAGAGAAAGGGGATTTTACAGCCTCCGGATCTTCACTCGTGACCTTTTTTTCTCGAGCCTCACACCCGGGCTCTCATCTATGAATACTGGATTGGCTTTGGCATGCCTAGTGCATTCCAGATGATGTGAAACAAAATGGAGTCTAGAAGGGCTGGCCAGATCGCTCAGTGTAAAGTAACTTACAGCCAAGCCTGATGACCTAAGTTTGAGCCCCAGAACCTACATGGTAGAAGAGGAGAACAGATTTCTGCACGTTGTCCTCTGACCCCTTTACATACACACACACACACACACACACACACACATACACTATGGCACATACAAGTACATACACACACATTCTTATACACAAAGATAAGTAAGCAAGTATATGTCTTGAAAAAGAACTTTAAACACGCTGTGAAAGTAATTCTCTCAAAAGAAAGTCTAGGAGAACTATCCTCCTCAGCAGTCACCAGCTATAGTTTATCTCCCCCATTTGAATTAAATTACTTGGCAAGTTCCACAGGATAGCTCGGTGGGTGAAGGCACTTGCTACACAAGTCTGACAACTTAAGTTCAAGCCCTAAAACCCGTGGAGAGAAATGATTTCTGAAAGTAGTCCTCTAACCGACACACACATGGCATGGCAGCTACATGCCAGCACATACACACACACACACACACACACACACACACACACACGATGTAGCAGTGTGCAAATATTCGCAGTACCAAACACTGACGCAGAAATAAACCTAGTATTGCTAAGCAGACTGAACTGCAAACCAAACCACCCTCTCAACTTCAGCCGACACACAAGAGCACAAAAGACTGCTATGCAGCCAGTCGGGGTTCTTAGGAAAGCTTAGCCTACGAGCGTCAGAACCGGCTACACAAGTCCACGGCGGCTCTGGCAAAGATGAAGACAATGTTCTCCAGACTCCACAGTCCCTTCTTGTCGGGCCCAGGAAACTGATTTTTCCTGGAGGAATATTATCATAAGTCCTGGTTAGGCTCCAAAGTCAACTCGTGAAATCCTACTTACTGCACTGTGGCCAAACTGTAGTAACAATAATAAAAACAATAAGCTAAGTACTTTATATGAATTACTTAACCCTCACTACCAGTCCATGAAGCCAGCACTCGTATGGCCTCGTTTGACAGATCGAAAACTTAAGGATGTGAGCGACTGTCAAAGTCACGCAGCTGCTAAGTGATGAGCTCCTAGCGCTGCCAAGATTACTCATGAAAGCACGGTGCTAACGCTATTGTCCAGGACACAGAAGAAGTGGAGGAGACTCCTGTGGGTTTGTACAAACCTGGAGCCCTAAGCGTCACTCCTGCATTGCTTCCTACGGGGAAACACTTTGAGTTTCAAATGGCTAATAGGTACAGTGATGGAATTCCAAAACTAAGCTGGGGACAGAATTCACTGGGTCAGAACAACCCCCAAATAATGGAAATCCCTGGGTAAAGACCAGCATTGCCTCTAATAAACACTCCAGAACAAAACTAACCATAAACCACTGAGGAAAATCAACTCTGAGAAGGAATTCTATACACAGTCTGTCCAAGGTAATCTTCTGTGCTAACTTCTTCTTACCTCAAATACCACTATCTGGGTGAATATACACATCTAAAGCCCAGAGTAAAATCTCACTAGGTTCTTGAAGAGTTCTTTGGAGTTGTGACTTTGCCTTTCTGGCACATTGGGATGCACTATGACCTATAACCAAGTTGGATCCATTTCTCAGGCCACGACATGGAAAAACTGTTTCTTCATCAGAGGAAGACGCCCTTTGCCAAGAATCGTCTCAGAAGCAGTTAAGACTACTTTAGTTCCAATCTCCGTTTATTGAACTTTCACACTCCTCCCAGCTTCCTACCTGCAGGTATCTGCCAATAAGCAAGAGTCCCTGGATACCAGTCTGACTTCTGTCTTCCAGCCTGTGAGCACATTTCCCGACAGCCCCAGCTAGGCACATCTGAAGGCCCCTCATACCCAAGGGAGTGTATTACCCATTTCTCTGAAGACTTGCAGAATCTTTTCTCTTGAGAGTGATCTTTGAAAGGCCAATATATAATAAACACCCACTCCCAAAGCTATACAAATGTCATTCTGTTAGTATCCAGATCAATTATTTCTTCATTACATTATTGATTTGCTGCATTTTGGTGTAAGGGCTGACATCTCATTCATTAGAAGAAATACCCTGTTATTCAGTCTCAATAAGAACCAAGCCACTGAAGAAAGAAATTGTCATGTCTGGCAAACCTAAAAAGGGCATTTCTCTGTCCAATTCTGCCCCCCAACTCTCCCCTATCCCTCTCCCACTCTTCCTCCACCGCCTTGTTCTACCAATATCTTTGTCCTACCTTTTTTTCTAAGTTCTTTTTAAAGTAGTGAAGAAGATTTACAAAATAAATATAACAACTCATTGCCTCTCTGGGTCTGAAAAAAAAAAGAGTTTAATCTATGACTCACATCTTTTTGTAGGAGAGAACCCATGATGGTATGCAGAAACAGAGTAAATGGGGAGGTGCATATCACGGAGCATGTAGAAAGCACGAGTGGGTAGCATTAGTGTGAGGCAAAGTCCTTCACTCGTCCCAGACAGGCCCCGGTTCATGAAGGTCATTCTGCCAAACTAGATTCGAGGAGACTAAAACCCACTGTCTGGCTCAAAACCTCATGCCGGGTTCATCCATAGCTCAGAATGAAAGAAATAACTATAGATTTTCCCATGTTGTCTCCCAAGAACTCATCTCAAGGTGGCTGCCAGGCGTACAGAGCAAGAGAAGCTTCTAAATGTTCTGGACCAAGTAGGGCACAAGCAAAGAAACCACCCAGCACATACCTCTCGACAGCAGAGGTCAGATCTCTCAACATACTGATAATACTTAGAGGGATGACTGGGACTGTAGCTGAGGACTGGCCACAACCCAGCAGGGTATTTTTGAAAGGTGGTCACCCTGGGAAACACACTGCTTGTATAATGTTTATGGCTGGGGGGCCAGGGAGGAGAACTTGGACATGATCCCACATGCCAAGTTTATTTTTTACAATTAGAATATAAAAAAAAAAAAAACTACAGATAACTAACAGAAATGGATGCAAGGGAAGGAGAGGGGAGGTATCCCAGGGTCTTTATGAATTTATCTTCAGCAATCAGCAATAACTAATTCCCTGGAACTCCTGACTGCCTAAAGTAGAAACAAAAAGCTGGGGAGATGAGAAATAACATTTTTCTCTATGCAGTAAAAATAATTTACTCTAAACACAGCCAGAGAACTGTCCCTAACAGCCGACACTTGTGCACACTACGCTTCAGTTTGCTGGTCCATTTGTATGGGTCTCTTGTGATCTTGACAGTGACCCACAACCCTGTAGCATTTCTATTCCTACTTCACCCAGGAGGGAATCCAGTCCCAGGGACGGACATGAATGGTCAGAGGATACAGGGTCTGATGGGAAAGATGGAAACTCATGATCGGATCTTACTCTAAAACCCATGAGCTTATGTGCCAGATATCCCAGGGCCTGGCTCACTGGCGGCTGCTGTCCTCAGAGAAGACCTGGGGAAGAACTGGGAAAGGAGATCAGAAGGTGGGGTGTCTGGAAAAGATCAGCCTCAGAGATACCTCGACCAAGCATCACCTCCTCAGGCACCAGAACTGTGGAGCTGACACTGGAGCGCCTGAGAGCAGGTATAATTAGTTTAAATGGGTGTAATTACAACCAAGAGGTGTTTTCGAAAGCATCACCACCTGGACCTCAGACAGCATAAAAGTTCCTAGTAATCCAAAAGCAGCCAGATGTAAATTGATAAACTTATGGGGAAACACAGAAGTCCACGGGCCTGTCTGTGATAATTCAGAGCATCTGGTACAATCACCGAGACAGCCTATACAAGCAACTTCCAGACTTCCATGACAATGGTGGTGGTACAGGTTCCGCTCTGAGGACACTAACAATGCCACATCATCTGTTTATTTTCCAACATGCACAACAGATACAAAGGCAAGTCTGAGTCTAGTTTAGGGACCACGCAAGGCAAGTAGAACATTCTAAGAACATTAGGAAATCACACAAAAGCAAAAACAGAACTCCATGCACGGAATCTATCTCCCTTGATAAAATTGCTACTTTATGAGCTGAGGATGCTGAGGGTTCACAGCCAGTTCTGGGAATAGTTATAGGTGTCCCATCCTCACTTCTACATGCTAACAGACAGGGCCAGGCACAGCCAGACTCCCAGGCCATTGATCTCCAGCCACAAAAGAATGTTCAGACCAGTTATCCAGTATGTTTTACAAATATTACCACTTTGTGAGCATTGACCGATGTGAAAGACTTAGAAAAATATAGAAATGAATCTATCAGTTCACAAACTTTCCCGATCAGGAAATTCAAACAGCCTAGACAATACCCGAGGCTTCCTCCCTGGCCATTCCCCCTCAATCCCTGCCCTCTCCACAAGATCATAATGTTATATCACCCGTTGGTCAGCATCCCAGACTGACTTGCTTTCTGAGGTGCTGTGTACAGGGATATGTGGACAAAGTCAGGAGAGCACAAATGAAGGCACTTTTATATCTCCTCATGTAGAATGCAAGGAACACCCAAAGCTCAGCTTCCTGCCTGTCCAGTCAGCAAAACCCAAAGGACACCATCATGGAAAATGGCTGACACGTTAGCACCCAGGATGCAGTCACAAGGGCGCCATCAGAGAAAGCCAGAGTGGGCAGTAGAAGGGAACAGAGATGAGCAACTCAGGCTGATAAAACAGATCTCATGCAATAGGCACTTGAGCCAGGAACCTTGACTCCTCAGAGTTCTAGAGGATGCATGGGAAATCCAGGATCACTGGCCAATCCAGGTCTTGGTATGGGTCTTCTTCCTGGTTTGCAGATGACCATGTTCTCACTGTGAACCCCAGAACAGAAAAGAATCTCTACCATATGTCTTCTTATAAAAAGCATTGATCCTGCTCTTGATTCAAATACCTCCTAAATGTCCTGGCTCTAACACCTACAGGCCTCCAGCGACCAGAGCCCCTGTACATGAACAGAGGCTTCACAAAGACTCAGTCGTCATGGGGAGATGTCCTTCCTGATTTTTCATTAACATATTTACCAACACACAGAAAGGCACATCATCATAGCCCCAGAAACAACTGTTTAAAGTTAGGTTGGGTACAATAGCACATGCTTGTGGGTTCAGCACTCAAAAGGATAAGACAGGAAGGTTTCCACAAGTTCAAGGGTGCCCTGGGCTGTGTAATGAATTCCATCTAGGACAGCATAAGTAGCAAACCCTTTCTCAAAAAAAAATAATTTTTTTCGCAAAAAAAAATATATAATAGCAAAAAAAATTGTGATTTTAAAAACTAAAGGGAAACCAGTGTACAATAAAGCTAAGTAACCCATGGTAACACAGGCCAACATGGCAGCACAGTGGTCCATGGCTTTACCTACAGTAACCTGAGAGTAGAGCTTCCTACAGACCCAATGCAAAACTGCACACAGAGGCCACCCAATCCCGATTTATTGATGCTTCACTGGACATCCAGAGCTGTGCTCATCCCCCATCCGTCTTTAAAGGAAAAATGGAGGATTACAACTAAAAGCATACGGCCAAGAACAGCAGGTCATACCCGTAACCCAGCACTCCAGAGATGGAGCCAATGAAGTTGCAAATTTGAGGCCAGCCTGGGCTATATCATGAAGCCTTGCCTCAACAAAGGATAGAATAAATAGTAGAAAATGAACAGAAAACAAGCAAACAAGGCACTCATGTTTGCACTCGATTTCTTGGGCTTCATCACTGGTTAGCTCTCTCATTCCTATAGGCCTTCCCCACCATGAAGAAAGTTTCCATGTGAGAGTTACTCCTCTGCTTAGCTCTGCTCACTAATGTCTGTCCCAACCCATGCATCTATTACTACCTGTCCCATCCAAAATGACTCCCACTTGCACGTGCGCGTGCACACTCAAGCACAGGTGCGTGAGAGACAGACAGACATACACACTACCAATGCACAATGGCAGACACAAGCAACATCCTTTTGTAAGACCCAACCACCAGCTGACTCATCTGGTCTCCACCTCTGCTTCGAGTGTCTGTATCCCATGATCCTTCAGTCATGCATCTCTGAGCTGTAGCCCCGGATCTGGTCCTGTTGCCTCTGAGCTTCTCCGACTCACTTCTGCTGAGCTCCTCTAATGGCAGATTAGCACCGGAATTGACACAGTCCAAACCTATGGTCAGGTCTTCCTCCCACTCTCCCTTGCTGCCCCCTGACCCGGACACAATTCTGCCTAGGTGCAGTCCTGGTTATGAGGATTGACTAAGATTGTGGCTGTATCAAAAGCACTTGTGCCCATCCAAGTAGGAAACCCAAGCTGAAACACGGGCTGCTGGGGTTTACAAAGCAGCAAGAAATTCCAGCCTCGAGTACCAATGACAGGAATAAGAACTGCAAAATTATCAGGAGTTGGGCAGATTTGAAATAAGACCTTGTGTGCTCACGGCAGAGAGAAAACAGAAGCAGGCTGACTGTATAGGGGCAGGTACTCCATACAAGCAAAGGCTGCAGAGCGTCTGTGTCACCTGTGTGGGCAGCCAGCGAGAGAGACAGTGTGCCAAGGTCTTCGACGATGACACCTATAGTTCAACACCAATGAGTTCAGCTGTACATCTTACAAAACCCTGGCACGGATGATAAAAACAAAACTCTGGTTTCTTGGTGTCTCACCTGCAGCAAAGTTATTTGTGTCCAACCTACAGCCACAGGATGCTGTGTGGCTCGGGTAAGGTCCATGAATCATGTCAACCATATTTCTCTATGTATAGAAAGAGGTCATCAGAGAAATACAAGTGATAATACCCCGTGCATGTATGTGTTCCCAACTAACAGGATCCCTGCTCTAAACTGTCATGAGTTCCAACCTGACTGGTGAAGACAGGTAAGCTTCCAGTTCACACCTACACCTACATACATGTACTAGGGTGTCATATGAAACACACCTGTGTGTGTAAGACTATGGAACACCGTCACATTAAGCTTTTTAACAGTGGTGCTTTCTAGCAGAATGAGCATTTATTATTAGTAGTCATGCACTAAGATTCAGAGTATATTCATTCCTATCTCCCTGTCTAAGGAGTCCCTGAACCGAAAAATCTATCACCGGCCATCATGGTCTACACAGTTTTCATGTTCAGGGGGTAGAGATAAAGACGTCTGTGTCGTAAATAAAGCATGGGGATGACAGACCTAATTTTATGGGCACTTAGAATCTTCTGACAATCATCATGCCGGGTTTTCCATTCAAAGCAAACAAATGATACATCTGTTTCAAATTACCAGTCAAAGCCTAAATTTTGTAGGAGTAGGCAAAGGAAAGAGAGTCATAAAGACACACACAGAGGGGGCTGGAAAGATGGCTCACTGGTTAAGAGCACTGACTGCTCTTCCAAAGATCCTAAGTTCGATTCCCAGCAACCACATGGTGTCTCACAACCATCAGTGATGGCATCCATTATATCTGAAGACAGCCACAGTATGCTCATACACATAAAATAAATAAACAATTCTTAAAAAAAAAAAAAAAACAGAAAACCATACAAAGAGACTGAAAAGGCATCTCCGTCAAACAAAGACCTGAGCACCCCATGTAACAAAAGCTAAGCGGAGCACAGACAGAAATAAGAAATCAACAAGGCCACGGGGTTCAGTGGAGAGAGGGGTTCCTAAATGGCCACTCCTTGGGAGATGTTCCGGCCAAATGCCACAGGAAACTGAGTACAAGCCATAGAAACACAAAACAACAAACGACAGGAGCGGTCATGATTCACTATTTCAATAACCATTGATATTAAGGCAATATTAATGGTAGAAATAAATGACACTGGAGGCCCATTGTGTTCAGTTGAGAAAGCTAGACTCGGACATCATTTTCCTAAAATTCTACATGGGAAAAAATAAAGAAATGAAAGTTGAAGAAAGCAAAGGACCAGCAGGAAAGAGGAGGAGACTGGAGAAGGTGCTGCTGGTAAATACAGTTGATTTGTCATATGCAGACATGGAAATATCCCAATAAGCCTTATTTTTGTACAACTAGTCAGCACTAGAACAACGTAAAATAACAGCAATTTTAAAAAGCTGTAAATAATGGATGATCAAAGGGGGGAAATCATAATTTATGTTCTCCACTTCCAGGCACTCATAGCTTTCTGTCATTGCTAAAAAAAAATTTCATTTTAGATCACTAACCACAGCAGAAAAGACAGCTCTCTTTAAAGCCTAAATCTATGTGGTGTCCTGCAATCCTTAGGGGGAAAGGGTGTGTCTGACAGGTAGAGACTGCACACGTTAGTGTGTGTAACTGCAGAGGGAAAGGCTTGTACGATCTCAAGAAAACTGAGACTACACAATGCACCACATGGAGCTTAGAGGTGACACAGTCTTTGGTGCACTGTGACTGTCCTATGAGAGTCTAGAACTGCCACAGCATCTGTCACACTCATTCTACACTTGAACCCACTGCTACACCATCCTGGAAGCAGCTCATACAGTAACAGGGAACAGTCACACACTTGTTTTTCCCAAAATGCTACAAATAGATCAAAACAGCACATAACTAGTGAATTAAGATGCAATGGTTAATTTCAACAGCTAACTGTGGGGGCTGGAAAGATGAGTCACTGTTTTAAGAAAACTGGCTGCTCTTCCAGAGGACCTGGGTTCGATTCCAAGTACCCATAAGGCAACTCCCAACCATCAGTAACACCAATTCCATGGGATCTCTTCTGGCTTCTGTAGGCACTGCATACAGATGGTGCACATATATACAACCAGAAAAAAATACCCATACATATAAAATGAAACAACTTTTAAAAAAACACTGCACTCGATAACACAGATAGAGTAAAAGGAAGCCTTTCAATATGCACATTATATTGAGTGTTACTTAAACTTAGTCTGATTGGGAAAGAATAAACAGTTTTAGGCCTTCCTGAAGAACATGGAACCATTCCAGATGTTTTTGCTTTTCATAACCAAACATCTTAAATAATTAAGCACCAATTTCCTTTTTTGATTTTTTATTAGATACTCTCTGTATTTATATTTGAAATGTTATCCCCTTCACCAACCCCACTCCCTTTCCCCATCCCCCCCCCCCACTTGTCTTCACAAAGGTGCACTTGCTCCTAATCACCTTCTCCACCTCAGTGCCTTGGCTTCCCCTACATTGGGAAAACGTTCCCTCCCTGGACCAAAGGCCTCTTCTCACACTAATACCAGACACTGCTATTCTCCGCTGTATATGCAACTGGAGCCATGGGCCTCTCAATGCGTAAGCACCAATTTCAAGTCTGAACATGAGAGGTAAAAACAAATTATACATGCAAACTTGACCATGGCTTAAGAATCACCCTAGATTTAATTGAGATTCGTCTAGAAGGCAGGCAGGGTCCTCTAGTACTAATGATTCAGAAAACGTCTTGGGCATGACAACTTGACTGGGTTTCTTTGCTTTCTTGACACACACACATATAATCCCAGAGGCTGAGATAGGAACATCTCAGGTTCAAGGCTACATAATGACACAATGTAGTAATTTGAATGAGCATGGGTCTTATATAACTATTTAGGAAGGATTAGGAGGTGTGGCCTTGTTATGGGATGCCTCTAGTCATGGGTTTTGAAGTTTAAAAGCCTAACTAAGTAATTCAAGCTAATTAGTTTGTTTTCTTTCTCTTTCTCTCTCTCTCTATCTCTCTCTCTCTTCTCTTCTCTTCCCTCCCTCACTTTCTCCCTCTCCCTTCTCTTCCCTCCCTCACTTTCTCCCTCTCCCTTTCTTTCTCTTTCTCTCCCTTCCCTCTTTCCCTCCATCCTCTCCCCCTTCCTCCCTGCCTCCCCTCCCCCTCCTCCACTCTGCCTGCTGTCTTTTTCTCAACACCTTCTCTTCCTATCTGCCTGCCTGCCTGCCATGCTACCCGCCATGATGATCATGGACTAACCCTCTGAAACTGTAAGCAGCCCTCAATTAAATGCTTGGTCATTGTGCTTCGTCATAGCAATAAAAAGGTAACTAAGGCACATGAAGAAAGAACAAGAGAAGAGTTGGCATGATCAGAATGCAAACAGACGGCAACAGGAAGAACTGCGTCACTGACAATTCAGGATGAGACTGTGAAGCCTCAGCATACACAAAACAGCCAACCAAGGCCACGCGAGAAACTGTTACGTCACATCTTGATTCCAGGAACTCTGTCTGTCATCAAGCAACAGCATATCTGAAAATCTATAGTAATGGCCAGTGTTTATCATTTTAGTTTTTCAAAAGAGGGAAGCAATTCAACACCTTAAGTGTTAATGGTGGGAAATTAGATCTCAGGCACTAATTTTCCTTCTCCACATATGCTTTGCCTTCACTAAGTTCTTAGCCAGGATGGCCATGAAGCAAGTCAAGGGTGTGTAACGGCCAGCTATGTTCCTCTCCCTCCCAGAGCTTCCTTGCCCGCCTCAGGAGGGACATCTCAGTAGCTTCAGCCCATTTCCGTTTTGAAAATGCATTTCAAATCAGGGATCCCCATTAAGCGTTTTTATTGAAGAGAGAGGAGGAGGTGCTCAATACCCAGCACGTTATCCAGTGGGATATCTGCTGTCGGAGTTGGCGTGTATTTGGCCCTGCAGACGTGTAGGCATACTCTACCTTGAGAACATGAAAACAGTTGTGAGACTTAGCATTTCATGGCTTTCTCTCCTGCAGGATCTGGGAGCAGTTGAAAAGGGGGAAAGAACATGATAAAATCTGTTGTATTAAAAATTAAAAAATTAATTAAAAGGAATATAGAGACACACCTGACAAATCTGTCCTCACGTGAATCGAAGGATTTTCTTTTAATTTTTAGAATCCTGAATTGATACATGTGCCATCAAAGGCCCCTATGTCTCAATGTAAGCGGAATCACAGGATCCATCTAAGTTTTCTTACCCTTCTAAAACACTTTATCCAGACCTCATGACTACTGGCAGATAAAACGGAGCTGCCCCTGTCTCTTCAGATTTAATATGCTGTGGTTAAACATGTGCACTGCCTTCAACTGCATCATTACATTTTCTGACAAAACTAAAAACACGGATTGTCTCTGGGGGTGTCCTGCAGCAAGCTAGCTCTCCTGGCCTCTCCACTCAGATTTGGGGGAGTAGGGAACTGTTATTTGGTAGGATCCTCTAAATATTCTTATGAAACACTAGTCTGTGTTAAACATTAGATGGTTTGTGCATTTTAAAATTTGAGCACCACCACAAACACTCTGAATGCATTTCTCTCCGTAGAAAGACGCATGCGCAACCACCCACACATGTGTGTGCACGCACACGTACGCACGCATGCACGCACGCAGTGCATTCAATATTTAGCAGTTCCTGGACTTTCCCAAAGCCCATTTTGAGGCTCAAAGACATCTAGGTTAGTGAATGCCACTTGTGAGTAAACAAGTATGAGTCAACCCTTGAGCAATTTCTAGCATTTCACCCTCTGAAAGGACCAGGAATCTAATCCCGCCTCTGAAGGCACTTACCATACAGTCAGCATTCGTCAGAAATAATTACCACCACATTCTTCTTGTTGTGTTGTAAGTTGCTCAAAGCATAAGGGATTAACTGCCCTCAAACAGAATCCTGGCTCTTTCCTATCTCAGAGGTTGAGAACCTGAGCTATGAAGGGCTTTCCATGCAAGCAGGCCATGGTGACTTCATTCTGATTCTCCCCAGAGAGCTAATCAGACTTCCTGACGCTGGCAACACAAACAAACCCAGAATTAGCCTGGCTAATGCAGGTATTGTCTGGAAGGACAGAGACATCACTCACGCAAACTCCAACCCACCTGTCTTCCTACCCGCTCCTGTCCTAGCTCCCTGTCAGGCACATTATCACCACAACTACATGTGGTCACCGCAGTCACTAACTTAGACTCCCACATCTGGAAAGAAAGGCAGAAGGTGTAAGAAAATTGTCAGCAAGTTAGGTGGGGGATTTCTACTGCCTAGTCAGCAGTATGACTGCTGTTTGCCGGTAACTAATGGTAGGTTTCAGAACAGGTACTAGAGAGTATCCTTAATGCTCCCAACAACAATAAATAATGAGAAAGAGAGAAATGAATAGACAAATAAGTGAAGGAGGAAAAGGATGGGCGTGGCCTAAGGTATGCATTGCCAGGGTGGTGGTCACACTGGACTCCCAGAAGTATCTATACTTACTATGCATCCGTCAGACTTTAAGTACAACTAAGGTAGCATCATCCAACCTTTTTCATTCTGTAACTGATAGAACTTCATCCTTCCAGCTAGTCATCCAGACCCTGCCTGCAATGTACTACCAGGCCCACAAGTCTGCCTTAACCATTCCTCCACCTCCAAGACCAAGTTAAAGTTGGGGAGAAAATAAACTACTATGTAGAAGATGTGTTCCTTGATTAAAGATATTTTATAAGACATATTTGATATGAGATTTATATTTTGGGGACCCTTCACAGTTGTTCCTCATACCCTCGAGTTTCCCATCCTGTGAGCTTACAGGGTAAGAGGTAACTGTACTTACTATAAACACTGGACTTACTACTGTTAAATTACTGTTTTCAAAGGCAGCTAGGACTCCAAATAATGAGCAGACCAACCGGGGGAGGAAAAGTGAAGTTTGGCTGGGAAGATGGTTTAAGGGTTGAATGAAGCTGACACTAGTGTGAATCCCTAAAATACACATACACAGTGAAGGGCCTGGACCCTTGATGCTTCACCAAGGGACATGGGAAGTAGAGGATGAGAGTCCCCAGGAGCTCCAAGACCAGCCAGCTACCCGGCCTATATAGCAATCAAGCAAAAGAGACCTTCCTCATGGTGGGGAGTGAGGGCTGACCTCTGAGGCTGCACTTCTATCTGTACATGCATGCTATGACATGTGCAGGTCTAGAGTATGTGTGGGCACATACACACTCACAAGCAAACTCACACACAGTGCAGTCAGCATAAACAGTGAGAAGGAACATAGTTTTCAAGCGTTCAACATCCTTGATTATTTTTCCCTTGACCCTGTGAGTAGGAACCAAGACAGAAATGAAAACCCTGCTCACCTTGGAAAGCAAGGACACCTCTAAAAATAAAAACAAATTTAAAAAAAAAAATCAACATTTCCAGGCTGTAACATAATGGTTTCCTGGTACACAGAAAGACATGCTTGCTACTCGACCCCCACATGGGAGCCGTGGTAATTAATTATTCAGCATTTGTAAAGTGCTCTGAGAATAAGACACTAAGTGCTAAATATCATCATCAATTTTCAGCAAACCACACTGAAAGTGAGCTCACTGGATCTGCCATGGAACTGAATCATTAGTATACAAGTCCCTGCTTTCTTTCACCTTGCATTTAGACCATTAGACCAAAGTGCTCACAATGATGCCCTTATGGAAGCGGCCTTCCCTCCGGTTCCCTTTGACTGCCTTGTAGAAAGGAGCTATTCCTTGATTTGCAGAGAAAATGTAAATTCTAATAATGTGGTTCTACTGAGATTCTTCATCTTTACTTATGAGGTACCCTTTCTCTTCTGCATTTCACTTTAAGCTATTTAATACAGGGAAGGTATGAATGCAGTTCACTCGTGAAACTTCGTACGCAGCTTAAACTCTACTTTAATGCTTCTTTGGTACATTACTTCGGCAAACACCCATGCGTCTGTCCATGACCACATGAGATGTATAGTTACAGTCTAAGAACTGCTTACACTTTACATTCTAAACAGAAGTAATAAAGCAATCTGCCTATCTACCAAAAAGCTCTAAAGGAAGAATTTTTCCTTCTTGATTATAAACTTTCCTAGTTTGTGCTTATTTGTTTTACACCTCATAACTAAGACTGAGTTATTTTTCACCAAATCATGACTAAAACCCCACATTTTAAAGAACAACTTGCAGTGCTGGAGATGGGGTTCCACATTTCAAAACACTGGCTCTTCCAAAAGACCAGGGATGGATTCCCTGTACCCACGTGGCAGCTCACAACCATCTGTAACTGCAGTGCCACAGGACCTGATGCCCTCTTCTGACCTCCACAGCATTGCACACATGTGGTGCACAGACATTTGCCGGCAAAGCACACACACACACACACACACACACACACACACACACGCATATATACCAATTAAATAAATAAATCCTACCTATAGATATGAGAAGGAAATAAAGAAAGACTAAGAGGAAGGGAAGAGAAAAGGAGGGAGTTATGAGCCAAACATCTTCAAAGCCACCACACAGTAGTTACACTCAGCTTGGGTTGGACACAGTGATACAGATGTCATTCTCTCCTCCATGGACTTTGGAGGTGATACCATCTGCTACCTCTCATCCCTAGCAGAGCAAGGAAGCATCTATTCAAAAGCCCCAATTTGGGGTTGGAAACGTCAAAGCTATGCCTGCATAACTTTCTTGCATGTGGAGTTTTGAACCTATTTGACAAGCCTCGCCACCGGTAATTTATGTGTTTTAATGCCCTGATGCAGCTTTAAAAGCCATTGTCTTAATGTGCTTGCAGTGGCTGAGATTATAAACACTGACCAGACCTTGGTGGACGAAAGGGTTTATTGGAGTGGACAGGTCATAGTCCCTTGTTGACAAAAGCCAGGCAGGAGCGTGAAGCAGAAACCTGGAGACAGAAACTGAAGCAGAGGCCATGGAAGAGTGGCTTGCTCAGCTTGCTCCTTAATGGATTGCTCAGCTTGCTTTCTTACCTTACTACCTTGGACCATGAGCCTGGGAATAGCTCCACCCACAGGGGGCTGGGCCCTCCCACACCAATCATTCCTCAGGAAAGTGCCCCACAGACTTGTGCACAGGCCAATCTAATGGAGGCAATTCTTTAATTGAGGCTCCCTCTTACCAGGTGACTCTAGTTTCTATCAAGTTGTCAAAAACTAGCCAACACAAGCATCTTTGCCTTTACAAATGGCTTATTATGGGATGAGTTTTTCCCCACTCACATGTAACCATGAACATATTTTACATATGTACTAGTTACCTTTAAATATTTTGTCTATAGTCATCCCTCCCTAACATGTCTCCAATCAAATACTAGAGGGGATCTTAAATGTGTTCAGCTTTCCTGCTCTATAGGTTGTTTAGAAAATGCTAGTTGCTGAACTGAAGAGATCAGACCTCCATTAGACTCGTTACTCAGAACCAAAGAGAAACTATGAAATTCTGTGTGGAGCCCAGAAGGAGGCTCAATTCAAATAACAGTTGATGCCCAAGAATTAAAGTAACACAAAATTTCTCATTGATTCTGGTTGATGCTATATATCCACATGATCTTCTTCTAAATAGTAGTTTATAATAAATATGTAAATTAATTACGTTCTGTGGATCACACCTAACAATCTCACTTTAAAAAAAAAATGTAAGACTCCTACAAGGAACTTAAGCTGAAGTGGAGGCTGAACTCAACAGAAACTTTTAAGGGGCTGGAGAGATTGCTCAGTGGTTAAGGCTGCTCTTCGAGAGGCCCTGAGTTTGATTCCTAGCAACCACAAGGTGTCTCACAACCATCTATAATGGGATCTGATATCCAGGTGTACATACAGATACAGCACTCATATACATAAAATAGATAAATCATTCTAAAACTACAATTTTGGGGGAAGCTAGAAAGGTAGCTAACTGGTTACGTACAATTGTCCTCCTGAAGAGGTGCCAAGTTTGGTTTCCGATACCCATGTGGGGCAGCTGACAAATGTTAGAAACTCCAGTTCAACTCTGATAGATAGCTTCATGGGGACATACCTACTATTAGATATTGATCCACACTTCACATGTTCCATGGCTATTTCTGCTTTAATGTTAACAGTGTAATCAGACAGTCCTTCTAAAACAACAAACATATATGTATATACAAATGTACATATGTGCACATATTCATACATCACAGCAACCATACGGGGAGACTGCATTTCAAAGTACTGTGCACTCACTCGTGTCCCGGATGAGAAGATAAAAATTTAACCAAGGAAGTTAGCCCTGCCCCCCACTAAATAAGAAGTAAACTGGCAGAAGCTAAAGCCCACAAGAACATTGATGCAAAACCAAACTTTTAAAATACTGTAGGAGATCTACTCTACGTTGGTGTAACTTAAATGCTAAAACAATAGCCAAAAGGATCCCAGAATGTTTAAGGGGCTAGCACTGGACTGTCAAGGTCACACTAACTGACTTTGGGTGCCAGCCTTTTCCTGTGGCTCCAGGGCAATAGGTAAGGCGCAGACAGAGCCCGCGTAGACTTTCCTTGTCTCTCCTGAGCTCTGTACGAATGAATGGCATGGCTCTGCTTCAGTTTAGAGAATGCTGTCTGTATCCTCAGTGGAAGCTAGGATATGTCTTGCTTGATCTCTCTCTTGCTCACTGACCCCCCCTCTCTCTCTCTGTCTCTGTCTCTCTCTCTCTCTGTCTCTGTCTCTCTCTCTCTCTCTCTCTGTCTCTCTCTCTCTCTCTCTCTCTCTCTCTCTCTCTCTCTCTCTCTCTCTCTCTCTGGAAGCTAGGATATGTCTTGCTTGATCTCTCTCTTGCTCACTGGCCCTCTCTCTCTCTCTTTTGCTCACTCTCTCACACACAAATTTACTCTCTTAAAAAATTCACCTGCCATATGACCAAATTCTTCACATTTTAAAGTCAGTATTTATTCCTTCTGGATCTTCCCAGTAAACATAGATAAAGACTAATAAGACGTATAACCCATTTTCATGCATTAAATTGCCCCCCACATATTGCTAGGTGTCTTCTCAGAGGAGGAACAAGGAAACATTCATTAGTAAGGAGAGCTCTCAGTTTCAGGCCCATAGGAGTTACATTACAAGGGACAGGGAGAGTTAAAAACACCAAACAACTTATTTAAGTCATGGGAACTGAGTTGGGTTGAGCTCAGCTGAGAGGCTGAAAACTGGGAGCACAAAACCAACAGCCGCCACCCCTCCAGATGCTGCTCTGGGCTGCAGGGCTGGGTGAGAGGAGGTTCTAAGGCCTTACATCCCAGTGGGACAACTGGAGGATCTCTGGAGGCCCTGCCAGGGACCTGCTGAAGCATGCGTTATTCTTGTCTTACTTCCCAACTCCTCTCTCCGCTCACTCCCATTTTCCCTCTCCCATTGCTCCTCCGCACAAGACACCCAAAACCACAATATCTCAGGAGCTGCTCAAGGTACACACGCCAGAGACAGTGCGGGAGGTAGAAGCCAGGCATAGGCCTTCTGGCCCTAGAGCCCAAAGTCTTAAGCAGCAGAAGAAAGTGATGACGGTTACAGAGGATCCAGAAAATTATGAAACCTTGTGTGAGCCTCACCAGCCCACAGGTACAAGGTGACTTCCGTAAGGAAGCTGAAATTAGCTGGAACTGGGCATCTTCCTACCTCGGTGTCTGTCTCTGCCCTTTCCATGACCCCTGTGGATTATCAGTGTGTACACGAGGGTGTCACTTTTCTCTCCAAGATAAATTATCCACACTTCTGTTTAAAAAAAAAATCCAGGTGCCATAGCTGTGGAATCAGAGATGAAGGCATAAGGCTAGCAGCAATACAACAACCAGTCCGAACATTTCCACCCTGGACGTGCTCTCTGAACCGCAGAAAGATCAAGAGAGGCAGGCAGAGGGAAAAACTGTTCAATGTGTCATTAAGATGAGAGATGAGGATGTCCAACTCAGTTTACAATAATGAACATCAAAAACATTTCAAGACAATGTTGGTTTGGACCCTAGTTAGGTAAGCTTCAATAATCAGAAAATTCGATGGAAGTGAATACTTGACCGCAGCTTCTGTTAGCACAAGCAGGTAGGCTCACCATTTCCCAGAACCAGGCTCCTCCTGAGACTGCTTTCCTTTCCTTGACTCCCTAGACTGTGCATCCCCACAGCCCAGGCTGCAGGCACTTGCTCCATCCCCCTTCTTCCTGAGGCACACACTCCCTAAGCACTTACATCCCCAGACACCACCTGAGAACACAACCCCTGAGTTTACACTTAGAGCTGCACTCTAAGCAGAAAGCTGCTACGAGCCGACAAGTTCTAACCTGCTTCTGCTGCTGCTCTGGCTTTTCTATAAAGACCTTATGTTGTTCAGGTTCTGATGTCTGTCCATTGCAGAAGCTGAAACCCACAGCCAAGTGGGAAAATGAGCCACTGGACTTCCCCACCCTAAACTGTGAACACACTGTTGTTACACTGTAAAAAGTTATAAAACACAATCTCACTCTCTCAGGCCCTCTCTCTCTCTCTCTCTCTCTCTCTCTCTCTCTCTCTCTCTCTCTCTCTCTCTCTTTCTCTCTCTCTCTCACACACACACACACATATGCTCTCTCGCTCTCACTCTCCCCACCCCCGCTGTGTGTGTGTGTGTGTGTGTGTGTGTGTGTTTTATGTACACCCATTTATATAGGTGCATACACCATGCATATATAGAGGTTAGAGATCAGAACTAGGGATCTTCCTCAATCATTCTCCACCAACTTATTTTTCATTCAGAGTCTATTTCTGAGCCTGGAGCTCAGCAATCAGCTACGGTGAATGGCCAGTGAGCTCCTAGAATACTCTGGTCTCCACTTCCCCACTAGCATTCCAGGTCTGCTCTGCTCTATCTGGCTGGTTACACAGATGCTTGGGGATCCATTATCAGGTATTCGTGTTCGTGCAGCAAGGACTTTGCCCACCGAGCCAGCCTCCCAGTCCCTGACAGTGATTTTTAAACTTTCAGAAAATAAGATTTACCTCATTTGTTTGGGGAAACAAACAATTTTTGAAGATTGGGATTATTCTAAATTGAAAAATAATCTATAGTCATTGTCACCAGCAGCAAAGACTGGGCTCAGAAAAACTTAACAAGGTCTGTGTGTTCATTCCACAAGCTCATGGGTTGCAGTGCACATGCTCAGTAAGAGCTGACATGACACACTGGGGAAGACGTCATTAACTGCCATATGGGGTTGGACCCTCCATCTTCAGCTCAAGAGTCAATGAGATCTCACAGCAGCACTGAGGAACAGAGACGTGTTCCACAGTGACCAGTGAGCTGAATGAACAAGCTCTGTGCAAAGAGAATGGCTCTGAGCAACATGCTGGATAAAAAGAGGATGGTCTGGGGCTGGAGAGATGGCTCAGCAGTTAAGAACACTGACTGCTCTTCCAATGGTTCTGAGTTCAAATCCCAGCAACCACATGGTGGCTCACAACCATCTGTAATGAGATCTGATTCCTTCTTCTGGTGTGTCTGAAGACAGCTACAGTATATTCATATAAATAAAATAAATAAATCTTTTTTAAGAGGGGGGGGAAAGATGGTCACCAGAAGATGAAACCTAGTAACCAAATACGCCATCTTCTCTTTGAAGATGTATGAGGGATTTCTCCAGATCATCTCCTTTGGGAGAAACCAGTTTTTCAGTTCGAAAAGCAGCTCTGAGAAGTATCTGCTACATAAAACCCTGTGTATCATCAGGATAAACCTAATTCTTCTGTAGTAACTGGTGCTTCTGGTTCTCAAGCTTTGGGTCTGAGGAAAGTGTTCACAGCATCCTAGGGTTCAGTGAAATCTCCGATGTCAGACACCATTGGTTATAACCATGAGCATCCATACAGCTCTGTCTACACCTTTTCAACCATATCTATCTTCAAAACAAGATAAAACCCTCTAAAGCGGATTCATTTTTAAGGCACGTTGCATGTGCGTTAATATCTCGCCTGCATGCATGTATGCATGTGCAGGGCCTGGGGAGGCCAGAACAGGGCACTAGTTCCCCTGACATGGAGTTAGAGATGGTTATGAGCCACCTGTCAGTGCTGGTAACTTCACTGGGGTCCTCTGCAAGAGCACACTGCTCCTATCCACTGTGTCATCTCACTAGTCCCTCAAGGGACCATTCCTGATGACACTTCAAACACAGGCACAAAGAGTACTTGAAAGCCCTCAGTAAGAGATAATTAAACTCAAACATGTCTCCAAGTGTATTGTTTTTCAGCATACTAAGAAATAGTGAAACAAAGATTTTACAATAAATACTACACATACAAACAAAAGATCATTTATAAAGCATCTGAATGTGCTAAGCCTTTACCCACATTGTAAGGCAAGTTATCGAACACCTAAGACTGAGATGTAATAATTCTTTCATGCCTGCAAATATTACTCACTCAATTATACTTGTATAACATCTTTCAGAGATCTTGTAAGAACATCTGGACTTAAAACTCCTTATTCAAGATGTAAAATATGATCAACATAAAAAATAGTTTGGCTGAGAAAGCAGCAAGTTAAGATGTCTTTTAAGAATGTTAAAAATGGGGATGTTAAATAAAGGACATGAAAAAAGTCCTGCTGCTGCATTTAACAACTTCTTGTGTTAGCCTATAATGATTCTGAAAGAAGCTGGGGGCTGGAGGGGTGGCTCGGCAACTTAGAAGTGCCAGCCACACAATGACAGGGCCTGACTTTGGATCCTAGAACCCACGTAACAGTCAGGGCATCAGCAAACACCTGTAAGATCCAAGGGATCCAATGATTCCTGGTCTCCATGAGAGCACAATCATGCTCATGCACACCCGTGTGTGTGTGTGTGTGTGTGCGCGCACACACACACACACACACAGAGAGAGAGAGAGAGAGAAACATCTTTTAAAAATAAATAAAATTTAAAAGCCTCAAGACACTATTAATACTTCTAATCTCAAATAAATAGTAAGAGTATATAGAACACAGAGAACAAAGGCGTCCATCAAATCAAAATGGGTTGTTTTCCAAGGAGCAATAACAGAAGACAAATACTTCTAACAAAGTTACACCCCAAACTTACTAGATCCCAAATGTCATTAATAAGAAAAGTCACAAGATGTGTACAGAGGGGCAGGACAACAATGATTCACAGCTGCTACCTGCAGTCAGTTCCTCCAGAAGTCCGACTCAGAGAATGCTGGCGTTTTAAGTCTTTTTTGCTCTAGCTTGTTCAGTCAAGGCAACAGCGTGAAAGACACATTCCCCAGTCTGAAAAAGGGCTCAGCATAGAACAGTATGCTCACCTGTGAGAGGCAAGTGTCCAGTCAGAATTCACAGCCAAAAGTTTTGGCAGAAAAAAAAAAAAAAAAAAAAAAAACCTGATTGCTTGAGCTTTATTTTCTTCTGATGTTTCTGAAGGAGCTTTCCTTTTATTTCTTAATGTTTCTTGGAGGGAATCTATCTGATCTTGTTTATCTAAATCCTTTGACACATTCCTATCTGCCGACTCTCACTTCCCTGGCAAAGAAGCTCAACTTGGAATGGTGAGAATGTGTGAGCCTTGTGTTCCTGCCCAATCTGTTAATGGCCAGCAGGTTCTAGAGGTGACTGACAGTGATCATCATTATCAGGATTTCAACAAGCTTGGGGATTGGCTCTAATGCTTTGTCTTAATTCAGCTCCCAAAACCACACGGGAATCTTCATGTCCAGACGCTGAGGGTCCCTGTCCCCAGTTGGTTTTTGATTAATTAATAAAGATCCAATGGTCAATGGCTGGGCAGGGTAAAAAAGAAGGGACTTTTGGTGTGCTCATACAAGAAAACAGGGGAGAAAAGGAAGGGGATTCTTTCATGAAAGGGGTGTGAGACAGACCATGCCATGACAGGGAAGCAGAAAGAGCAGCCTTAAAGGCCTGTCAACACGTAAGAATCTAGGAAAGTGGCCTTAGGACCCACTCCCCCATTTAGGTCTGGGGTAGCAGATATGAAATACATATTTTAAAAGGTGTTAACTCCAGTGTACCAGATGGGAGTGTGTCCTAGCTACAGGGAATTTTGGAAGTGCCCAACCATTGAGCTACTTGAGGCATATTTAAACTATCACTGTGTGTGTGTGTGTGTGTGTGTGTGTGTGTGTGTGTGTGTGTATGTCTATGTGTGTGTGTTTCATTCATGAACCCAGAGCTCTTGAGTGGGTGTAGAGCCTATGCAACCACCCAGAAGTTCCCTGTAGATTAACAATTCACCATTCACTATTACAGCTCCCAATCAAGAGGCCCAACTCTGCTAATATGGTGAGTACTTGTCTCCCATTCCTAAAGTCATCAATACTCAAGTGCCTGTGTAATCGATCGATATTAAAGACGTTGGGTCTGTTGCATCAAGCCATGTAGACAAAAGATTTTCCTGCTGAGGACACTAGAAATGAAGAGTGTATTCACCTCTGTTACACCAGTTTAGATACTAGAGTTATTTAATCCAATTCTTTAAATAGCTATCCCTGGGCTGGAGAGATTGCTCAGTGGTTAGAGCACTGGCTACTCTTCCAGAGGATCCACGTTCAATTCCAAGCACTCACTTGGCAGCTTAACTCTAGTTTCAGAGAATATGTGGCCCTCTTCTGGAGTCTTTGGGTACCTGCACTCCTATATACAGGTACAGATGTAAACAGACACATACATCTCTATATAATTTTAAAGTAATAACTAATTTAAAAGACACACAACCATAATTCTTCAAAAGAAATCCATAACCTCAATCCTTTGAGAATCCCAAGTGCTAAATAGACATCAAAGGGAGGAACCTTGTTGTCAATATAACTAGAGCAGTGTCCACATATATCTGCAGTCACCAGCATTAAAACCACCAGTTTAACCTCTCAGAATGAAATCTCCCACAGCAGGTGTTTGTGGAAAAAAAAAAAAAAAAAAACCTCTCTGAGGCACTAGTTTAGCATGGCATGGTCACCCTTTATATTCTATCCAATTCCCACTGCATCATGCCTTTTCCAGAAAAGAAAGTCAGCCTCCTATACCAGAAAAGTCCATTTTCCCTTTGGGTCAAGCACAGATGAAGTGTACATCTAAAACATAAGCATCCCTATGAATGCAGCCCGTCATGTGATCCTGGAGTAACAAACAAACAAAAGCAAAAAAAAAAAAAAAAAAAAAAACAGTTGCACTTAAGCGATGAGACCAAAGTGACCAAGAGTGTCAACCGCTCTACAAAGGAAGGAAATAAATACATTCCAATATGAGAGAGAAAGGGAGGGGGAAGGAGGGAGGGAGGGAGGAAGGGGGGGAGAGAGGGAGAATGAAAGAAAAAAAAAAAAACAGCCATCGGGTAAAAACTGCAATCAGATGTCCAAATAAAAACTTATCCTTCAGAGGGCTGGAGAGATGGCTCAGTGGTTAAGAGCACTGGCTGCTCTTCCACAGGTCCTGAGTTCAATTCCCAGTAACCACATGGTGGCTCACAACCATCTGTAATGGGATCTGATGCCCTCTTCTGGTGTGTCTGAAGAGAGTGACAGTGTGCTCATACACATAAAATAAGTAAAGTCTTTAAAAATAAAAAATAAAAACCCATCTTCCTTGTGTTGCCAGCCTAATTTGCAAAGTGAAACCTATCACTGATTAAAAGCATCATGATACCATCAATACACACACACACACACACACACACACACACACACACACACACATTTATTCTATTTAAATAGGGAAAAACAGTCTCAAAATCAAGCATTAGCTGAAAAGCAGGAGGTAAGAGCGGCTGCTTCTCCATCTGCACCTTGACTTCCATGTTACAATTGGCACATGGGAGAAACACTGTATCCACACTGAGTGGAAAGGGTTCTTTCTAAGCTGCAGCTTTCGGTAGATACATTCTTCCTTAAATGTTCAACTCCGTGCACAACATGGCTTTCAAAGTTTCCTTACTGGAGGAGCCACTACAGTATTCTAGATCTGGAAATGTGTTGCCTAGCACTCTAATTACAGAAGCTAAAAATATATAGTGTGTAGGCTTTAGGGGAATCATCCATGGAGTGAAGAGCAATATAATCATTTTTCAAGGGCACTTTAGGTCTGGTGTGTGTTACATGGGGCACAGACTTAATATGACCCATATAATGAAACGGGTGATCTCACACTGCTGGCTGTTCAGACTCAATTTCCAACATAATGTTTCATAAACCCTGTTCGAAAGTCAGCTTCATCGACAGAAGGTAAAAGTCTTAGAGGGAAACCTGCAAAGCACAGTTTGAGTTACTCCGAGTAAAAAGAGCCTAAGAAAGATAACAAAATGTGTTATTCACTCAGTGAGCCAAACATTTATTAATACGCTAGCAACTGCTCTCGGTGCTGGAACAATTCACGGATAAAGAGCCCTGCAGAACACAATGATGGTAATAATAAGGAACATATGTATAACTCAGAACAAAGCTCAGTATAACTCATTTGCTGGATGCCTGGAACCTCCTCTGCGAGTTGAGTTCTATACTGACTTTGGTGATAATATATTACAGACTGTCGTGTTGAGTTGCTGTAATGGACAAGGCCAGTCCTACACGCCTTAGAGTGTTAGTTCAAAGTTGGACTTTAGGCTTTTTTTTAAAGGATGGGATTTTATAGATTCCTACCATTGGGACAGTCAAGTTCAAAAGCACCTAATCTCTTTACCTATGGACAGTACTTAGCAGAAGACAGTACTGATGAGCGAGTTTGACTGACTGACTGTGCTTTCTAAACAAGTAAATGAAGCTAAGTTCCCAGGCATTATCACCTTCCTTACTTGGGATAATATAACTAAACCAACAGCATACCTGATAAACATTTGGAAGAGTACTCTGGACAGTGTAAATTAAGACCATGATGTGATATCAGCATACAGACATATACAATGCACAAAAGGTCCACTGTTCATAAAGATGTTTGTGGAAGCCTGCACCAACTTTGAGGCAAGATAGCATCTACTAATCCAAATCTAACAACTGAACTCAACACACACTACTAAGTTCTCCATACTTACTAAAAGATACTGTCAGGAATATACCTATCAACACACTTCATAATTGACAAATATTGAAAACCCACCCACCCAAAAGTATCTCAAAAACTCTATTAAAAAAAAAAACTCTTTTAAGGTTGTTAATACAAACTCAACAAAGCAAGGGAACCTTCCAAAGACTTAGATTGATCATGTACTTTCCTTCTGTGTGAATTCTGCACGGAAAGAGTTTTAGCTCCCGAGATTGAAGTTGCCACTGATACACCCAAACTGAGAATCAGCCAGAACAACACCACCTGCATTGTACAATCTAAACCCTCAGCGCTGAAGCAAGTGGGCACTTCCTGTGGGCGGCAGGCCCATCGGCAATGAAGAACACATCAGGAGGGATGAACTTTCATGTGCTTTACTCTCTTCCTGTGTGGCTGAAATAAGACCCATCCTCTTCACCACAGTCACTAGAGGAAGAAGCACGGACCTGCAGATATGTGCATTCCAGCCTCCACCAATAACTTCCCAGAGTGGACTTTTTAAAGTTCTTTTTAAAGTGGACTTTTTAAGAGTAACTGTGGTTACTGTTCCTAGGGCCATTCAATACATCTGCTAATCCAGGGGCAGCAAAGACATTGTTACTAGGGAGCATACCACTGTGAGCTTCCTAGAAGACCAGGGGAAGCATCTTCTCTCTTCCCCCTCACCGCAGGTAAATAGAGGCCTGGTGCCCACACTCACATCTTCCTCTGGAGCCTTGTCAACTGTCACTGCACTCTCTGCTGAGGCCAGACACAGTACAAGCCGTAGCCTCAGAATCATTAGATAACAGTCAATGTTATTTGTGTGGGTCTTGTGTGTAAATATGCAGGTTAGATGGAGCTGTGTAATAGATTATCCACATCTAGGGCTGGAAAACTAGCCAAACACATGCAGTGGTGGGTATGGGAAATGCCTTCAAGTTAGGACACAAGCATCCATGACCAAAATGTACCAAGTGTATGAATATTGGGAGTTAGGCAAAAGAGTACTTGTAAGCAATGTACCCTGACCTTATATCAAAGAAACAGTATTTATCCCCTAAAATACTTATTTGCAAAAGTAGTAATAACTAGTTTGGTAAAGTCCTATTTCATTCCTGGATTTTCTTTAACTGTTCATTTTGCTGAAGGGCCCCATTAAAAACAAATTTCATGGGTCTTAAGTCGTCCCAAAAAAGCAATATCAAATAAGATAAGTGATCTGTTTACAGCTTCTTCAGGCAAATCAGTCATGTAGCCTGATCCCTTCCGTTTTGAAATTAAAAATAAAGAAAAAGAAAATATTAGAGACCATAATCATCACGTGTTCTTTCTGACCCAGACCTAATTATGCATCAAATCCAGACTTAAGACTTTATTTCTAGTGTTTAAAATGAACACCAAGGAACAAGCTAAGCTGATGGAGTGTCCTGGCCACACTTCAGTAGCAGTGAATTCTCCCAGGACTGGCTCCCCTCACAATAGCATTCCTCACAGACTGCAGCGCCCTCAAAGGCAGGCAGGGAAACCTGATTACCTACAGTGATTCACTGTGTTTCCTTCCTTAAGTGCTGTTTTCCTTTAAGATGAGAGGTTCGGCCAGACTATCGTGCGTGTTATCAGAACAAGAGATCAGAATCTTCAAATTGTACTTGCCAGAGCTCAGTGAAAAATGAGATTACCACCAGGGTGTGCTGGGAGACATCCCAAAGGTTGCCTGGTTTCTAACGCGATTTTCCTCCACTACAACTGCCTGTCTTCTTTTGATACAATATTTCTATAACTTCAGGTGTCTTTTTTTTAAATAAAAAAATGGCGCTTGTGTACAAACATGGCAAGCTCTCTTATGTTGACAAAGTGAACCGAAAGAAATACATCAATAAATAGAGTGTACTTCTGACCACCTGAAAAGCTCACCTGTCTTTTAGGTCTTCAAAAATAATGGATAATGATACTGACATTTTCATGTTGTAAAGTAGAAAGGATGAGGGTTTCTGCTTTATCAAATATACCTGGCACTACCAAAATATCCCATTTTTCTGTCTCTTGCCCCACCCATATATGTGTCCTATGCCTCAAGAATTCATAGCAGAAGTTAAGTTGTCTATCCTACCTAGATATGGGAACTTTATACCATCTCACCTATACTTGGAGATATGGTAAAAGAAAAAACTATTGCATTTCACAACTTAACATAAGAGATCAGAATCCTGTTTAGATTTAACTTCAAAATGAAAGTAAAACTTTTTTCTCTGCTATGAAAGCTTTATAAAGCAGTCATGCTTCCTTTGAATGAAGTACAAACAGCCTCGGTCAAGGTACAATAATGACTGGAAAGTATTTCGCTAATGTGACAAACACAAGGACCAGAGTTCTTAGGAACTTTGCTTTTAAGTCTTTGAGCCGCAGAGCACAGGACTGGCTGCCAGAGAGAATCTCCTCAAATCACAGTAAGAGTGGGCACAAGGGAGCAATATACACTTCCATTCAGAGTACTGCAACTCTAAGTCCCTGATTAAGAAAGGGTAGCTCCATGTAGCGTGCCTCAAGAAAGAGCCTTTCCAGGATTTGAGACTGTTCTTGTAGTCCAGTGATCTCACCCAGAGCAAGTTTGTCTGGCACTGAAGCGAAAAGCGAGAGAGAAGTTAAGTGGAAAGGGGGAAGAGAAAGGTGCTTTGAGCACTTCAACTTCAGACTAGAAGAACTTGCTGCAGGCAATCATGCTGAGAAGGTGGGGCCTCCAGGAGGGGGAGAAAAGGCAAAGCTGCACTTTACAGGGGACCAAGAAGTGCTCTCTACGTGCTAGAGCCCAGGCAGAAATGCTTTCTTGGCGTTTCCCAAGTTATGGGGTTTTCTTTTCCCCTTTTGTTCTGAGAACTTTTCCCCTTTTGTGGAGCTTACAGCGGTTAGCTGCTGTCGCTCGGTGGCAGTTCTTAACAGGCTGCCAAAGGCTGAGTGCAATGCACTTAAAGAAAGAAATCACCTGTCCTTGCCAAGATGCACACGCTGCCCAGTACCTGAGCGAGAGCTCTGCCGTCGCCAGCCCACAGAAATCCCAGTTTAACCTCTGTCTCCCCCTTGCAAATAAATACGTGCCGCTTGCAGAGAATCTGCCTGACTCACCCCCCCCCCCCCCCCGCCTCCGGCGTGCCAGGGAGAGATGCGAGTGCCCGGTCCTGGAGCGGACACTGGAGTAGGGACCGCGGCCTCGATGGCACTGCTGCCCCAACCTCTACAGCTTAAGAATCTGAGGGTGTGCCCCACCACACCTCAAGCAGGTTCCCAGCCACGCCGCGACCACCCGGGCTCAAAAGAAGACAAGTGTCACTGCTCTTGAGCCCAGCCCGGGCGTCCACTGGCCCGACAACCGTGACAACAACGCCCGGTTACGTGCAGTAGGCTATGCAGTAGGGGGAAAACAGAACCACCCAAAGTCCTCATCTGAACGCTAAGACGGAATAAAAAGTACTTTTTCCGCAGCAACAGCAGCGGTGTCCACACTTCCCGGGCGCCCAGCCCAGGGGATGCCCGGCCCGCCCCTGACCTCTCTCTTTCTCTGCGTCCCTCCCTGGACCCACCGAGGCCGCCAGCGTGCCCTGCGGGACCGCCACCCAGTGCCCACCGTGAGGGCCAGGCTTGGGGACGTGGCCGACCCTCCCTGCCACCGCTCGGGCCACTCACCTCCTGGGATCCGGCTTCCGTCGCTCCTCCAGCTTGGCGACCGTGTGTGAGGCTGCAGCGGCCGCCGCCGCCGCTGCCGCCGCCGCCGCCACCTAAGCTCTGCCCCGTGCGCCGCCGGGGCTGGGAGGCGGGGGAGAGCGGGGACCCGGGCGGCGTGGGCTGGGAAGTTGGCGCGGCCGGTCGCAGCGCGCGCGGGGCAGCGGTCGCAACTTTGGCGCCGGGTGGGTGGCTGTGCGCGCTGTGCGCCCGGGACGCGGCCGAGGGGCGAGGGCGGCCGCCGGAGGGTCGGCCCCGCGGGGAGGGAACGGCGACGCGGAGCGGAGGTGCCGGCCTCGGGGAGGGGACGGCCGCGGCGGGGCGGCTCCGCTCTACTCTGCCTCCCGCAGTTCCCGCGTGTGCGCCCGGCTCTCGGTGTGGCTGCCGGGAACCGACGCTGCAGCCGGGGCCGGGCTCGGGGATGGGCTAGGCGGCTGAAGCAGTACGGCGAGCGCGAGCCCGCGATCCATATTTAAAGCGGCGAGTGGCCTCGGCCGGCCCCCTGCCCTGCCCTCGCTCTCGCCCGCCCGGCCCCCTCTCGGCTCCCGGCCGCCGCTCGGCGTCAGCCGCCCGGGCTTCGGCGGAGGGGAGGGGCCTCGGGCCGCACCGCCCCCGCCGGGGGGCTCCGCACGCCCGCGCCCTCCCCGGGCTGGTGGGGGCATCTGGCTCCGGACCCCGCAGCCTCGCCTCGCCAGGCTTCTCTTGCACCCAGAGATAGGCTCGAGGTTTCATCAGGCTGGCCTCAGTTCCACAATATGGGAAGAGCCTGAAGTTGACTGCGATTTTTCCTAACCTATATCATTCAGGATGCTACTCTACAAAACTTTGGGTGTGCTTTGTAAAGAAAGTGCAAACAGAGCCCGGTGCCAAGTCCCCCAGACATCTTTTTTGACAAAAGGTGTCTAAGGACACAGAGGTGTCCTTGGTGACTTCTGTATGAGTTAAGGAAACACCCTCAGCCATCCAAGGCAGGTTCTTGGGTTTGCAAAATGGTCTTTCATGTGTACTATGCTGGTGAAACTAGTTAGAAACCCTTTTCTAAGCAAATCACAGTTTTGTCAATGGCCCAGTACTATTTCGATCAGTTAAGAAATCCTTTAAGGTGGGAACAGGTGCCAGCACAGACACCCTCTAATGTTCTGAAGACTATACAATAGCCATGTAATAGGCTTGAGCCACACAACATACGGTGGAAGCATGTCTGTGTTTCCCCTTCAGGCATTTTGTATGTGAAGGTCACTGTTGAGACTCCACAGGGCTACTGAAACACATCTCTACCAAACCTGGGAGATGCCAGGGAAGGGACTTTTGGGTGTAGGGGTGAGGTAGATGTAAGGGTAGCGTCACTGGTTTTTGGTTTGTTTTTGTTCTTTTCTTTCCTTTCCTTTCCGTTTCTTTTCTTTCCTTAAGTATTTAGAACTGGAGAAGATCCATGGTGTCTCCCCCGGGGTTGGGGAAGCAGATACAGAGGTTGTGTTTGGGGAAAGCTGATGTGTGTAAAACCCTTACTCAACACAGCCAGCACTGGGAACCACCCCAAGTTGCCTAATGTCTGAAATTAAAATGCACTACTGTCATGTGTTTGGCTGTGGTCGTTTCTGGCTGGCGTTCGTGTTCACACATTCTACAAAACCTACGGCAGCGATAGGGGCAATTGAGTAGCGAAGGCAGGGCAAGATGTGACCTTTACATCCCCCCTGAGTAATTATATTTTGTCTCTAGGCTAATGTTTAAAGTAACTGTCGCTCCTAAACACACAGCAAGAATCAGCAACCCCAAAGCTCATGAGCAAAAAAGAAATCACTTTTGTATTAAGAATTTGCCACTGCTGATCAGCAGTTTTTTACACTGTGGATTATGTATTTCAACATAGCTAGCAATTTCTCATTATAGTCGTGAACCGGCCATGAATAGTCAGCTTTAGTGACTGTCTGAGCAAGGAAAAGTCCAAGAAATGCATTTCCCATGTACTTGGCTGCAAAATATGTCAAAATGCCCTTCATGCAAATTGATAGGTAACCCCTGGAGGCATCTTATTATCAAGATTGGCAAGAATTCGCCCTGTAAGGGGGTATAGGGCTAGTGAACAGGGTGGGGGTGGGAGGCCAGAGTGAGTACTGTGGAGTGAAATTTGGTGTGTGTCTTAAATTAATGAGAAAAGAATCAGCCTTGGCCGACAGCCCGCTAGCTCCGCAATCACTCTCCACGTGGTGTTTGCGATTCCACAATTAAAAAGGCATGTTCTATTTTCTTTCCTATTGATTACTGTCCAGTAATAGAGATTCATGCTCTTTCCTTAGAAAGGTCAACATCAACTTTTTGTTAACTCTGTGTGTGGTCGGTCACCTTTGCTTTTGCCGTTCTGAGCAAGGACAATAAATACTGAGGGTCTTGGTTTTTTTTTTTTAATTCCCCCCAACTCATCCTAAAATATGCAATATCGCCTTTGATTCTCATAAATGAAGAAAAGGATTAATTTGCTCCTTTTCTCCTATGACTCACAAAGTTCGGGGATGAAAAGAATGAACAGAAAGGGCTGGGTGTGTTAGAGCACACCTGTGATCCCAACATGGAGGAAGGGCTTCAGGCCAGCCTGGGCTACAGAATGAGTTCAAAGCCAGCCTGGGATATATTGAGTGTTAACAACACAATAAAGGAGGTAAGGGGTGCTGGGCTTTAGCTCAATAGTAGAATGTCTACATATCCAGAGCAAGGTCCAGGTTAAATATAGGAGGGGATTGGTAGAATTAGTATAATCCTTACTGATAATGGCTTATTTGGTTTTTGGCCAATAGTTCCCTGTGCTTTATAGTTTACCCATTTACTATTTAGTTTATTAATTAAGTTTCTTTCCCACTGGTGGTCCTAATGGAGACAGAAAACTTCCTGGAGGAAGCTGTGTTTCAATGACAAGCACCATCTAGTGGCGGCAGGTGACAAAGCCTCCTGCCTCAGACAACACAGTTTCTGAAGTTGTCATCCTGGGCTCATCAGAGGAGAGCATGATACGGGCCAGCATCACACAACTGGCAGGCTTGCTATTCTTCGTGCAGTGGAAGTGCAAATAGGATCATCACTGGAGAATTTTCTCAGTGTTTGGGTAATTTTGACTAGGTCCTAAAGACTTCTGTATTCAAGTTGCTTTCATTTCATAAAATAAAAAAGTGGTCCTTGCCACTACTTATTCACTAGACAGTGCAACCTACAAGCACATTTTATTAGAATCTTTTCATTATTTTATCAGAACAGAAAAGTAGAAATATCATTGAATTTATCCTGAAGTTATAAAAATAATGTAATATTCAGACACATCTCATAAGGGACCTGTACTGGCTGGATCTGTGTGTCAACCTCGGTTGAGAAAATGCCTCTGTGGGATCCAGCTGTAAAACATTGAGTGATCTCATTAGATATCAGTGGGGGAAGGCCCAGCCCATGGTGTCTGGTGCCACCCCCGGCCTGGTAGTCCTGGGTTCTACCTTTCATGGCCTCTGCATTAGCTCCCGCCTCCAGGTTTTACCCTACTGTGTTCCTGTCCTGACTTCCTTCTGTTATCTGGAAGTAAGGTGAATAACCCTTTCCTCCTCATCTTGCTGTTTGGTCAGTGTTTCATCTCAATAATAGAAACCCTGACCCTAACAAAGACAAGACATAAACAGAAAGGAGGTAGTGGATACACTGTATCTTGTTGACTCCAGAAGTTAAGGGCTAATAAAAAATGTTCCTGCCTTTGGAGATCTTTTTAAATAGGCCTCTCATTTGTAAAAGTTTGACAAGTATTTTGTTACACAGTTTTCTTTGTGCTGGTATTTGTTTTGAGTTGTTTTGCTAGTAAACAATATTGCAACAAAGGTTCAGCGTAGCCATAGCCTCAAGTGAGAGCAAGACACTTGGGCTTTTCCTTCTTGATCTGCAGCTAGTCTGGGATACCCTGGAGGGGTGAGTGGGGCCAGAGGAGAGGAGGGGAAGGGAGGGGAAAAGAGGAGGTGTGGAGGAGATTTGGATAATCTAATTGATCTTAGATTTTTTTTAACTTGGATTCGAGATGGTTCATATTCAGTGTGACAAATTTCTGAATAAATTCAACTAACCTAGATTTATAATCTAAATTTCCTTCTTCAAACCTTGGGTTTAAAAATAGCTACATCCCCTTTTTATGAGGCAAGGAGGAAGGTGAAGATGGTTTTTGCAAACTGTCAGGGTGGCACGAGCTGGGGAAAATAATTTTATTTGGTTAAATATCTGTCATAAGTTTATTTACAGCTTTAACAGATAATCTATAGACCACATCCAACTGTCAGTTTTAGAGCACATGCCTAAACTCATATATTGGAAGAGACTGACTGCTAGCAACAGTTCCTGTCTCTGTTAAAGAAGGCAAGACACTCAGCCTTTCTTAGCTTTGATTTGCTTAGCAATAATATTAAGTGATATAAATTACCCAAAGTGTAATAACTCCATTAGGGATACCAAAATGGTTTCCTCCAGTGAGATTGCAACAATATAGTGATAGAGAAATATGCAAATCTTTCAGAATGCTACTGACGCATTTGTCACCAGGTACCTTAGGCAAGTCCTCCAGCCTCTCCCTCCTACAGGGATCCTCTCATAGATCAGACTAACACAGGACACAGGCCTCTCTGTTTAAGAGAGAATGAAAACACTTGAAACTAGCTTCCAAACCTATAGCTGGGATCAAAGATTATTTGTTCTTAGGTAACATCAGAGAGAATTATGTCAGACTTCTCTGCCAAATGGACCCTGATACTCTGTGTGTGTGTGTGTGTGTGTGTGTGTGTGTGTGTGTGTGTGTGTGTGTGTTCATTCCACCCTCTTCTCAGACACACAGGCATTTGTCCTTTGTGTCCAGCCAGCTTCCCACCTTCTTGAGAGATGAATAAACCCATGGGGCAGAAGTCTTCATAGCTGCCCTTCCCTTTCTGTCTGTGGCTTGAATGATGTAGACCATTTGTTCCAGCACCCAAGCAGGTTCCCCTGTAGGCTGACCCACCACTAGCCAGAATTGGTCCCAACTCATTTACATCCCTTTCCAGTAACTAACAGCTCTGCAACTTCATATCTGCCAGATGTACATGTGGCAAATGTTGCAAGATGAAAATATGAATATTAAAATCCCCCCCCCCAGAAAAAAATATTCTGAGAAAATTTGTTTTATGGATTTTATGGTTTCTAGTCTTGTACCCTGGACTAAAGGCCATTTAATTCCCCACAGAACACAGGTCACCCTTATACTACTTAGACAAGTAGTGAGTGTATGTGTGTGTGTGTGTGTGTGTGTGTGTGTGTGTGTGTGTGTGTGTGAATCCTCAGGCACATCCACTGTTTTCTTTTTAAATGGTGTCTCTCACAGACATTAGAATAGACTGGGACCAGTGAGTCCCAGAGACTCACCTACCTCCACCTCCCGAGAGCCCCACTGGAGTTACAAACACACACCCACTGGAGTTACAAATACACACCATCATTCCCAGCTTTTTTTTCTTATAAATTCAGATTCTTAGTATCAGAGTTAAGCACCCATGTTTGTGTGGCAAGCACTTTACCAACTAAGCTATTTTCTCAGGCCAACAAATATTTGTTACAGGCAGACTAACTTTATATCAAAGGCTCTTGTAAGAGATGGCTTCCCCAAGTTGATGGGGAGGAGGGAGAAGGTGTAAAAGTATAACATTTGAAGTATAAATACAGAGAATATCCAATAAAATTGAAAAAAGAGAGAGAAGGAGAGAAAGACAGAGAGAGAGACAGAGACAGAGAGACAGAGAGAGAGACAGAGAGAGAGACAGAGAGACAGAGAGACAGAGAGACAGAGAAACAGAGAGACAGAGAGAGAGAGAGAGATGGCTTCCCAGAGGAAGCAGAATCCCTGCTTGGTGAAACAGACAAGTGGACACTCAGAATTATTTCTACACTGGAGTGCTAAATGCTGTAACGTTGGAGATGGGAGTCCTATGGACACATAGGACTTGCCAGCCCTGTTTTCAGTCCCTGGTTAACCTGGCCATCCTTGTGTGATTAAAACAAAAAAAAAAAAAAAAAAAAAAAAAGAAAAGAAAAAATCACTGTCTTTCTTTACCATATGTGGAATACAGGGAAACTGTAATCCTTTGGCTTTAAGAAACGAAGCCTGGGGATGTGAAATAGTTCAGAAGACAGTGGAGGTGGACGTAGGGGGCGGCCTGCTAAGAAGAAGGTAGACTGTAACAAGATGTACGGTAAAGCAATGCCTAACCGCAACTAAACAGGACACAAAGCAAGACCCCAATGCTGAATAACTTATAAAATAAACACTCCCTCTCGCTTAGCACATTAAAATTAGAGACTCTTCACGTCTTTATGAATAAAACATTTCACAGATCATGGTATCTTTAAGACAACATTCTTCTTACATGGAAACGTTTAGACTACATCAATATATTTATTTGTATGTGCACAAACTATATAGAGTAAAGGAGAAAGGAAGGACATCAAGTCCCCTTTGCCTCCAGGGAAGGAAATTGGATGAGAAGGGGGATGGGAGGAAGCTTTTTCATTGAATGGCTTTGGGAGAATTTTAACTATACGAGCAAGTTGCTGATTTTTAACGTAAGTTGAAATTGAAAATATGTAAATAAACCCACTTAAGTGCCTAAGAATATTTCTATATAAATGAGTATATGCTTTAATGCATGCCCAGATGATAGACAAAATGTGGCACAGTAGACCCAGGAACCCACTGACAGTGCTGTTTTGGGCTCCAGTCACACCAGTGCAGGGACAAAGAAATATCATCAGAGGGATATACAAATAAACTATAAAAAAATTAAAGTCAATTTTATCAACTGTCTTGCGGTACATCTGGTTAAAGCAATCTCATTTGAAAAAAAAATATTCTTTTCTCCATTATTAAAGCAACGGAGTTTCCTCATTTTTAAAGAAAAACATGAAATAGATGGCATAGTAATTAAAAAGTGGCTTTTTCAGAGAAAACCACTATTTTTATATATTTTCTTTGCGCTATTTACATTTGTGGTTTACAGCCAATTGATCATGTCACATTTTGATTCTGTCTGAGGGCGCTCTTGGCATATATGGAAAAAAGGCCTGGAAGTAAGGGGGTGCATAGCTCATCTTCCTGATCCATCGGACACTGCTCCTCACTCATGTCGGGGTTCCAGGCTCTCCTCACAGATGGAGAATAATCAGACACAGCAGCCACTATCTGGTAACAAAAAATCCCAATGACCCTACAAACAGGAAGAGCAACAGCTCAACCCTGATATTGCATTCCCGAGGCTGCTCAGTAAGTTAACTTGTGTAATATTCTAGTTCTAATATCACTGGTAGTAGCATCTCTCCTCTCTTGAGAAGAAGCTATGCAGCTTTCCAAACCCCTAGTTTATGGTCAGCTCCTGTCACACTTCCTTGAACACTGAGCAAGCTTGCAGTGGGAGCTGCTTTTTTTCTGAGAACTTAAACGTCTGGTCCAGAAGAGTCAGCTAATTGTTGGAGAAATCTACACAAGGGCTACCTCTAAATTGCATCCAATTCTCAGACTCAGCTGGACCTGCTGGAACACGTACGGCCCTGTAACAACCTCTGCATGTATTTCTGAACACCCCATTTTGCAAATGCAGAGGTTCTGAGTTTGCAAAGGATGTTTTGTCTCCATTTTATTTTCTTGTTTAGCATAACTGCCGGCCAGCCAGGTGCACTTACCCAGCAGACTTAAAAGAATTGCTACAGTTGAGGTCAGCCCGGGCTAGTTCTAGACCAGCCAAGGCTATATAATGAGACCCTATCTCCAAAAACCAAAACAAAGACAAGATTATGTTTTGTCATGAATAATTATAGTGAGGTCTTCTGTGGTGCTTGCTTCTCACTTCAATTCTATGTATGTACCTCCTTTCACACTCCTTCCACTGGGGTGCATGGTGATGTGCGCATGTGAAAGTCACCACTATCAACTATGGACTGGTTAGACCACAAGGTTTGCTTACACTTCTGACTTTTTATTTTAAAAAGAGAGAGGAAACAATCTTCTGGTTGTTGGTGTTGCAGAGCTGTGTTTGTTGTAGACATGGTGTCCAGGTGCTGAGCTTGGGCCTAGGAATATTAACATTACATTTAAGTGTTTATCCACTATAAAAAACATTTCACCCTATGTCACACAGATCTTGCTGATAAATTTCAACATGTGTCCTTTCAGTGAGCAATTTTTGTTTAAACTTTAAAAAGGTAGCTTTTGATTTAAAAAAAATGTATCAGAATATGTAGCATAAATCAGAAACTAGAACAGGGAGAATTTGCTCAAACCCTCTTTCTCCAGTGAGGTTTTCTTCTGAGTGCTGAAGCAATGTGCTTTGACATAACCAGCCCTCCTTCTCAGAGCTCCTGCTCCTTCATACATTCAGTATGTATTGGAAGCAATGACCTAGCGCTCTAGAATCGGGGAAGTCCTAACAAACTTACAAAGAAGAGGAAGAGGGAGAAGGAGAAGAAAGGGGGAGTGGAGGAGGAAGAGAAGGAAGGAGAGGAAAAGTGAGAAGAGGAGGAGAGAGAGGAGGGAGAGAGGAGGATGGACAGGAGAAGGGAATGGAGGAGGGAGAGGAGAAGGGAGGGGAGGAGGGAGGAAAGGAGGAGGAATAGGAGAAGGAAAAGGAGGAGGGAGGGAAGGAGGGAAAGGAGGAGGAAGAACAGGAGGATAAAGAGGAGGAGGGAAAAAAGGAGGGAGAGGGGAGGGAGAGAGGGAAGAAAAAGAGGAGAAAGGGGAAGGGAAGGAGAGGAGATAAAGAATAGAATAAAGAATAAAGCAGGAGTTTTTGCTGGACAATTTTCTCTGTCCTGTAAGGGACCCTCAAATTCTACAACAGTTTCTGTGATTAAAAGTGAAACTTGTGGTCTAATATCCAATATATACAAAGAACTCAAGAAATTAGACTCCAGGGAATCAAACAATCCTATTTTAAAAATGGGGTAGAGAGCTAAACAAAGAATTCTCAATTAAGGAACATCGAATGGCTGAGAAGCACCTAAGGAAATGCACAACATCCCTAGTCATCATGGAAATGCAAATCTAAACAACCCTAAGATTCCACCTCACACCAGTCAGAATAGCTAACATCAAAAACTCAGATGACAGCAGATGCTGGCAAGAATGCAGAGAAAGAGGAACACTCCTCCACTGTTGGTGGGGTTGTAAGCTGGTACAACCACTCTGAAAATCAGTCTGGTGGTTCCTCAGAAAATTGGACATAGCACTACCTGAAGACCCAGTTATTCCACTTCTGAGCATATACCCCAAAGATGCTCCAACATACAATAAGGACACATGCTCCACCATGTTCATAGCAGCCTTATTTATAATAGCCAGAAGCTGGAAAGAACCCAGATGTCCTTCAGTAGATGAATGGATACAAAAATTTTAGTATATTTACACAATGGAGTACTACTCAGCTATCAGAAACAATGACTTAACGAAACTCCTAGGAAAATGAATGTATCTAGAGAATATCATCCTGAGTGAGATAACCCAGTCACAAAAGAACAGACATAATATGCAGTCACTGATAATTGGATACCAGCCCCAGAAAGATCTGAATACCCAAGAGACAACTCACAGACCATATGAAGCTCAAAAAAGGAAAGGCCAAAAATTGGAATCCTCAGCTTTTTTTAGAAAAATAAAATAAGTGTATAGCACCCTCTCAGAGTGGGGTACACCTAGACCTTAAATCATTAATAACTCAAGAACTAAGAACATATCCTTGTGGCAATTTTTGGTATTTAAAAATCATTATTTTTAATCTATACACACCAAGAAAACTTTGACTATTTCCATGTTACCTTCTGTTCTACATGTACTTTGTGCTTATTGTAACTACTACAATTTCAATGCATACTATCAAACCTTTGAAAAAATCAAATACTGACAAAATATATTCATATAGTTTTATGCTAAAGTGCCTTTAAAAATCTGTACACGTATCTCTATTTTTTAATAAAGTTGTAAGGAGAAAAAAGTGAAATTTGCTGTTTCCTTGAGACTTCATCCATGCTGGCAAGGGTTAAAGATGCCCCACTTAGAGGAGCAGCTGGTCAAAGCTTTCCGGACACTGAAGTTCCCATTTGCAATGAAAAACAAAGTAATTAAAAAGATGGAGGTGATATTTCAGCGAATCTCTAAGAAAATATTCTGTATAAGTTGCTGCAGAGCCGTGCTAACAAACCAATAGACCACTGATTCAGACAATGGAAATGGGCCAGGAGAATACCAAAATAATTAATCCAATAAATCTGATGTTACAATCAATAACCAATAATTGCTGCTTTTGTCACCCACTCCCTAATCTACGTAAAACTGTGGGACAAGAATTTTAAATCCTTGTTGTAGTCTACAGCTGAAAAGATGGTCTGAGAAATATGCCGAGACCTTTCATAGGCTCTGTGTGGTAAAGTTCTCACCCCAGCTCCATCAACAAAACAAACAGGAAGCTTCCACTGGCTCCTCATCGGCCATTGAAAGAATACCAAGTGACTTTGCTCAGATTTAGTAGATTTCTATGACCTGGCTTCAACTGGCTGGAGTGGCCCCAGATTCCAAAACCAGCTCAGTGTTCCACTCAACCTATTTCTTAATCACGCCACTTATCTTCTTGGCACCAGTCCCTTTCTCAGACCATGTGTGCTAATGGGAATTCTTTCCCTTCATCCACTCCAAGTGTTACCCGCTTAAAAGCCTGACGTCTAAACCCCGGTTCAAATGCTGTTTCAACTGAACCATCTTCATCATCAGTTCAGCTCCATGATGGCTGATCATCATTGTCAAGTTGATGCAACTCAGAATCACTGTGGAAATGAACATCTGAAAACATCTGCGAGTGGTTGGTTTTCTAGAGTAAGTTAACTAAAGTGGGAACATGCACACTAGAAGTAGGTTGCACCATTTACATGGGTGAGGATCTTAGACTGAGCAAACTCAGAGAAAGAGAGCTGGGCATGCGCATTCATCGCCTCTGCTTCCTGACTCTGGAAGGCTGTGAGCAGCCACCTCACATCCCTGCCTCCGTGATGCCTTTGCCATGCGGACTCCATCTGGGAGCCAAAACAAACACTTCCTTCCTTGTGGGGCTTTTGTCACTACAGTAAGGACTGTAACCAAACAGGTATTATGTTCTTTCTCCTCCTCCTTATGGAAAGCATTTCGGAGATGCATCATGTACTTGTTCCATGGCCACCACACTTTGAGGCTTGTAGTTTACTGACTGCTCCCCTCCCCCACAAAAAAAAGTTGGTTGTAAACCTAAGACATGTGTCTTAAATATATATATATCTTTTATTTCTGTACAAGCCCATACTTAAAATGGGCTTTTAAGAAAGAGAATGAATCAGACCTACAGTATGGCTCAAAGGGTAAAGAGGGTTGCCACCCGATTATATAAGCATGGAGACCCAAGTTTGATCCTCAGAACCCATAAAAAGTGGAAGGAGAGAACAGACTTCACAAAGATGTCCTTCGACCACCTCAAACTAATGTGCTAATGAGCCACTTGAATGTACACCGTGCAGGACTGTGCACACAGCACAGCCACAGCAAGAGTCTAAAGATCTAAAGTTAAAAACTGAATAAATGAGACAATGAACGCATGGAGGTTAAAGAAAAACAATTACAAGTTAAAGAGCATAAGAACCCCCTAGAAAGAATGAGCCCAGAAAGCAATGGATGTTTCTATTTTTCATAATCTATACAAAAAAATCATCTTGTAAAATATTATAGAACTGGGTAAAACGTGGGGAAAGATTTGCGGAGACTGAGCCACAGGATCCCGTCTGCAACGAACCATTTTGTGTTCATTTATTCAATCAAATGTTTATGGGGTGCCTGTTCCATTCCCCTCAAGACCCCGCAAGTGTTGAAGAACTACACAAGAAAGACAAACAAGGCCACTGACTAGAGGGCACTTAAATTCTAGTGGGAAAAAAGACAGTAAGTAATAAACAAGTGTAAAGTAAGATCAGTCATATAAATCGGGAGAAAAATAAAGGAGTCAACCCTGAGATGGGATAGTTGAGGTTCAATGCTAACAGAAAGGCCTAATACGGGAGTTGTAGGGAAAGACAGGCAGACAGAACAGAAAATTCAAAGACACTCAAGGGCACAAAGAAAGGGATGGGTAGCGGTGGAGTACAAGGACCAAGGGAGACAGGCAGTATGGTGGCATCCAGAGGAAGACAGGGATGGCAGATCTCACAGGGCACGACATACCAAGGAAGGAATTAGGATCATCTTACAGCATCGATAGAAAGCTACTGAAAAATCATAAACAAGGATGACATGCGATCAAAAGTAGGCACTACAATGTTTATTCTTAGAACCAAGTGGGGAACAGAGTGGAGCGGAAGAATGACTGGCCTTGCATAGCGCTGTGGTCTGAGTAAAGACCCACAGCACAGCTCGTGCTGAGACTTAATGTCACTGCACAGGAGCAAGGCTTCAAAGGAGTGATGGGATTCAGGTGCTTTTATAAGACAAGTCTGTCCGTCCGTCTGTCTGTCTATCATCTATCTATCATCTATCTATTCATCTATCCCTGTCTCCATCTGTCTCTCTGTCTCTGCCTTACCCTTCCTCCTTCCTTTCTGCCTTCTTCAGCGTAGCGATAACATAAGAAAGTCCTCACCAGATGCCAGCACATTGGTCTTGTACTTCCCAGCCTCCAGAGCTAGGAGTCAAGAAATGCCTGTTCATAATGAATTGCAGTCCCGAGAATTCTGATCAGCACATGAAGAAAACTAAAACAGGCAATAAGCACTAGAGGAGAGAAATGGATAACTTTGGAAGAGATTTGGACAAGAGAGTCAAGTGGTCTTGTAGATAGATGAGGTCTGAGTGCTGAAGAACAGGAAGATAAATTATTGATCCCTCCTCATTTTTATCTGTGTGTTTCCAGTCTATTGACTCCGTTACTGATCTTGATCAATCTAGTGATTTGGGGTTTGGCTTGTTCTTCCACCAGGATCCTACAGGATGTTGTCAAGTTATGTATTTGAGATCTCTTTGTTTCTTCATTAGGCACTTGGAACTATAAATGTACCTCTTAGGATTGATTCTGTTGTATCTCCATAGGTTTGGGTGTGTTCTGCTCCCATTTCCATAGGATTTTGTAAAATTTAGTTTTTGCTTTATAAAGTGGCATATTCATCATTCACGTGCATTGTACGCTCTAGAAGTTCTTTTGCTGTGTATTTGTAACTTACTCCACTGTTATCAGATAGACTTTATGGTGTTATTTCAACTTTCCTGTGCTTGTAGAAATTTGCTTTATGCCCTAACATGTGATCTCTTTTGAAAAATGTTCCATGGACTGAGAAGAAGAATGTGTTTGGGATGAAATGTTATGTAGACTCTGTTAAGTCCTCTTGACCTATGATGTCATTTAACTTTATTATTTCTGTTTATTTTTTTAAGAGAAGACCTGCCCATTGCTAGGAGCATAGCTTCAATGTCACCTACTCCTATTTCACTAGGGTCACTCTATGGCTTTATACCTAACCCTATTTGTTTTCTCAAGCTGGGTGCACCTGTGTTTAGGGTATATTTTTTAAAATCATCTTTTCTTCAAGGATTGTTCTTTCAGTAAGGGTGAAGTGACCTTCTTACCTAGTCTCACACATCTTGGTTTGAAGTCTACTTTGGCAGGTGTTTCTGGTGACACCTGCATGTTTCCTGTGTGATTGGAACAACACCCTTTCATCCTCTACTCTACAGTAGTGTCTGTTATGTGTAGTGAGAATTGCTTCACGGAGGCAGCAGATGGAATAGTCCCGCCTTTTAGTCTAATCTACTAGCTTGTGTCCTTTAGTGGGGAATTGAAGTCATTAATGTGCAGAATTATCCCTAATAATTGTGTGCTAATCCCTGCCATTGTCCAGTTTATAGTGTTTGTATTTTTCCTCTTCCTCTCTTGATCAGTCTAATATGATGTGTTCCTTACTGAGTCCTCATAAATAGATTTGTTTTCTCTTCAGTCTGAAGAATTTTCTCCAAGTGGTTTTTTCATAGAGCTGACTCAGTGGATATAAATTTCTTTAGCCTATGTTTATCTTGGAAATCTTTTTTCCCCTAAAATTCTGACAGCTTTGCTGGGTATAGTAGTCATCTTCCTTGACAGTTTTTGCCTTTTATAACTTAAACCATTTTAGTCTAGGCCCTCTTGGCTTTTAAATTTCCAGTTAAATAATATTCTGTCATTCTGATGGACCCACTTTATATGGGACTTGATGTTTCTTTCTTGCTGCTTTCAATACACTTTCTTTGTTTGGGGTATTAGAGTTTTCTTTTTAATAAGAAGGGGAGACCTCTTCTGGTCTTTTCTGTCTGGTGTCTTAAATTTCGCGAGTATCTAGACTGACATCTCTTCTCCTAACTCTGCTAAATCCCTCTTTCTTCTATAGCTGTTATTGGGGTTTGTCTATTGAGTATCATGAATATCTTGGAAACCCCACTTGACCATTTTCCCTTATTTTTATTCCTTGTTTGATTATTCCAATTCCTGCATGTGATCCTCAACCTCAGTACTCTGACCACTCTTTAATTTATTTTTTATAGTGAGAATTTCCACAGAGTTTTATTGAACGTACTGTGTTTTTCATTTTGGGCACTTCAGATTATCTTGTCTTTCCTTTAGTACTTCTATCTTTTTATTGAATTCCTCTTTTGTATCTTGCATTACATTCCTCCTTTCGTTCGGCTGTTTGTTTTCTCAAGAGAAGCTTGGCTTATTCTTCCTTTGGACACACTGATAACCATTCTATTGAGTTCTCTGTATCTCTCACCTGAGTCACTCTCAGTAGATGTCATTACTGTAGGATTAGTAATTTTGAAGAAATTGTGTCTTGGGTTTTTTATGTTTGCTATATTGGGGTTTTCATATTTACAATTATTCCTTTGCTTGTTTTATTTTTATCAACTATATTATATTATTTCAGTCCCCATATTCATGTGGAACTTGAAGTTGAAGTTACAAAAAAGGTTCCCCAGTCCAGAAGGTGAGGATACCAGATGTAAACTCCATATTATTCCCTGGGTTATATCGCACTGAAAGCAACCACAGCAGTTTTATATTACCGCTATGTAAACATCATATTAGCAAACTAATAACATAAACTGATCAACAACTGTGGAAGAACAAACAAGCAAGGGTAGTGTGGGCCTACTCAGATTAAAAATGGGATATAACTTGAAGTAAGATGGATAAGAATAAGGATTAAATAAGAATAGGATAAATAGTTCAGTTTTGAAAAGAAAAACAACCAAGGGAGTGAGTGTTATGTAGGAGTTTCCTCAATACTGAAGCATTCCAATGTTCAGGAAGCTCCTTATGCAGAAAGGTAAACTACTCAAAACAGCTTCAGGAAGCTCCTGAAACTGACCAAAATCACTAGGCCCCTCCCTGCCAAAGCAATAAAAACTAAGAGTGGCTCTCAGATGTAGGAAATCTGAGCTACAAAGAAGCTCTGGGACCAGACCCTGGAAGAAACAGAAATCAGCTGACCTGCCTAGAAGAGACTCTTGGAAAGGACACTTTTCAACCTGTTGAGCTGCCTCCATGCTATGTACGGTGTGCTTCCAGTTCGGAGCTTTGGTGAGCTGCCTCTCATGCTGGAGTGGACTTTGGTATAACTGTCTGTGAGTCACCTCTGCTTCTGTAGGTGCCCCTAGCACCCGTATTCCTGTAATTAATGCCAATAAAACTCATTAGTTCACCAGGCTGAACTTTGGCAGTATTCACACTCTGGTCTGTCATCGGATCCCATCTGAGACAAGTAGGAATGTGTGTTGTAACTCCTTAGGAAAATCTTTGTCACACAGCAGGTGGGTAAAGCAGCTAGAAAGGGAAAGTAAGTATATTGTTATGGTACCTAGATTTTAGAGTTTATTAAAGCTATGGAAAGCTGTAATTAAGAAGCAAATAGAGGTTGAGCTAAGGATGAAGGAAAAGGAAAATGACAGGAGTAAGAGAGGAGAATATAAGATATAGCTAAAGAGTATAGAAAATGGGGTGAAGAGACATAAAATATCAGCCCATCAAACCTATCTGAGCAACATATAAACAAAAGCAGAACCACCATGAGACATATATGCAAGAGTGGTAATTAAATAATAGAAAGTAAGAAATAAAAAGAACACTTATAGACTGAGTTGTTGGCACAGCTACTGTCTTGGAACTCATGTTGCTATGAAAATCACCATGACCAGAAAGCAACTTATAGAGGAAACAGTTTACTTCATCTTACACTTCCAAGTAACTATCCATCACTGTTGGAAGTCAGGGTAGGAACTCAACTAGAGTAGGAACCTGGAAGCAAAAGCTGACACTGAGGTCATCGAAGGATGCTGCTTAATGGCTTGCTCCTCGTAGTTTGATCAGCCTGCTCTCTTACAGCACTTAGAACTACCAACCCAGGGCTAACACTTCCCACATCAATCATCGATCAAGAACACCACAGGGTGGAAGGGAGGGCTGAGCTGGCCCCGAGGAATTAAGGAGTGGAGAGTTGGCCCCACCATTCTTCTGCTGTGAGGTAGCCTGGGAGCAAGGATACCCTCTGCCCCCTCACCAGGGTAGTCAGGAGAGCTAACCCTGGGGTAGTGAGAGCCAATGACTATTCCTGACCCTCACCAACTGCAGCACTTGGGAGAGAAGGCCCTGTACCTCATGTGGACAACACAGTAGAACTTCTCTGGTGTGTATGTGAGAGGAGGGGTGCAGGTGAGCCACCTAAGGTCTAGAGTGCAGAAGAGCTGGCTCTGACACTTATGTGGGTGCAGAAGTGATGCCCTCCCTCATAGCACCACCTACAGTAGCCAAGAGAGCTGGCCCTCTCTCCTCACTGGTGAGCTCTGCTCCTCACCTGGGCAACACAGTGGAGTTAAACCCAAAGCCAAAGGCACAGGTGAGTCAGCCCCACAGGTATGAGAACAAGAGAGCTGGCCCAGCCCCTCAATGGCTGCAGCACTTAGGAGAGTGGGTCTTGATTGGAAAGCAAAGTGGAGCTGGCTCTGGAGGTATGGGTTGGGGTGTGGCAGCCCCAAAGGCATGAGAGCAGCAGAGCTGACCCTGCCTCATACCCATGAGCAGCATTGCATGGTCTGGCCAGGGCAGTGCTCAAGAGAGAGCCAGCAGGCTGTCCAGATCAGGAACCACCCAGTTGGACCACCCCAAAATATGTATCATCTGCAAGTGATTGAGACATGTGAAATGTCCAGCCCCGCTATTCCAAAGCTGCAGAATCTCCATGACACAAGGCAACAACAGGATAAACAGGAGGAGTCCTGGGGGGGAAATAATGAGGGTGTCACAGAAGCCAGAGGCCTCGAACCAGACCAATTAACATTCGCAAGTGAAGATGTGTGGTCAGAAGGGTGTACAGCATTTTATTTCCCAGAGTGTCGGCAACCTTGAATACCCACATTTGCTTTTCCTGCTTGACTTTGGAACCCACTAGCAAGTGGACAGTCTAATCCCTCTGTCTTTGAATCCTTATGCACTTAGAGCTCTTCTGCCCACACAGTGCAGGGAAACTGAGGCTGTGTGCTACAGATTACACAGCATTAGGATTCAGCCAGTGTTAGCTAGGGTAGGCATGTTTTGAGCTATAACTACAATATAAGAACTCCAACAACTCCAAAGCTACCATGGTTCATGCCAAGCCACTTGAAGAAGCCACAGCCTGTAGACAGTCTGGTTGACAGTTCTGGTTTTCAGGTCTTCATAATGTAGCTATATGAATAAAGAAGGATTCACGTGTTCCCAACACCAAAGCATGGAATCCTCCCAGCAATGACATCTTAGCTAGAGGTAGAAACACTGTAGAGGAGACAATTTCTGTCCTAACCCACAGAAACCATGAGCATAAAAGAATGTTTACTATAATAAACTCTTAAAGAATTTATTTCATGAAAGAAGTGGCCAGACTAGCTAGTTAATCAAACACTGAAATAATAAATTTATTTAAGCTACAATACCACTAAACATATGCATTTATACATATTTCCTATAAATACCATATATGTATATATAATTCAAATATGCATGTCCTCAACAGTGGAGGTGTGTATATTCCTCAGCAGTGGCTGCCATTGCACTTACTCTGATAAAGGATGAGCAACTGAATTTGTGGTAACTATCAGACAGACAAGGAATCTGAAGATCAGACATGAATTTGGAACTTCAGTTCCTCTCAATAAAACTAAGTTTAAGAGTATGGTATATTCAAGTTTGATAAAAGCTAGAGTCAAAGAGCCACATGTCCAAACCCTGATGTATTTTCAAACCTCATGATCTCCTCTAAATTCCATAAGCAGTTTTTCTGAAGTTTTCTCTACGTCCACAAATAGGGCTACAAATAGGACAGACTGCTTACGGGTAAAATTCCTAGGCATGACAGATGGGTTAGGGAAATGGAACGCAAAGTTGTTTGGTTTTCAAAAACAACTCTTGCTATTTTTTTTCTTTTTAGCACCTCACATTTTTCATCTTTCTGAGAAGAGGTATAAAATATAAGAACTTGTGTATAAAATATAAGAGTTTCTATAAGGTTATTAGAATATGTTTTTAAGACTCATACTTTAATTTTAAAAACTTTTAACGGATGACACATTTTGAGAGTAAATTATGTTCCCAGGTATTAGGATCCATTTCTACATTAATGAATAAAGCCAAGTTGTGTTGCCTCTACAGTAACTGTGAACAGTGACTTGACGCTCAGTGTGTGCAGAGATGGAAAGTGTCAATAATACACAATGCCCTCCATGACTAGTGGCTCTAAGAGCATTGCTGGTTGGTAACGATTGACTTTGTGGTAACCCAGTATGACTTTATTGCTCTTTGAGATACATAAGCATTATAAAACTCCCTATCTTTCCATTTTTAAATATTTAACTCCGTATTTGGTTTCATTTCACTTGTATGAGCATGTGCTGTTCATATGTATGTGCACCGTGTACATTTCTGGTGCCTGCGGAAGCCAGAATGGAGCTCCAGATCCACCGGAACTGCAGTTAAAGATGGTTGTGAGCTGCTGTGCTGGTGCTGGGAACCAAACGCTGATCTTCTGCAAGATCAGACATTGTTCTTGATGGCTGAGCCATTTCTTCAGCAACACCCCTCCTTTCATTCTTTATGAACAAGATAAATTGAACTCAAGACTTTGGGCTTTCTATTTGTACTTACTTTCGGTTTTGTGTCTTATGGGTCATGCCAATGTTAGTGTGTACTGAAGGATGTTAGAATTATGGAAGTCACCCCAATGCCCCCCCACACACACTCCTTAGTAACACTATGTACCTAATTTTTATTTGTTTGTTTGGTTGGTTTGGTTTGTGGTGTTGTTGTTGTTGTTGTTAATCATTCCATCTGTTTTCATCTTGAATGATATCCCCACTTCCCAGTTACCTCTCCACAAACCATCCTTCCCACATCTGCCCTCCCCTTCCTCCCCTTTGCCTTTGTAAGGGTGCTCACCCACCTACCCTCTCCCACCCCACCACTCCAGTATCCCCATACACTGGGGCATCAAACCTCCACAGAACCAAAGGTCTCCCATCCCAATGATGTCAGACAAGGCCATTCTCTGCTACATTTGTATCTGGAGCCATGGATCTCTCCCTGTACACTCCTTGGTTGGTGGTCTAGTTCCTGGAAGCACTGGGTGGTCCGGCCAGCCTATGTTGTTCTTCCTATGGGGTTGCAATTCCCCTCTGCTCCTCCAGTCCTTCCACCAGCTCTCCCACTGGGGTCCCTGAGCTCAGTCTGATGATCCGGTCCAAGCATCGACATCTGTATTGGTCAGTTTCTGGCCAAACCTCCCAACAAACAGCCATGCCAGGTTCCTGTCAGCAAGTGTTTTTTTAAAGACAGGGGCTCCCTGTTATGTAACTCTGGCTGTCCTGGAATGGACAATATATACCTTGCTGGTCTCAAACTCAAACAGAGCCACCTGTCCCTGACTCCCGGTCAGATCTGAGTGCCCCCCCAACATTTAAATAGTTTTTCATCTTTTTTTTTTTTTTTAGAAAAGAAATTAAACTATCCCATGGTAGTGCTGAGCCCTTATATTGAGCCTTATACTGTTGCAGCTACAATGGAGAACGTTCTATTGCTAGTTACTGGGACAATAAAACAAATGTTTTATATGTTTATTTGTGTTGTTGTTGTCTGAAGAAGCCTTTAAGAGGCTCATTTTTTTTTCAGAAGTGTTTATATAGTAGAAATGAGATAAAACCTTAATATAGAAACTGGAGAGAAGGCTCAGCAGGTAAAGGCTCTTGTCAGCAAGCCTGAGACCTGAGGTCTGTCTCCTTATCTCACAGGGTGGAAAAAAAAGACTCAACTCCAACAAGGAATCCTCTGATGTGCACGTGTGTGTAGTGTCGTGGCATGCCCCATATGATAAACACACGTATACACAGTAAATAAACAATCTTTTAATTAAGAAAAAGGGCTCTTATTTTTAACAAGGAATTACAAATCCTTTTCTAGAAAATGCCAAGCAGAAAATGTGTTTGTCTTTGCTAATCAAATGTCCTCTGTCTCAACTACTCAGATGGCCAGTGTTTTGAGAAAAATCACTGTCCATGATATACAAATGAATGGGTGTGGCCAGATTTGACCAAAGGGCTACATTGTACCTTCTGAGTGTCTCTACATGGCTTTATACTCATTGTTTTCTTTCTGTTTGAGACTATTCTATGCCTCCTTACTCAGCCCATCCTCTCGGGTTGCCAAGGTCTGAGGTAAGTCAATTATCCTGTGACGTCAGTGGGTGGAATGCTACAGAACTACTCTGCAACACAAGAGCACAGAGGGACAGAGAACACACTGCACGTGGTATTTTAGAATGAAAAAAAAATGGGTGTGAAAAGACTCATGGAGTGTCTGTAACAATGTATTTTAGCACCTTGTACATATACATCTAAGTTAAAATGTGGCTGGTGGGGGGCACATTCCCCAAAGTTGTGAGTATCATACCAGCCCTTCTGAGCCTCTTAATTAAACAACCTAGTAAAACTAACCCGAGAAGAGTAAAGCCCACACCATAAACACTTCCATCGTGTAAAGTAAAAGTGAAAGACAAGAAGGAATTAAAAGATTAACTTTATAAAGTATTTAATGATCTCCTTCTTACACGCTCACAGGAAGCAGAGCCTGTGCTCCGATGGCCAAATGCGACATCTGTTATCACCCTGCCCTGAGCTGCTTATTTCCTTCCCAGCTCTTGTCACCAGTCGCCTTCT